>NC_081137.1:14509332-15109332 GCF_958295425.1 Solea solea | reverse complement strand
CAAAAGGTAGTGTCATACTTTTCTTCAGCTGGAACTGGGGGTGGAGGGGATTATGAACACTTTTGGCCCAAAACCTAGAAAGCTGAAGATGAAGAGGAGTTTCACCTCTCAACACGACAATAACCCCAAGCATACATCCAAATTCACCAGAGGAAAATACATTTTTTTTGGAATGGCCCTGCCAGAGCCCAGACTTAAATCCAATAAAAAAATCTGTGTGGGGGGGGGGACATGAAGAGCAGGGCTGTGCACAAGAGATGCCCTCGCAATCTGACAGATTTGGAACGCTTTTGCAAGCAAGAGTGGGCATGATAGACTCCTACCCAAGGAGACTGAATGCCGTGATTAAATCAAAAGGTGTTTCAACAAAGTATTAGTTTAAGGGTGTGCACACTTGTGCAACTGGCTTATTGTATGTTTTGTATTTTTCCCCTAACAGATTTGTTTGTTTTTCAGTTGAATTGTACACGTGGTAGGAAATGTTTTGAAATGATTTATTGTGGTATAATTTAAAATTTTTTTTTTTACATCATATCATTTTCCTATCAGCGCCTTTTGTTTAAATGCATATAATCAATAAGTTTGTAGGTTGTATGCATGTGGGGAAGTGAGAGAACAGAGATGTGTTTGCGCGTGTGTCAAACCTTTACAAGGACACATTCTCCTTAAACTCAAGGTCGGGAGGTTTTGTCGAGGACTCAGCTATTGCACTCAAGCACTCTGACTCTTGGATATTTTCTGTCTGCATATTCATGTTTTGTTTCGCAGAAAAACTGGAACATTGCTGCATGTAAAATAATAAGCAGTTACTTTTTGTATATTCAAAAAAAGCGTGTGTTTACATATAAATATAACATATCATTACTATGGGAGCACGTTTGCGCCACTTGGGAAAAAAAGAAGGCACACCCAAGTCATAATCATGAGATTCTAAGTCATAACAATGAGATATTAAGTCATAATATGAGTCACTAATACATTATTATGCGATTGTATCTCATAGTTATATCGAGTCATTATGAGATCCTATCTCATATACTGTATATAAGATGTTAAGTCATTATTATGACATACTGTCATCGTTTTGAAATAGTATCTCATTGTTCGTGTGATATTATCTCAAAAGAAGAACTTTTCCGTTTCCGTTAGTTTCAATTGTAATATTGATGCAATATGTCTTTATGAAAACTGAAATTCCTCCAAAGTTCTAGCATTACGGTGCACACAGTTGTCTTTGTTCTGTGGTGTCAAAGGAAAGACCTTTCACATGAGCTTTATGGCATTTTAAGTGGCAGCAGCACTGAGTCTATTTCGGAAAAGTGGATCTCTTGAAATGGTTCCAGTGATTCACTGGATCAAATGTGAATCACTTAATGTCCAACTCCTTGTACTCGTGGACATCACGATGTGAGTGTGTGGCAGCACACATCAACGAGCTGTTGGTCTCGCTCGCTTCATCTGGTTTCCTTCTCCTACAGTGTTTTAGTGTCGACAGTCATATTCATATTCTGCCAAGTCAAAAATCTGAAAGGGATTGTGCAGTATGTGGTTCTATAGGACGCAGTCTCAGGTTACGGTTTTGGTCACTTTACATAAAGAAACGTCAACATCCTCTTGTCTGCTCTTTATTTTACGTCTTGACATATTCATGTAGATAAAGCGTATCTTATCCCAGGCCAATAGGAAAACATTCAGTATATACTACAGTATACAATACACTACACAGAGGAACTTATTTATATTTAATATCTAACCAATGTAGTCATCTGGTGTCATAATTATCAAGTTCTCACAAACACACGTGTATCTGGTTACTACATGTTTGACACAGTTTGACGTATTTCTGGCACGGAACTACAACAAAAATGGTGATGACTAAAACTCCACAACAAGAACAATAGCAGCTACGTGCTGTAGCATAATGCATTAGTTAAGCGGACACGTGAAGAGATTCATAATGTGTCTTTGGGAAGATAAACACACACGTGTCTCCTGCCATTAAAGGTGGAGAAAATTCTGCTGTGAAAAATGAAATGCCTTTTAGAGGCTCTGTGCTACAAGTTTCTTGCTGCAGTGAGTTCCACCCAAAAATAATCAGATTACAGTATCCCTGTGATTCACTGCAGAGTCTGAATACAAGCGTGTTTTCTCACCAGTAGGTGGCAGTAACCAAATGAAGATCTTTTCCAATGTGTGGTCCCAGTTTTTCATTCATCTGTGCATCGCTACACCGTGTTGAACAATTTCAATCCAATCAAAGATCCTCCACGACTTGTGTTAATGCAACGGCCACTCCGATGACACCGTGTTATATTAGGAGAATTGTTTTGAACACTTTCTTGTGAGACTGACAGAGAGAAACAGATGCTCCCTCATCAAAACCCTCTGTTCTGGAATTTGCTGGAAAATGTGCGAAAGTGTCTAAGTTTGGATTGTGTTTGAATACAAATCTGTTTGTGATATTTTGTGAGCTGTTAATAATGTTAAATAATGCAAAAACAAAAATGTAAGGTTTGGTGTCATTTGAGGAATCTAAGAAAAAAGACACCTCTCAGATACAAAGCAAATCTTTTCTTTTGAAAGAAACACTTTTAAAATCTTGAATCGCAGCCAAATGATCGCAGCCATGATCATTTTCAATCCATTATTTAGAAATAAAAACAAGATACAAAAATCAAATTACTTTGGCAGTTCATTCCATCGCTGAAAACATGGAATCTTTTAGTTAAAGTGCTTCAAACAAGCTCAACTTCACTGAAAAGTCTATTTTTTCCCCCCACATCTCCCATGTGTACGTTGCACATCGAGCCATTTCTGGCGATGGGACTACAGTTGTGGCGTCAGTAATCATACTCGCATGTACTGTATGTATGTGTTAAAGTGATTTAAGATGAGCACAGAGAAATTCTGCCCCTCCAGCAGATGACTATGAAAACAAGTCTTCTCTCTCTCTCAAAGGCTTTATTCTGCACAGTCAAGCGTTCAAGTGAATGAACAATACTAGACGCATATTCTGTGTGACGGAGATCTTAAAAAAAGTTAATTCAGCACAGACAGGACAAACTCATTTCAAACAACAACACATGATCTGCCGTGACAGCACAAGAATTTCAGCTACAAATGCCATGAAACGCGCCGTCCACTGGATTTATGTTTTTCCCCCTCTCTGGTTTACGTCAGCAAACAGGTTGTTTGGTGTTTTTCTGAACCTGATGACATGATTACTCAAAATGGCGATGAGGTAAACAGGAGAGTCTGTTTGAAGTGCAAATAAAATAAATACACTGATTCTTCAAAAAGTCCCTGCTCTCTGCCTCCCATCACTACAGCAGATATAAAAACAGTCAGCAGGCTGTCCCAGCTGCTTCTTGAGTACTAACACTCCACCACATTTGACCAGAACTACATAAAATGACAGCGGTCACTGATGAAATTCCCAGTAAATCCTCTGTGTAGAAAGTCAATCTCTGACCCTGTTCAGATCTGTCCTGTGTGATCCAGTTACATCCAGATCCGACTAAGTGTGGGTCTGCATGTTCCCAATTTGTCCAGAAAACACGTTCAGAGAAGTCCACATCGTTCACATGTCCTCATCGTTCACATGTCCTCATCATTCACCTGTCGTCATTGTTCACCTGTCCACATCATTCACATGTCCTCATCGTTCACCTGTCCACATCATTCACCTGTCCTCATCCTTCACCTGTCCACATCGTTCACATGTCCTCATCGTTCACCTGTCCACATTGTTCACATGTCCTCATCGTTCACCTGTCCACATCGTTCACATGTCCTCATCGTTTACCTGTCTTCATTGTTCACCTGTCCTCATCGTTCACCTGTCTTATCGTTCGCCTGTCCTCATCGTTCACCTGTCCACATCGTTCACATGTCCTCATCGTTTACCTGTCCTCATCGTTCACCTGTCTTCATCGTTCGCCTGTCCTCATCATTCACCTGTCCACATCACTCACATGTCCACATCGTTCACATGTCCTCATCGTTCGCCTGTCCTCATCATTCACCTGTCTTCATCGTTCGCCTGTCCACCTAATTCACCTGTCCTCATCATTCCCTGCCAAAGTTTCCAGTGCATGATTTATTTATTTATTTCCAAAATTTAGGCCAACATTTCTTTTACTCAGTAACAGATGTGATTAAAAGTAAAGTACTTCCAAAAAAAAAACATACTTCAGTAAAAGTAATATTACAAATTAAAAAAATTACTTTAAAAGAGAAAAAAACATATATGTGATGCAAAATACATCTAAAATTAAGTAAATACTGGACAACTGTAATAAAAACGCTAAACAAGCTTGTGAGAATGTGAGACAACACATGATATTAAGTGGTGGGCTGCATGTGGCCTGCGGGCCGCCAGTTTGACACCTCTGACATAGACATTTGTACATCCAGATTTGAGAAAAACAGTAATGACGTCAGTGTGTATTTGGATAATGGGGGGGGGGGGGTCACCAGATATGATCAAATGTGCATCTTAACACCAGAATGTGTCCAGTCCACATGTGATCACTGAACATGGATGTCAATACCAGATCTGATCAGGGGCCACAGTTGTTGTGTGGATGTCAGTCTCACAGGAAATGCCCCCTGCAGGACACAGCCTCAGTTCCAGCTCTTGGTTTGTTTTATTTTGATTGCCCGGTGATCAGTACCAGCTGCAATCGGTTACAAAATATGTTTTCTGCATGTGTGTGTTCTCTTGTTTTGTTTAGCTTTGTTTATGTTTTCAAAAGAACAGACGGGACACTGGTAGAAAGTCACAGAGCTCTGTTGTGGGTCTTTGCATATCAACTGACCGCGTTATGTTTTGGACTTTGAGAATATGGAAGGTTATTCATTTGAAGTGGAGAGAGAAAGCTGTCAACATCTCTCCCTGTTCCATTGCAATCTGAACGTTTTCATGTGGACAATAAATACCAATAACGTGAGAAAACAGGGCTGTATCTGTTTTTAATGAGGCTCAATCAGCCTGCAAATGCTACTTAACCGTTTAAATGGCAGGTGTTCCCCTTTAATTGTACAGCAACTTGTATTTGACTGGAATTTCCACAGTATGAACGCGCTTTCTGATCAAAGCCGAGTCCACACGGCGACCTTCAGTGAAAGGATGATCACAAAATTTACTGTAACACACAGGAGGAGCTGTGTGGTTATTTTCCAAAAGAGAGCGGAGCCACACACCGAGTTTTGAGAGCTAAATATTTAAGTATCCGGTAAAGTCATCCCTGTAAACCCTGTGTATTATGTTTATTTTGTGCAAACGGCCACTATATTCTTGTGGGCTCTGCTAAAATGTGCACATCAGCTCAGATGTGTGTCCGAGTAATTAAACGCTGAACTATATTTGAAATGTTGAAAACAAGCGCATGTGTAATTTGAATTTTTCAACATAAAATAAACAGCAGTATGGAGTTACAATAGCTTTAGAGTGGGCTGTGACAAAACGTTTTTCTGGGTTGACAATGTCCGTTCTACGTGCCTTTTAAAAGTAGAATTTGATTCATGAAAACACAACAAATGTACAACGGATGTTAACAATGAAGATGACAAAAATGGAATGTAATGGAAATTCATAGGGCTCTTTGTTCAAACACTGACCTATATCAGAATGTCCTTTGGAGAAATCTGTGCAGCATCTTCTCTCATCTCAACTCCTTTCATCTGCAAAAAGCAGCAGCACGACAATCAGCGAGCCTGGACTAAACTATACGTTGAAATGCGGTGGCAATATGAGATCAGATAACATACAGTGGAGGCGAAAGATCACGCAGGAAACAAAAATGTGTGTGTTGACATTTGAATGCTGAGAAAAACACTGATAAGTGAGTGTATACAGTTTTCTGTGGCAACAAACCACAAACCTGAAGGCCATTTTTACACGGAAACTGGAGACTTTAAATATTAAATAACTTTAAAAAAAAAAACCAGATTATATAACTCTGACCAGTGCTTGGTCAGAGTTATATAATATGGTTCAACATTGCTTGCTAATGGAGACTTGAAAGAGGAGAAACCTATTTTGGTCAGGAACAGAAAAAGATTACGTAAGATTGCAATCTTAACAACAAGTTAGAACATGGTTTACTTTCCGTAGCATTATTTTTTAAATTACATTCGTACCTGACTTGCCATTTCTGTCAGGTACGAATGTAAATGTTCAACCTTTAAACAGTTCCGATTAAAAGATGAAATGAAGTGCTGATATACTTCGATAATTCAGGAATTTCCGTGGCATTGTTCCAAAATGAGCATATGTAACCAATATAGACGACCTCCTGTTAGAAGTAGTTTCCTTCTGAAAGGATGGAGGCTGTGTCGACTGCAGCAGATGAAGATGTAAAGGAGAGTATGACAGATAGATCCTACTATGTTAACTGTTGTCGCCAACATAAAGAAACAGGAAAAGGGTATGAAACCATTTGGAGCTCAGGTGAGGCTGTTGTTGGAGCAGTTCAAGCCTTTTTTGGTGGAACATCAGAGCAGAGAAGCTGCGAGCACAGTGTGTTTGTTGTGTCGTCTGACATGGAGGCTTCTGGTTTTGTTTGCTCTTTGTGGCTGTGCACGGCACGTTGATGGGGCATGCTGCATACGACCGCAGTGCATGCGGTAAACAGGCCTCATGCAGAGTATGTGGACCAGACTAAAATTAGCCCTGATTGCAGAGCCATAAAGGCTGAGCACTGCAATTGGTAAAGTCATATGTTTTTAATGCTGGGGTTCAGAGGAAGAGAATATGAGGGGCGTGTCTAATAGATATCCAAAATTACAAAAGAGGCTCTTTTTTTTTTGTTTCTGAAGGTCTACGATTCACTGTTGTCATGTCACTGTTATGACACAGGTCTGACATGTGAGGGGAGAATCACACTCACCATGAGGTTTGACATTTTCGTGTTTTAGTAAAGTGTATCAATCACTTAAAGGTACAGTGTGTATTTATTTTTATTTGTGAATACCCTTCCCTTCCAAGTGCCTTGGAGAACATGCAGTATTCTGTTAACATCAAAACTCTGCAAAATGATTGTAAAAACATGGCTGTCTTTACTGACATACTGGAAAACAATTATTCATACAAAAAAACTATTATTAGTATACTTATTTTATCTTCAATTTTTTTTTTCATATGAAAATCATTTTAAATTTTAACGGACAAAACCAGGGGGATAAATATAAAATATATATCATATTTATTATATATGACATGGTTACTATAATCCTAATTCAAACACCGTGGACAAGAGCGTTGGTTGTCAAAGATTGTGAAACAAGGAAACGCAGCGGTGCACCTGGTGTGACACTGTGTTCATCTTCTATTTCTATAAACATTCAATTTAATTAATTTTCGTGAGTCAGCAACAGTTACAGGAGATTGAAAGTCTAAGTGAGTCACAGCAGTCATGTGATTAAATATCCACCCAAAATGTGTATGAGAAAGAGGAAAGGAATTTTTCAAAAGCAATTTGTTCGTGACAGACACATTCCCAGAACTATGAACGATGAACAGACATGTAGTGTCCTCTCCACTTTCACTCTACACATCTCCCCTGCAGACCCTAGTTTTTTCCTCCTCAGGTCTTGACGTTTTTGAGAGGAGTAGTGAGGCTTTTTCAGACCTATAGCAGTTTTATTAGTGAACATGTTTCCTTAATCTCTAATGACATGGTCGTTTCGTTTCATGACGATATTTTTTTTATATCACCCCCTTAAATGTGAAGCTGTAAAGTCAGCATGTTCCCCACAAGTAAAGGATATGTGTCATGTTTCCAAAAGCACCCACAAAACTTCAAAACTTTGCGTGCATGTGCATCTGTTGGTAGTTTTTCCGGTACATTCTAGTGCCGCCTATAAGTTGAACAACGGAAAAGATCCGACCACACATTCCCAGCTTTGGTATGCTTGGAAGTCAGCGTGAGACATTCCTGAGTAATATTTCTGAGATGGCATCATGTCATGACACAGAAACCTGCAGTGACATGTAAAGCCGTGCTCAGTGCCAAAGGACAAAATCTGCTGCCGAGGAGAGTCCATACCGTCGGATTTCTAACATTCCAAAGGTTGACTCAATAAAGTCTTCCCACGTTAAAGGGGTGTGTTGTCTCTGACTCGCTCTGTGTGTCATTAGGTGCATTTCTACAATTTCTAACACCCACTCTGCCGTTAAGCAGGCTGCTGCTTTATTGTTCTTACACCGGCAGTCTTGTCCCCTGAGTATTTATGACACACCTGAATGACGCAGTTTCTGTGGGACACAAAAGGCAGGAAAACAGAGACGCACGACAAGACATTATGCAACAGCCACGGCTAAGTCATTTAAAGCAAATGTTCCTATCTATCTATCTATCTATCTATCTACGTATCCATCTATCTATCTGTTCAGCAGCAAAAGCATAAATGGGTAAGAGTATTAACGCCTTGAGAAAGAGGCAGGCGGAAGAGCTACAGATGTGTGTGTGTGTGTGTGTGTGTGTGTGTGTGTGTTCCGGGATAGTGCCCCGTCATTGCCACCTGGCAGCAGCCATTAGGCTGCCTGCCATGTTGGCACAGTGAGTGCGGGGAGCCCCAGCAGATGCTCCTGCTTTAACTACTTTCTGTTAAAATACCCACACATCATTTTAGTTGAACACGGCGCAGGAAGACGCGTGTATTGTTGTGTCAACGTGAAGGCGAGGAACAGTACATCAACAGATTGTTAATGTTCAAATGATGCATTTGAATAATTGTAAATCACACGACAACAGAGGCCCGGGCCAAGTGCCTGTTGATAAGTTGAGGTAGACACTCAATCACTGCGAATTGAGTGAGCGATCAAGTGAGAGCAATAATATCTCCCCTCTCAGATGGAGTGAATTACGAACGGGTCTGAAGCCGCTGATAAGCTTGTTTGATCTTGGCACGCTAAAACCACAATAAAGGACACAAAGGCCTTTGGAGCTGGGGCTTAGCAGTAACCACAGTTATGGTGAGTGTGTGTAAAAAGATATCCACACACAGTTCTGTACGACACAGATGAAACCTACAGTGTGGCATGTAGTTCAGACACAGAGGGAAGTTTATTTCAAAAAAGGTCTACCTACATACATGACATACACAAAAACAAGATTTTATTTGTGCACTTATTTTTATTAGCATTTCATTGATTGCATGCAAAGGAAATTCACTTGTTACAGCAACAAATACAAAATAGATACAGACAGAAAATACAAAAAAATACAAAGTTAGTGTGGAAAAATGTGAATTTTTACAGTTGATAACTATGTTTCGAAAGGTTCTCAGTTAAAAAAATCTAATATTTATTATTACAAATACTGATAGTAAATGTTTAGCCTTGTATTTTTAAAAGTAAAATAACTGTTTAATTTTCGTGTGCCGATAAGCCACAGTAATTACACACATGACTGGTTTTAATGTTGAGGCAGTCTGTGTTTTTTTTGTCTTTATCAAGCCTTTAAAGTTTTGGAGAATTACTGAAAGTTAACCAAAACGTTTAAATGACAATAGAGATAGTTAAGCATGAACTCCTTGTAAAACTGGACACAAACTCTGCCATAACAACAGCTGAAACGGTTCCATGTTTTATTGTAGTGATCGTGTATTTTGGCATTTCAGGACCTTTTCACTGCCAGTGAATAACAATTATTATTATTCCAATGTTATTTGTAAATCTTGAAGGCACATCTACAATCGCCTTGTTCCAAAACAAATAAATATCAATGACGCCCATATTGGTTTAGTAAATGTGTTGTCCTCATCTAGTCCTGGTGCTTACTATTACTAAGAGCTGAGCAATATGATATGACCAAAAACATTATCACATAAAAAAGACATTTAAATATACAGTATTGACAATTATCCCAATAAAATGCCAAATAATAAAGATTAAGTTTTGCTTACGACTGACAGTTCAATTATTACCAGTTAATTTGCTTTTACATTTATATACACACATTACAGAAATGAATTTCACACTATGAACGTGTTAGTATTGAGTGAATCTTTGTTTTTTTGATATTTTGATATTGAAGAAAACTGCCACAATATTACTAATAATTACAACTAAGGTGAATTGTAAGCCGAGTTCTGAATCTTTTTCTTTGCAGTAATGAAACCACATCATCATCAATGTAATACAGCACAGTTCTGTATGATAATGTACTGTATCTACACTGTACTGTCCCTCGTTCTTTAAACTAAACAGTAGGCGATCCTGGACATGCAGTACAACATACTCAGGAATTACAATTTTCCTCCAGACACCTTTTTTCGGATCATTGACTCACTCCACTCTCACCATGTGAAGCACAAAGCACCTTAATGTGATTTTGAATGAAAAAAAGAGAAACAAAGCAAGAAAGAAATCCACTTGGTCAGCATAATTTAATGAGACAGAGTGTGAAAGGAACTAAGTGGATAACCAAATGCAGAGTGGGCCTGTGGGTGGGTGTTGGATGAAGTCAGTGATATTTCAGCATCCCTCAGTGGTTAGTCTGCTGACAAGGAGGGGGAAAAAAACCTGAGGAGTGAGAGACAGCGAGGGAGGTAGTGTGTGTGTGAGGGAGGGGCTGCGTCACTGTATTATAGTGTAGTATATACAGCATGTACAGCATATGAGCGAGAGAGAGAGAGAGAGAGAGAGGAAGAGAGCAAAAGATAAAAGCTGTGTCATTATCTGAACATCAGTGCCCCTGCCTGTTTGGACAGGCAGGATTTGCATGTTGGGTTTTCAGCCGGAGCCTCGGGGCAGGGTGGGGTGGGGTGGGTAGAGCGTGGTGGGGTGGGTGGAAATAGTCATCTTCATGGTGTTCTGGGTGTGGCCACTCTGGGAACAGGACTTCTCTTGACAGGGGTCTCGCAGCTCAGGTCACTCGCCTGACATCGGGACATAAGATCATGCGGTGTCCGCACACACACCAGTGTCAGGTTTCTTCTTCTTTTTTACACTCTTCATGCCACAAAGAACTGAACCGAGGTCCGAAACGCCTACATTGTGCAAATTTAGTACACACTATTGTAACACGCGTATGTTAACTGATACATTTAATTTATTTATTTTTATTGCGTCGTATTGTATAAACTTTATTGCATTTAATATTACATTTAGTTATAGTTAACATTCTCATATGGTTTATTTCTTAAGAAAATGCATTAAAAAAAATCTAATGATTATGATTTACTGGCACAAACAACACAGCAAAGGCATAATGTGGAAGGTGAAATGAATCTTTGTGTGAGAGAGCAAATCTGAAATGTGATAACTGTTTGGATGTGAAACACTAGACGTAGAAATCAGGGTTGTGATGGACTCAGTATCCTCCTTGTCCCTCTTTCTCGGCTGACATGTGAGATTCTTTGGAGGCCTGTGGGTCAACACTGGCCCAGTGTGGTCGAGACTTATCACAGAATGAACAGAACACCGATCTTCTTTCTGACCAACTTTATTTATAGTTCAAGAAGAAGAAGGAAAAAAAAAACTCTGCATACACATTTAAAATAACCCAGTTACAGACATCTATCAGACAAGAAATACAGGCACTTACACACAGAAGTATAAACAGAATTTCTCCACACACACACATTCAGACAGGCATGCCAAAAGGGGGCTCCCTTATGGAACAGGACATCCTGAAACTGCCAAGAAAAACACTTGCTAAGCCAGCAAGCCATTCCAGTGTTATCCAGTGTTTTTACTTTTATGACCAGGAAAAAGTTTTACACTTTTGCACAACAACAGAGGAATCTAAAATAAAACTAGAGGCAGTGTTGGAGCAAAAGTATCCACTGGTCAAGTAGTGATTTTAAGCTTTGTATAATTACCAATTTGTGGCTCTTAGAAGAAAAAAAAAAAAAAAAAAAAAACGCCCCCTCAAAAGAGTTGTTCCAATAAAATGCAGCCTTATACAAAAAATGTGCATATTGAGCAACAGAAGAAAGTTCTCAGTAAAAGAGGGAAGTGTAAAAGGGAAGAAGGGAACTGTGTGAGCACTGTGTGTACCATACGTAGGACTGGGTGTCACAATGTGATGTGTTGCAATAAGGTGTGTACAGTCTGGATTCTCTGGAAATTCAAGAGAACAGAGCCAACTCACACATACGCACACTGACACGCACACAAATACAGAAGCACACAATTGACATCACTACATTTGCAAAACCTGTTAAAAAACCCCAAAAAAAAAACCAAAGCACAGTTCCCCACATTAAACCACATAAAACTCTCGGGGGCGTCAGTGTGGTGGATATAAACATTAGAGTCGAGTCTCTGACGTTTCACAAGCAGTTGGGATAAAGGGAAGTGACATCGCCGACGCACATCTCTAAATGGGAACTGATGCTAACTGAGACAATGACAGTAACAGAGGGAGGACAAAACAGGATGCTGGTCAGATGAAAGAGCCCGAAATGTCAGACAGCCTACAGACTGTTGTCGCCTTGCAATCTTAACAGCCAACACCAGTCTGATAAGCTATCTGATAGGCCGAGAGTGACGGAGACGTACACATGTACAAAAACAACAATGAAAAAAAAAAAAACACAACATCATAATAATAATAATAATTAAAAAATTAAAACAAAAGAATCCTAATCCTACTTACCACTGACAGGAGAAAAGAGGCGATGTGAGTGCTCTGACTAGAGCTGGTGCAGAGCGCAGCCTTCAGCCTGCTCAACAGTGCCTCTCTGTTTTGAATCTACTCGAGTGATTCGTCTCCTGGCTCCATGACTGGGGCAGTGCAACGAGTTCATTTGAAGGTTCAGCTGAGGTAACGGCACAGACGCTTTTCACTGTGCGCTTGAGGCTTTTTTTTTTCTCCCCCCTCCTGCCTGTGCCTGCTCTAGCGCCCACTGCGCTCAGTCCAGCGTAGCACAGCAGCGGTACACAGAGGGAGAAGAAAATAGCACAATTCACGGGCAATTACAGAAAGAAAGAAGCGGTTGCATATATTGAGAGCCAGCTGACGTTACCCGATGAACAGAAGATGTTTTAAAAAGACGCAAATATGAAGACTGATCACATACAATTCAGAGATTTGATTTAAAAGCTGCTCGTGTGATATCAAACATGAGCATTCAACCCTCATCACGGGGTAAGAATGATTTTTTTTAAAAAAGCTCAGTGGACAAGTGCAGACAAAGGGAAAACACTTACCACGACACAGATCGTCTCTGAGCTAAAGCGAAAAGCTTCAATCTGACATACTACAACTCCCAAGCAGACTCCACGTCTATTAGTGGAGCACAATCTGCTCTAATCCATAAAAGATAAAAGAGAGCAACAAATGTGGCAACCATGCAAACACAACCTAGTATCTCTGTCTGTCTCACTGCGTGTCTCAAACACAGCCACGCACGCACACGCTTGTAGATCTGATTCAATATACGGCTGCATCTGGTAAAGTAGCTCCAGGCTGACTCATGTGCTCTCTTCCTGGAAGCAGAACAATAAGGGCAGACAAAGGGACCAGCAGGGTGATTCATGGCCGATTTATCATTTCTCATCCGAAACTACGAAAAATTTGTTTTACTGCCTCTCACAGAAAACGAGGTCATCCGACACGGAAACATTCATTCACTCAACTACTAATAAACCTGGGGACTCAATCATTTACTGTCCATTTAGCGGTCTTGTCAATCCACAACTGATGCTGCACGACAAATCTTTACAGTAATAAATATCCCACATCTTACATCATAAACTCTTTTATCATAAAATAAAATATAAACCACATATTAACATGCTGCTGAACAAGTAGCGCACTGGACTCGCGTAAATCCTAGTTTAAAACAAAATCAAGGGCGTTCTGGTGACTGAAACTCAAATAGTGCAGCTTAAGCCTCACTAAATACAATTATTACCAGCAGCTTCTTCTCAAATGACCAGGAGTTGCTCGGAGCTCCAACTACATAGGAGACACTTTAACATCACAACGGCTTACACACAATCACGTAACCCAACAAGCACCTACCTTACAGAGTACGGCTGCAGAAATCACTACCAAATGCAAAAATGTTTTAAACGCAAGTAAATGAAGTCCAAGTTCAACATGAACATGTTGCTACAATAACAAAAGAGAAACCAGATGGGGGCTGATATTAAGCTTCATATAATGGTGGGGTATCAGCCAGGAGGCAGAGCAGTGATGAGGAAAGGAGTGGTGGGAGCTTCTGAAGTTGATGGCACTGCTGTCACTCTGCCTTGTCCTGCGCTTGGCGAAGCTCTGGGCCATGAAGTTGACAATGGAGCAGACAAAGAAGCATACCATCATGACCACAACCTTCTCAAAGAGCCACGACATCCAGTCCTCCTCCTGCCAGGAACCACAGAGAGAACAGAAAAAAGGGAGAAGAGCTTGGTCAGTAAAGTGAGGGCCACCCCTCTCCTTCTTCTCCTCCTCCTCCTCCCCCACCTCCTTAACCCGACACCCTGCTCTCCCCTCTGCTCCTGATGCTGTAGGCTAGGTGGGGATCCAGCTCCATGTGCTGGACAGATAGAGATCAGGGGTAATAAAACACGCAGCAGCCCCCACCGTCCTCCCCCCTAACGCCCCCACTGACCCCAGCCTGCAGCCTGCCTCCACCAAGTTAAATTGGCTTGCTTCTCTCCTGTAACTGCAGGAGGCTCAAGTTACAAGAAAAAAAGGAACATTGTTCTAGAAATGCCTTAATCTGTCCTTGTGCAACTCAAAGTCTATCCTTTTTTTTTTCCCCTTCACTCTACTCGTCAGCACATAAAAAAGAGAAAACGATTTCAATGAATCACTCGGAGTAAGACGGAGAATGAGGCAAAGAGAGAAAGAGAGAATCCTTTGAAAGAGAAACAGGCTACAGCTACAACTGGCTCTTTTTGTTCTACACTGGGGGGTTTTGATGGATTGTCACTGACGGGGGGTGAGGGTGGGAGGGGGGGAGTTGGCCCCCGCCTCGATCTACAGTCATCGCTGGGTTCAGGCGGAGCAATGAGTGCAAGTGTGTGTGTGAGACACATAGGGGAGTGACCACATTCACACACACTCCCAATTGGTAAGATGGAGCATGAGTCAGCACGCCCCGCGCTACAATAGTACAGTTCAATACAGCGAGTGGAGCCAGACCCCACACTGGCCCTCTTCTCCTCTCCCCCCCCCCCACCTTTCTCTCTCTCCACCCTCCCCTCCTGCCCGCCCAGTGCAGCGCTAACCCACACTGTCACTCTGGCCCGAAACAAGTCTCTGTAATCTACTGTATTATTACAACAGATTACAGTAAAATATACTAACTCAATGACTCTCCTTTAAACCAAAATTGAAATGTAAATTATTATTATTATTTATGTTGTTAATGTCAAAACAAAGGGCACAGGTGAGAGGTGTGAGAAAAGAGAGTTAACTGTTTCAGGAGAGAAAATGGGTCACAGATATAAAGGAAGGCTTAGATAAAGAGAAGACAAGAACACAATAAAAGTGGAGGGAGAAGGAGTGAAAGAGGCAAAAGTAAGGGGGCCACATTCTTTTCTTGGCGCGCAGACACATGTGAATGAATAGAGACTGTGAGCTCGGGGCTGAGGCCCCTGTACTTACAGTTGGGATCCCCTCTACAGCGTGATGGTGCAGTTTGGCCTTCTGGGCCTCCAAGTGCTCCCTGAAGGGCTTCTGCAGTGCCGCACCCAGCAGTGGAACAGATCTGCCTCCTCCAACACACACACAGAGGGTGGGAGGAAAAGGAGGGAAAGAGGGAGGGAAGGAAGAAGAGAGAAAGAGGGAGGAGGGGGAGGCATGGAGGAAGAACAGGAGTGGGAGGGGGGTGGGGGGGTGAGGGGGCACAAATCACGTCACATCATTGTTACTCACCAGCCCAAGGGCAGCAACAAAGGGAGGCATGCTGTCCTATCTCCTGTACTGTGTCGGTCTCTCCTGCTTCCTCTCCGAGAAGAGAGAAAGACAGAGAGAGCAACGAGTGCAAGCCCTTCACTGGACATCCCCACAACACACACTCGTATAAACACACACAAAAACACACAGAAAACACAGGGGAAAAATTTAAAGTACAGACTGTGTCACAGTCACAGGAAAGAGTGGCGTTCAAAAACCAAAAAGTAAAAAGAAAATAAAAGACACAAAAGGAGGAAAAAAGTTGGCTGGTCCTCATACAACAGCCGCGGCATCAGTAGTCACCCACATTCTCCCGCTCTGCTCTTCTCTCCTCTCCTCTCCTCTCACACACATACTCGGCTTCCTCTCCCTCCCGCACGCACGCACACATCGGTGAACCCGTTCAACTCCCCTGCAGTGCCTCCTCTGCCGCTGCAGCGCGGAGAAATGAATGACTTCTCAGAACTCTCACATTTATCACAGGCGGTTCCTGTAAGAACTGGTTTCAGCCAATTAATGAGGAAGTGAGTCGTACCCGAGCTGTGTCATCACTGGCTGAGACCTGGGGGGGATGGCCCACAGGGGGAGGGAGCTCCTATAAGACGGCCCATATTAGGAAACCCTTTACAAGATTTAGCCACCAACTACAAGAACACTACTGAAACCCCCCCCCCCCCCCCCCCCCCCACTTCCACACACACACACACACACACAGTCAAAGAAAAAAAAACGTGAGAGACTGCAGAGAATGCCCGAGAAGAGCGAATCAGTGGCCCATCCCTAGGCTGGAGTTAGTGATTAATCACTAAACAAATACATACTAAAGACCTTCACTTATTCTCTTTGGTTGCTATACACTGATAATTACATCCCCAGAGTCATTGTTGCAAAGCCATCTTTCTGCCCCATATTTGTTCGTGTTCGGGTACATCATCAAAGCTCAGAGACGCATGAAATATCTGATGGCAGGTCTGCGTGGGCAGCCATGTCACATACGGTTGAGTTTAGAGCTGGTTACTTTCTCTGAAGGAGGCAAAGTAATTTCCGTCTTTACCCACCTACACACACACACACACACACACACGCTGTGGTAAAAAACAAAGAACAGATCATGTTCAATGATTGAGTTTACAACAAAGAAACCTTTTAGTAATGATTAACTTTATACCAGGTAATGATATCTTTCATGTGACGGGACATAAAGCAGACAGGAAGTCTAACCATTGGGTCATTCTTAAAATTAGACAAAAGAAAATGGTTAAGATGTACAGTATCAAAAATCTAGCTACTTTTTTTGGAGGGAAAAAAAAAGCTTCTCCTATTCCCATCCCCCTCTTCTCAAAAATCCAGGCATCTCTACACTTACAGAAAATTAACAAACGAATTTAAAACCACACAAGCAGGGTGAAAAACCAACGGTGGGTTCAGGCATGAAAAGGACATTTTAGAAAAATGTGAGAAACACACTGCTTCAGCAGATGAAAGCAAACAGGCAAGAACAAAGAGTGAGAGAAACTGTTTTTCAGAAATGGCGGGCAAACCATCTCCTACACGATGAGCAATACTGAGTCATGAGCCTGAGCAAATCCACCAACAAAGACGCTCAGAGTTAGTAGTCAAACACGTTTTTAATGCCTCATAGTCAGGACGCTCTTTCCATAAAAATACTGAGTTTATGCTTTTTTGGGAATATTCCTTTTTCACTTTCTACACCACATGTGAAACTGTTGGATTTGAGAATTTCTACTTTTAAGTGCTTATAATTTACCCGTGAGTACCTGTGCCTGCCAAAGATCTTTTTAAATGTGTATGTAAGTGAAAAAAGTTTAGAAGATTATCTTTGTTAGACTGAGATGACTTTCGCTGGATTAATTGAGAAATGTATGTTACTTGTGCAGAAGTTAAATATGTGTAATAAAAATGTGTTATATTGTACAGATAATGTTGAAAAAGTTAATCTTGATTTTGAGTCCAATTTTAGAAATTTAAAATCTTACTTTCTTTGCCTTTTACCTTACTTTGCACTTAGAGCGGGAGTTGGAATTTATAATACACATGAGAAAAACATAAAATGATAAAAAAAATCATGTGTCAAGTGACAACAAAAGGAAATCTTGAACCTTTTTCCCTCAGTGAAAACACTGTGGCCTTGAGAAAAATGGAAATAAATCAGAATTTTCTAAAATGTACACTCAGACACAAAACACACAAAAAAGGCTCTTGAGAGTTTTCCTTGCAAACTATAAAGACTCAATTTATGGCAAGGGTTTTTTTTGTCAAAAAAAAAAAAAGCATTTGAGAACAGCAAACAAAGTTCTAAATTCTGATATAATTCAAAAAAGCTAACCTAATTAAATGTATAAAATGTACCCTAAACTCCTGATGAAAATAAGTTCATAGGTTTATGTCTCTAAATTTATTTAATCAGCAGCAACAGAAATAACACAAACATGCCTAAAATAACATTACATTTAAAATAGCATTTATGTAAAAATAATGCTGTAAATTAATTACAGTGAGGAATTCTGACAGGCATTTCATACGATAAGTCTTTTATTTGTGAGCAAGTAGTAAAAAAAAAGGAAAGAAGAAAAATCACTGCAGTTAAACCTAACAGATCAATAAAAATGGGACCTTGCTCACTTTCGTCCTCTTTAGAGAAAGATATGGGAGATTTAAAAAGGATAACAATGTAAATTCTTAAAATGTAGGTGGTTTCACAACTATAAAAGCCTGCATGTGTGCATCCTGCTTTACAGCGTTAGAACAGTTGTTCTCCTATTGATTAAATTACTTCCAGAAGCTGTGCAGAAAACATAAGCTTAATTTGTTTGGGTTATGATTCCTAATATACTGAACACATACAATACTTCTGCAAGTGTATATTATAAACTGCTAATATTCATAAATAAATAAGCTGTGCGAGAGAATTTCAATTAATTAATCATCGTATAGGTAACATCAACGTTTCCTGATATGAGTATCAGGTGAATGTAGCTGCATCTAATGATTTCCATTAAGTCACTAACTGAATCAATAAGTTAACAAAGAAATGATATATATACGTGTGTGTGTGTGTAAATAATTTGTATGAGATTGTGTGTGGACAGAGAACCACAGCAGCTGAGTTTAGTGTTCTGTTGAAAGTGGAAGAAAAATCCTTTGAATATATAATTCAAATGTTCAAATGAAAGAAAAGACATGTTGACATGGTCCGTCCAAATACACCTTTGTTGAAACGAACAATACATAAGGCTAAACAGAGTTTGACCAGTATTTTTTTGGGGACTAGCAGCTCTGGTGGAAAGATAGTGGAGAAACCAAACTACCACCACTGCCCTTTAATGCCAGACAACCATTCACTTTTTCCATTTTTCCAAATCCTCCCCACTGTGGTGATTCAGTACCTCTGCACAACATAAACATTTGAACAAGACAAAAGTGTTTGACAATTTGGTTTCACATTGTTAGGTTAAATTCCACGGTGCTACCTTTAAGTTACTTAAGCATTTAAAGTCAATTTAAGATAAGTGCTTTAAAAAAAAAGAAGAAGAAAAAAGGCGGCACTAAATTGGCTCTATGTGACCAGCCTTTCTGGGAGAAATACACATTTTTAAATAACATGTAACATTGTGTATTTGCACCTTTGAGTAAAATCTTTTTTTACTGGGCCAAAGAAAAGGCTTAAATAATACCAACACCTTCTTCAATTTTAAATAACCTTTAAAAATATATTAAGTATCAAATGCTTCATATCTGTTTGGGTAATGATGGATGGAAAACTATCCCTGTGATCAGAATTCCAACTTCAACAATCAGTGCTCAAAACTGAGCCCTATCTGCAGATTAACTTTAATGAATTTTTATGAAAAGAGAAGATATAATTAGTCACAAAATGGGAAAATCCCACATATTTCTCAGTTTCCTGCTTCCTTATTCTCACAGTGAAGGGTAAATGTGTGTGTGTGTCATCTCAGCATCTTATTTTTTCTTTTCTTTTTGATAAACTTTTATTTCCTGCTGCTGTTCATTATGTGTATTTAGGCATCCTGTGTCTATTTTATAAAAAAAAAACTAAATTCCACACTCCATGAGTCAGTGGTGGCCTTTGACCTCTGTCCATTCTGAAGGCAGTCACCCTTTAATGGCACTTAAACACACACGCACACACACACACACACAGACGAGAAATTCTTATTCACTATTACAATGAAATTCTAAGACGCATAAGATCATACCAGTAGGCGCTTATACACACACTTTTATACACACACTTACACGTGTGCCTTGGCGTTCCAGGCAGGGGATGATAGAGAACAACGGCTCACATGACAGATAAATCCTGGCCAGGTCCAATGGGTTACAACATCATCACAACAACTGGCTTAGGCAATCACTAGTATTACCCAATGCTCCACAGGGCCACAGTTCACACCTAACATAACAGCAGAGACACTTTAAGAATCACAAACACACACACTGGGGCTGGGCAGCCCTCTGACCTGAGGTACTGAAACTTTGACCTCTACACCAGCTCTGTGAAAAACATTGATGATCACACTCATTTTTTTGTTATCAGTTAAAAGCTTAATAAAACACTACAGGTCCATTTTGATTTTATAGGGTGTTTGAATAATACCATAGTGGAATAAAGGGAGGGGGAGTGTGTGTCACTTGAGTGTAAGCAAAATTTTGATTCATGCGGATATGTTGTAAGGTAATCTGTGTGAGTGTGTATGTGTGTTCCTCCTCCGGTTCAACTGGGCTTTTTCCCAGTGACTTCACTGCTAAAACACGGAGCCCACTCCTCAATGGAGATCCCCCTGTCGTGGGTGTTTATCACATCCCTACTTCACAGCCATCTGTGTGAGTCAATACACACACACACACACACATACACACGCACACACACAGGCTATCCTCTCGGGTGCCCACAGTGCTGCCAGGAAATCAGGGACACCAATTATAGCAGTCTATTATTCCTCTCACTTCCCAGACAGGCACATAAAATAGCCCTCCAACCCCTACGTTGACATGCCCACACAGACCCTCTTGATCTGGGTGTGGAGGTGAGTGGAGCTGCTGGGTCACTGTGTAAGCTGAACCTGGACCCTTCCACTAGTGAGAAAGAGTTGTTCAATGAGTCAGATGTGAGCGGAGACACATGAAGACGAGTCACACTGCTACTTGTAGAGTGGCAGTGAGAGATGAAGAGGTGGTGTGGGTCACTGGACTACACTAAGAGTCTCCATCCATGTACTGTGATGTCATGTTAGGAGGAAAAACTTTGGTATGGGTGGGACAATATTAAACCCTCTTTTCAGTGAACACTCAATTACTGGGTGATAACTGCAACTACTGATTTTTTATATTTTATTGGCCCCAAATGTGAAACTTTGCAACATGTCACAAAAGTACAAAAAAAAAAAAAGATTGTTAAATAAACACATTAGGACATGTTATATGAACGTGAAAGGCAGAAATGCCACAGGAACACTGTCATGAGCTGGAAAATTAATGACACGTGGAATAAATGAGAACTTGATGCCGTTTAAAGCTTTTCTGTCAAATTAACACCATGTATGTTGCTAATCCAACACAGCAGGTATATCAAGTGAGCACAAAAGTGAGCATGGGACTATTTCAATATACAGAGGGACTGTATGGAGTCTATGTGGTTCATATACACGATGCCATGCTCCTCAGACAACCACATAGGTTACTACGTACTTGTCAAAAGCCACAACATGCTGTATGCCTTCCGCTTTAAAAAGTTCTACTTTGGCTTCTGTATAAGAGTTAACAAACAAAGATGTGGAACTTAGTGCAAAGACAGACAACAAGGTCATTTTAATCTGCTGATTTTTGTGACGGGGAGTACATGCCAGATTTGAAAAAGAAAACAGAGATTATAATCATCTGATATACTTCTCGATAACCCATACATACTGTATACATTGTAGATTTGCATATAGCAGAGATTGTGGTTTAGAAGCAGACAAGTGAAAGTACTGATGTCTGCAGGAGAGTAAGAAGCTCTCAGTGCTCAGATTGAAAAGCACTAAATGAATGTAAAAAAAAAAAATACACAATTTCCCACTACAGCAATTATGTATGAATGTGATCTCATACCAATAAATTCTGTTTCTTTGAAGTGTAAGATTTATTTGTCTGGGACAGAACTAATTAAACACAGCCTCTGCATAATTAAGATTCATGACTGCTCCCTTTATCAGGATAAACACAGATTATTTACAACTGGACAACACTGAGCATTTTAACAATAGGAATTATCCCAGACAATACTCCTTTTTATCGCTGACTCTTCACAACATGTCACTGTTGAGAACAAAGTGTCTGTTTTGACTGAGGTATGGTGGGGGCACAGCGGGGCAGCATGGTTCAGGATGGCTGGTTGACTGGCATGAGTCAGGGTCCTGTCTGAGAAGACTCTTCACAGACAGAATACAGACACACATACATACATACACACACACACACACACACAAGTGGTGAAATTGTAGTCCACATTACGATGTTCATGGGATTTACAAAACAATACACTTCAGAGAATGATGCTGATTAAGAGCTAAAGGTCACGTCGTGTTCCCCCAATAAATGAGCTGCTCTAAAAATGAATCAATGGCATACTGTTTCCTAAAACAACATACAGGCTGGTTGCCATCCTGATGAATTAATACATTAGCAATTTCACAGCCTTGGTCTGAACTTGTGAAGGGATGACTTGATGAGCGACTATGTGTGTGTGGTGTGGAACAGAGTGTGAGACTGAAGACCAATACAATGAATCAGAGATGAATAAAGTCTTGGAATACACAGTGTGCCTGAGAGGCACATATGACACCAAACCTGGAACACACCTCTCCCTCTCTTTGTGTCTGTCCTTCTTTCTGTCCATGTCTGTCTGTCTCTCTCTCGCTCTCTCTCACACACACACCAAAGCTACAATTACATTTAGATCATTGTGCACCCGTTCATTGAGGAACTCAGTGTGCCACTCAACATAAAAAATACACCTACAGTACACAATCTGAACAATAAGTCTTCTTAAGCGACTGAATATTATTCTAAATGGCCGTGGTAAGACCCTTTGGCTTAAAGAGTCAAACTTCTCTCTGACTCTTACGACCTCTGTATTTCTGTCAGAGCTCAGAGGCCAACGTAATCAGAACGGACATGGGTGAAATGAGAAAACGGAAACCCTGCAGAGCCTTGCATTAAATTTTATGATGCTGTATAAAAAGAGCGTGGGCTATGACACGCCGCACCATCCCTCATTCTCAGCAGGGGTGTCGTAATTGGTGCCCCCCCACCAATTACGATGCCCCCCGGTTGACTACCTAGGACTGGAGTAGGAAATAACACACCAAAAAACCTAAAAGAGGCATGATTTTGTCATTTTCTATTTATTTGTAATAATTGTCAGTCCGTAAACTCAAATACTATTAATTGTTTCAGAGACTGAGCTCTGTAATTTAAAAAAACAAACAAAAAGAAAGGACAAGGCTCTGTGAGGTCCCACTTATTCCTTCTAAAATGTGCAAAGTTATTTTGTCTGCCTGACTTCACCTGCTCAACTATTAAGTCAGTGAACTGAGCTGAGCAACTGCTGATGCCGGAGCACCTGTTGTTCCAGAGAGAGCAAAATCAGGTTAACAAAAATTAGCAAGAGAAAGGGAATGGCAGCAAACAAAGGGGACATTTTCTGTTGATTAATTTCTTTGAGAAATAAAGTGAGGTAGGTAGGTATCCAGCATGGAGCGTACAATCATAGCATATCCTAAATTTATCAGCATACCAGCTACAATTTCATATAGCAACTCATTTAGCATGACAGTGAATTCAAGGAACAGTGGCGTCTGAAAGTTATTACAATCATTTTATATCAAGGGTTCGCAGATGTCTGTAAAGGCAGTTCAAATGTGATATTTAGCCTTTCCCGGTAAACTAGCATCGCACATTTGGGATAAATGGATATACTGCAACAGCAAAATTCTTATGATAACATTAGTTTCATGCTGGCTTATAACTGAGACCGCAACGGCTTTCAAAACACAAGACACGTTAATTCCAGATGATCCACTAGCTCTTTCACAGTGTTGGAAGAATATAAGATCACAGTACATTTAAAATCTAACAAATGGTTCTATTCTTCACTTGTAAATTGTAAAAAAAATTATGATAGAAACAAGCCTAAACGAGACATATTCATTTAAAAATCTTACCTTATATTTCACCTTTGCCCAGGATGTTGTTTTTGGTGTTGTTAGATTGTTGGTCATACTCAAATAAAATTTTGGTTGGCAAGGAAGAACATTTTGAAGCAGAGCATATACAGAAGTATTTTTCCACTTTCTTAAACATTGGAAGATAATGGCATTTTAAAGGTCCAGTGTGTAGAATTCATGCTATTTAGAATAATGGGAAAGCAGATTGTAAAAAAATTACAGACTGCACTGCTTTCCTCTGCCTTTCCCAAGCATGTCAGGGAAGTATGGTGACCTTTGAATACAGGAAAGGATGTTGTTGTTGAGTCTGACAAATTGTGTGATCATTGGAATTTGGATTGGAATGGACTGAAAGTTGGTCTTATATATGCGCAAACTGACGATGAGTTGAACTCATGCAACATGTGTATGTGATGCTCAAGCATGTCTTGAATAACCCTGGTGTAAACAGACCATTTTCACAGCAGATATTTGTTGACATTAAAAAAGTAGAACAAACAGAGGTTTTACCAGAAACATTAATAAGGATGCCACTGCAGGTTTAAGAGAGCCAGAGTCATGCTATTGTTCAAGTGTAAGGGTTGGTCACAATATATACTTGACACTTTAACCTGTGAAAACTGTTTTTACTCTCATTATTTTAAAAATGCATACATGTATCCTGTATTTCCTGGATGTGTTCCAATAAAGTGACCTGAAAATAATTATACTGTATGGTCTTGATATTTGCATGGTATTGTACTTATGGCTAATGTATTTAATTTTCTGCCAATAAACCATGTTTACAACACACTGGTTTATTGTGTAAGTGTTGTCTGAGGTAATATTGAAGCACCTTCTACTTTTTAATGGGTTTCTAGTACATTATGGTCATCATTTTTATTTTTTTACTTCTTATTAAAAAAAGTGAAAAGATTTGATCATCAATTCTTTTAGAGACAAAATCAATAATAGTCAAAAAGGTAAAATTATCTTAAATTGATCACAGCAACGCCTTTTAATATTATCTATAAATATTACAAAGTGTGACATCATTAATCATGTTGGTAGCAATGTTGCTGATGATATGAGACAAGGGGAGTTAATCTAGAAGAAACAAAAATATATTCTGACCATTAATTTACAGGGAGCATTATCTGAAAGGAGCTCAGCCTGTGCCTGTCCTCTAGCTTGTAGAAGGTTCTGTCCATGTTGTATTGTTGGATTTTTTCATAAATAATACCAACTGGGATGTTTACTCTTAGATTGTTGTATTTGTCCTGTTAATCAAGAGACAATCACTGATTGAACATGTCTGCCTTTTCATTCATCATATAGATGTAAAAGTAGACTTGAGCTGTGTATGGGGAAACTATTACAGCTGCAACGATTCTTTGACTATAAATGTGTTACTAATACTAGTCGTACAAACTATTTTGATTCGGTTTTAGAGTTTTTGAAATAATTAAAACAAGCTTTCTGATTTTTCAGCTTCTTACTGTAAATGTGAATATTTTCCAGTTTCATTGCTCCACTTGACAAATAAATCATTAAAACCGATACATTTAGATCATAATTTTGAGGTTTGGGGAACACCCATCAATATTTTTCAACATTTTCTGACATTTTATGGACCATGAACAAATACTCCATTAATCGACAGATGACAATTATGAAAATAATTGTAGCTGCTCTAGAAACTATTAACTGGCTTTTAGGTAAGGTTTTTCATTGTGTTTGGACCAAAGGAGACAAGGGCAGGTTGCACATGGACTGATCAATGCCATCTTTGACAGTGACAATGATGAAAAAAGGAGAGAAATATTTGATTCCTGTAAATTGCTCTGCAGGAAGGCTTTTACTCACAAAAACCTCAAGGGAGGATATTTATATTAGCAGGGATGGGACCAAGATATAAAGAATCAAATAAAAACAGTAATATTTGGTTAATTAATTAGCTTACAAGCTTTGTAAAAACATCATGCAAAACATCACCACAAGCTGATAAACTGGAGTACCGACTGCACTCCTTGTAAAATAATGTGCTAATATTTTACACAGATGTACACTAAATGGAGTCAAAGAAGAAAAACTGCTCCATAGTAAGTTTCTAAATGAGCTGAGGGGATGTCTGTTCAAAATAGGTAAAATTCAAAAAGAAAGAAGTCGTCACAGACTTTTCTCAGAAAGGGAAATATTATAGTAAATGTACACGGACAGAAATAACTGAACTACTGAAAAATACCAAGAATAATTCAACTCCTCTCAGCATTTTCACATATTCACCGCCTCTGGTTTACTTGAGTCACTCTTAAGTATTTCTTCATGTTATTTTTGACAGGAAAGCTTTTTCTCAAGAAGCAGTTTCTCCCTCAAGAAACAGACCAAGTAATGTAGAAACATATCCCAATTTATTAATTAATGACTACTTTAACTTTACTTTAACAACTGAAGTGTATATGGTTAAAATGACCTTATCGTCTTATTATAGTAGCATCATTGCAGTGCATACGCAAATGCTGACTGATCTGGAAAGTTCCATTCAGATCCAGTCTCATACAACCCCTGGCTGCCCTGCTCTGACCTGTGGCTTTCCCCTGGCCTCCCCCTGAGCACAGTCTCATGCTATGATCCTCTAATGCCAACACCCGTGTGTGGCAGGAACAGTCATCTGCAAACTCATTGTACTGGTAATGTACTCCTGCTGTAGAGATGGACTCAGATGGTAATGGTGTATTCTCATGGAGATGTGCAAGGATACCCCCAAAAACCCTGGCACACCGGTTTCTACTGGATTACCTTCAAGTCTCAACTCTTCCACTCTGCATCTCAATTGCTTTCTCCACGAGAGGCTGACAGCGATAATCCCTCCCTTGACGTGAGTCTGAAGGATCTGCCGAAGTCAGTACAAGACATGGAGAGGAGCAGAGTCAGTCAAGATGATGGATGACTAAGTCCCAACAGTCTTATAAAATATCACTGTGAGAAACTCAGGTGAAGTAGAATATCTTTTTCTTGTCTTTTCCATATTCTTACAAACATAACCTCTCACACCTTGTCCATACCCAGATCTCTACAGAAGCAGAACCCAGGCTAATTCAACAATTTAGTTTCAGAACACATTTTGTTTGCTATGTTTATGCCTGTTATTGACACCAACTGGCAGTTTTTGAAGTCCTACAAAGCATAGATACAACATAAAATATAAAAACACTACTAAAATAATGTTGTATAAAAATACGACTTGAGAATGACCTTACATCTGACATGGAGCTCAAAACCTCATCTGAACCAAGACTTTGTTTTGAAATAAAAAAAAAAGTGCTTCATTCTCATCACAGTCACCACTGACAAACAGTAAATGTACTGAGGTCCTGCACACTCATCACCACTTCAATGCCAAATGCACCAAATTACCCCATCCCTACAGCTGCTCTCATAATTACAGAAGACGTTTTCCTGTTCACATATCATCACATACAAATGGCTCTTGAAAGAGTGGCCTGAATCAGTTTGCAATTCCAGCCTAATCACAGTGACTCACAACAGATCAGACAAGTAGAGGGGTAGAGGACTGGAGGCCCAATCTGCAAGTCAAACACAGGAAAGCTCCATGTTACCTTTCTGCATGCACTCAGTAATCTTAAGCTTTTCCTGCTGTAAATCAACACCTCACTGTGTGGAAAGCCCCAGCTGAGGTAAGATAAATGAGGATTGTGGAGACTTAGGCACATATAAGATTCATCTATTGTCCTTCATTTCTTGTACGTCCAGCCTAACAGCAGTGGCATCATCTTTCTCTGAAGTTCCTCTTGGGTTATTGACCTCACTTAGAATTTGAATTCTAAGAAATTAAAAGAAAGAAAATCTACATGTTCTGAGAAAAGGCAGGATGCTAGTCATAAAGAATAATAATTTTATTCGTTTTTTGAGATCTGTGGAAAACTGCTTGAGTTAATTTAATACAAATGTCATTTGTATTAAATAGTAATAGTCATTTCTAAAAATTTATGATTTCTATCTATAAAAATCTATAAACTTTAAACACTTTTTAAAAGATGTTCCGTACGTCTTAAAAAAACTATTCAGTATGAAGCCTCTTCAGATATTGATCAAAGCCTCAGTGTTAGAATTCTCAAACAATGCCCAGGTTTGACACATGGTTTGTATTGAAAAGAAGACATTTGCACGTTAGTCATAGGACGTAAGAAATCTAACAAGTCTGATCAGACACACAGCTCCATCTGACCTGGTTATCAGTTTTTGTTATCAGCCCAAAGACATCGAAGGAGAAGTTTACTGTGACTTTGGCAGTTCAAAGGAAAACTGTCTTTATTACTGCCCTACTAGTGCAGACAGAAGGTTGTAGGTTTAACCTTTGCATGGTGAGAAAACAAGAGTGAAGCCCATCTACCAGAGAATCGGTTTCACACTTATACACACAAAGAACTAATACATCAACTGTGAAATGTCCTAAACACACAGTGATTTGAAAAGCAGTTGAAAAAGGAAAAATAATATCCTTGATCAAAGAACTTATTTTCCACTGTTTTAGTCCAGCTCTAAAAAGCAATATCAGAAACTCAGAGATGCATAATGGAAACTTTAAGCCACTTAAGTGCAAAATGTCCTAAAAAGGTAATCTGCAGTTTGTCTACATTATATTTCCAGCAATTAAAAAAAACTCTCAGGTGTTACTCATTTTTTTACAGGGGTGACGGAAATGGCTGCTGACATTTTAGAGCCTTGTGACGTTTGAGCCTCACATAAAAAACCCTTCTGTCAAACAAAATTTCAGGAAACACGCTGTTGGCTATTTGTCATCCAGTGATTAGTGTTTAAAAAGTATTTTAAAAAAAGAAAGAAATGTAGATAATTTTAAAAATTAGCGGAGTCAGACATAATAACTACTTATGATGCACAACTCAGGTTGTATCAAACCTTAATGAAACTTAATGGAAGAATTTGGGGGCACTCCCTGTTCCATCAATGGGATTATCAACATGTGTTATGATTACAAGACTAACTGAGTTACATATTAACCAAAAGATACCAAGGCACTGAGGTTTTTAAGTATTTTTTTATCTTCAGTTACTCAAATGTGCTTTGAAAAAGCAAAGGCCTGCTAAATACACACACACACATACACTCATACAGACAAAGAGAGAGAGAGAGAGATCTAGTCACCAGATGTATGCTTTGTGTCACTATAAAATCCATGGTCTTTTAAAAAATAATAATAAAAAAAAAAAAAAGAAAAGAAAAATACAGGTTACACCTCAACATGTGATTCAGTGTATTCACAGGTTAGGGAGATCAAAAATAGTAAAACATACTCAACATTATGACATTTTCAGTATGTAATCATTGTATATTTCAAATTCCTTTATTACAGTAGGTAACAAGTTCTGTAAGGCCTTCCACTCAGAGAGGTCACAGTCACTGCTGTGAGTGTGTGTGTTTTTCCGTGTGTACCAAATACCTGACTGGCAAAAGGCAGGAAAATTAATTGTGTAGTATTTTATTATGTCACGTGAGACTGAAATCCTCACAGCCAAAGTCCAACAGTTACTTCAGTCGCTCATAAAGACAAACACTATTCTGTCGGAGGCCTCCTGAAGTAGCAAACACAGACTCAGCCTAAATATTAAAAAACTGTTTGTATTTTCATTAAAGTAAAAACACAGAGCTCAAGAAAAACGGCTGGTAAATGTTGATTACGTTCAAAACATTTCACAAGGATCAATCAAAAACAGCAATTATTTTATAAAAGGATGAGACTAAAAAACAACAACAATTAAAGTAAGACACTTCAAAACAATCAACAGTTTTGTAGACTGTCAACTGTAGAGATGTATGAACAAATTAGAAATTCACAAAAAGATGATTTGATAAACTGTAGTCCAATTAATTAATGGATGAATTGATGAATAAATAAATGTATGAACAAATAACTGTATAAATAAAATGAGTAAATATTTTTCACTGCAATTCCTACAATTTTCAAGCACATTTTTAATTGAGTGAAAAAACGAGTGAAAGGCATGGTTTTGAAAATGTGTAGCACCTTAAATGTAACAGCAACTTTGTCAGCCACTGTTCATTCAGGGCATGGACAGGAACTGTGTGTGTGTGCGTGTGTGTTCAGTGCAGTGGGTGGGGACAGCTGCAGGTGTCTGAAATTAAGATTATTTTTGAACACCTGCTCAGTTAACGCTGGTGTGAAGGGTTAAAAATGAAAGACTGTCACCCATTCATAAGGTGAGTGAAAGTGAGAGTGAGAGTGAGGGAGGCACAGAATGAGAGGTGACAGTGGAAAGACCTCAGTGAGGAAGGAAGCTGACGGTTGACAAGTTGGGGGAAACTTCCTTTAGAAGAAGCGGGCAGCGAGTCAAACTGAAACCTGTCAATAACCAATGATGTGCTGCTCTGAGTGTGCAGCTCAATGAACAGTGACTGCAAGAGGGGACAGGTCTTTCACAACACACGCATGCACACACAGGTTTGTACAGCTAACCTAAACCTAACCACAATTCAAATCTAGAAAACCAAATCTAATGGTCCTCATTAGGACCAGGTTTTGGTCTCCGTGAGGATTAGTGGTCCTGACAAGATCAGTGTTTATGCCAGAAAAGGAAGTAACACATGCACATACACAATACTCCTTATACATTTTAATAATAAACTTATTCTCGTTTGTAGCAGAAAAGCTATGAAAGAATCACACTCTAAAAATGTTATACCGTAAAAATGAATATGTAAAAGTTGATTTAAACATCATTTTTGACTGAATACTTTTGTCATAATTTATTTTAGAGACAAAGTAAATATCAAAACAGGCAAGACAGTAAATATCCAAACAGGCAAGATGGCATTGAAGAGAGCTGATGCAATCTCATCGCCTTATTTCAACAAGTGTGTGACAGCGAGAGAACAAGAGCGCATGAGTGTGAACATGAATGTGTGTGTGTGTGTGTGTGTGTACGTGGGTGAGTGAGCGTTGTAAATGGCACTCCCACCGGCAGGTGTGCTGAGGGCAGTTTCCAGCTGCAGCCCCTGGCATCTCTACAAGGACACCCATCGTGGCACTCATCAGCTCCCACACCCAACACACACCAAGGCTCTTTCACATCTTCTATTACATCCAGCACTTATTTAAAATAAAAAGCCTAGAGGCTATATGTGAGTGCAGATCTTACATTTTGCATTTTTCTTGAAAAAGTTTTAGTGGTTTTACAGTTTCAAAAAAGTCTGTATTTTCACTCCATGATAAATGCAATCTTACAAGCTTAAATCTTAATGTGGTGTATACATATACATGTATCTTCAACACTGCACTAAGCTATACAATGATGATGTTCCAGCCGGACCTGAGAAAACACTGACAAATCAATTTCCATTTTCCTCAAAAACACAATTTCTCTTTCCCCCTTAGAGCTCCCAGGCCGGACACATGAAAAACCTTTTTTTATCAAAAAGATAAAAGTCTCATCTACACACCCAGAAGCAGCCCTTTCTTTTGGCTTGTACTCCCTATGAGATCAGATAGACAGTTAATAACTGTCTATGTCCATGCTAAATCAAAGATAGAGCAGAGAGGAGGTTTCTATGATAGACAAGAGTTCATCTTGTCCTGTGAAGCAGCCAGAACATGTTCATGCCCATAGTCATCCAGTGGAAAAATCCCTGCCATTAATCACTGTGTAGACTACAGCAGAATAAGGAGCCAAAATGAGAACAAAGTGGGACAAAACCTTTGTTACACACAAACCATTTAAACTACAAATCATCTTTAAAAGTTGCCATGTTTAATTCAAAGCCCCACTGACTCTGTGTGACTGTCATCACAGTCTGAAAAAGCAGGAGGCAGATTTCACACAAAGGAATATAAATGACCTTAACAGCACATGACCACCCAAAAGGTCCCTCAATTGTAAAATCCTCTGTCACGCTCACAACAGACACTGACAGGTACACACATACGTACACACCCGTTGAGATTACTCACCCAATGAGAGAGACCATCTGCACTTTGTGTCTGCTCAAGGTGACGATCACAAACAGTTTCTGTATGACAAAGACAGAGAAAGATCAAGTCAGTTACTGAACCATGAGGTCAAAGCAGTGTGTGCATCATAGTTTCATCAGTAACACACACACACACACACACACACACACACACACACACACACACACACACACACACACACACACACACACACACACACACATCATATACCAAATATCATCATTTCCAAAAGCCATGCCATGCACCACACAGACCAGTTTGGTCTTAGCAGCCACAAAGACCCCCCTTTGTCATGACAGGCAAGAAAATTAAAGCCCTAGGTTCTATGACACACCACTGACACAGTACACTAGGTCAGCATATCACACTGGCTGTCATCATCAAGTGTGTGTGTGAAGGATGGATGATAAAGGAGTGGAGAAATCAAAGGAGATGTGTCATTGCTTCACAGGAGGCCTGGACGTTGGCTCCGGTCTGGTCTGATTCCTGCTTAGTCACTAGGCCAGAGAGGATAGACAGCTATTCTGGCTCTGTTGGCCTTATGAAGCAGGAGCATGTGCCAACAAATGGACCAGATTTTTCAAGGTCCTTTACTTGCCCTCTGAATTGTTGTAGGCTAGTTTATCCTTATAAACAAACACATTATTGCAAGCAAAAAAAAGTGGGTTGATCCGGGAACATCTAGGTTGCCTTCAACATGCCATTAGAAAAGGCTTAACCCAACAGAGCTTTTGGCGGGTCCATCATTACAAACTTGTGTTGTGCAGAAAAGGATTGTTCAAACCCACAGAACCTTATTTTAAATTCTAGTCCAGATCCCAAGGCTTCCAAAGACACTAAATATATACTACTGAATTACAGGGAAAAGTGTATAAAATGATACACAAGACATCTAGAATTTTCCATTTTATGTAATGATGGAGCCATAAAAATGTCATCTTAGATATGAATATTTTACTCAATAAGAATGCATAGCTTCAATTAGGGCAGTGGGGCACCAGCAGAACATATTGTATATTATGTTAAACATTGTTTTATAGCATAGGGTTGGCTTAAGATGCTTTTGCAAAATGCTTAATGTATTAGATGAAATGAAATGCTTCTATGTGACAAGAAGATCATATCTTTACTTTTACAATTACTGGCATTCAATACTATAGAGATTTATTCAGTGTGTAAAATTCTCTGATTTGTCTGGATTATGGAAGTGTAATATTCACAAGATACAGATTTGTTCCAACATAATTGGAAGATATATATAAAATAAAATTTAAACTTAACCAATAAATGTGTTATTGGACTATATATTATAGGCTACAATAAAAATGTGCAGGCCTCATTTTTATATGGTTATACTGCACTATTGTGATATGCAGACACTGCACTAAGATATCACAACGGATACATTATTAATCTCATTAAAACTGTGACAGGGCCTTTTAACAGTAATAGTGTTGATGTTAGGAAAACCCGTCATGTGGTCATCCATATTGTACACTGCTTGACTAAGGTGGGTGTTCACATCAAATCTGTCTCCTTTCAATAAGACCTATTATCTGTGTCTTACACATAAATACAAACACTGATTCATTTGCACCCACATCTCCTTAATACACACATGCAACTTAACTATCCAGAGACAACAAAATGGCTAATAGAAAAGAAAAGATGACTTATGCGTCTGCCTGGAAGCTAATGATGACACAGCGTGGACTTGGTGAATTCATTTTCAAGCCGATACGAGTGACACACATACCTGTCATCACCACTTTGTCACACATACACACGAGGGGGGAACATGACATCAGTTCTCATAGTTATTTACACAATATAAGAACTACGAGCTGCACTGGAGAATTTACGGTGAAATAGAAGTGACAGCACCCTGCTTTAAAATTGGATAATACAGTCATTCATGTCAAAGGGTGTTCTCTTATTTCACTCTTGCAAAATAAAGGTCTACTTTCTCTGCCACACCTCTACTCCTATCTCAAAAGCCTGAAATGAGTATTTCCATGGCAACAGCCAGAATCTAACAATGACAAGCTGCATTACAAACCAGCTGATGTCAACATTCAAGAGCTTGAAAGACATACTAGGTGGAAACAGCCCATAATTGAAAGAGTGATGAGAATACACCTGAAGCGCAGGTGCAAACTCTGCTCTCTCTTAAACCCCTTTTGTTCCATCTTAGCTCATGAAAGAGAACATCACCTACTGTTTATGAGCTTTCATCTTATACTTGTTGTTTTCTGCTCACTCTTAACTACTAAGCTACTGAATAATTTGCATTATGAATGAAATGTGAGGCTGAAGAAAATGAAACCAGGAGGGACTGGGGGGCCCAGACATGCCGGAGGGTCCGGTGAAGTCTTTCTGTGGCATAGGGAGGAAGGCACCTCTGTCAGAAGAGGCCCCTGGGACTCCATGGGTATAATCTGGTCCTGTGTGTGTGACTGTGTTGGCCATGCCTGCAACCCCCACTCCCCTACACCCCATCTCTCCTTCTCTCTTTCTACATCACCTCCCACAGACAATGTTTATCTGCTTTAGCTCACACTCACTAGGTTCACTGCTAACCCCTCCACCTTTTTCCTAGTGTGGTGCAGGACAATGCATTTTGCGTATGGTAAGGAACGAGGCCGAGTGGAAAAAAAGCTTAGCGTTTAACCCTTCCTCTCTGTGTCACAATGAGCAAACTCCAGCTTTTGCTTAGAAAACAGAAAGTTGAGCCCCTGACGGTAATCACAGACATACTGCAAATTCCTGGACGCAAATTGAGGATTTTCCAGGATTAGAAGAAACGTTTTTTGATGCCAAGTCTCTTAACAGCAGTTTCTTATTCAAGGGTTAGGATGGATGTCTCACTTTCCTATAAATTCTCAGTGAGCTGTCGTCTGACCAGTCTACTGTACAATGCACTGAGGCTGCAGCAGCTGCAGTCACAAAATGGTTGACTCTCCCTACTATGCCTCCACAAAATGGCCTCCTCACTACAAGCTGAGAATAGTAGGAGAGATGCTGTTCATGAGTGTGATTCATTATTAATTACACAGATCCCACTGAACACTGAAGATGCAAACCTTTAACTTTCACACACAAAAAACTTTCTCTGCAGCAATAAAGAGAAAACATGGAAGACAGAAGAGTACTACATACTGTACATACTGTGCTGTCACACCCTGCTTCACCACATCTAAGTAAAACATTTTTAAATTAATATTAAATATGTTTTTATATTCTTTAATGCAGCTTACCTGGATGTGCATGTTAATTTGCCAATGAGAGAAGCAAAAAAAGAAAGAAAAAAGAATCCAGAACAGGACCAGAAAATGTCCACAATATTCCTTCCAAGACCAAGAAAGGATATGGTTTCTGTTGAAAACAAAGTGGACCATTTTAATAGTATAATATTATAATATAATATGTTTAATACATTTTTAAATACATGCAGTATTTTCTTTTATTAAGTAGCATTCTCATCTCACTACCTAGGTATCCATTTGGCTAGTTACCGACAATGCCACAAGAAAAAGTACAATTATTATTAGTTTAATTATTCTTTGTTCATACTGTACTGAATAATTACTTCTAATTCCCTCTGACTTGTGAATACATGTAAATATAGGTTATGTTTAGACAGGAAAAAAATATTAAGGCTGCTAAACATCATTGGTGGAGTGAAGATTATTTTATGGGGGGGATAATGATTTTACTCACAGAGGCATAGGCCATAATTCCAAGAAACCCAAAATTGTGGACACATCTCTGCACTCATCAGCAATTTTACTCTGGAGGCAAAGTCCTGAAAAAAATGACAAAATGTGATTAAACTTTCACCACAACCTTGATGTTAAGCTGGTACAGGTCACATAGATAACATTAACTATACAGTAAATATGTTATACACAGGACACATCACAGATCTACTTTGTATACTTTCACAAAATGGCAAATTACAAAAAGCTATTATTTTCTTAAATTTTACTGCTGCAGTGCCTCTTTGACACGTCTTTTTAAATATTTGATTATGTCTGAGAGATAAGCTACAGTTTGAAAAGATTGACTGTATTTCAAATGTATTCATTTCTAGTAGATTTCAGACAGATAAGGGAAATCAGTCATTTGTATTGTGAGCCATTTATTAAACAACAAATTAGAGTTTAAATTAAAAGTTTTTCCCCCCAAGTGTTTTCCAAGCATGTATGAGAAATGGGGAATATCACAGAGTGTGTGTGTGTGTGTGTTTGAGGGAGAGAGAGAGAGAGCGTGTGTATGTGTGTGTGAAAGAAATGTGTGGAACAAGCTCAAATGTTGTTTTTGAAGGGATTTTAGTAAATTATTTTAAACCCATGCACATGTCTTGCCAAAACAAATGCCAAACAACTTGATTTGAGAGAACATCACATAACGGGAATCTGCTCTTAGAATGTCTCCCTCATCTGAGTGTTGTTTTCAGTTTGTTTACTCATTTCTAGGTGTGCACTGATATTGAGTCTTTCCATTTTTTATCTAAAAACATGTTTGTGTTTGGAAGAAACGAAAAATGTTAGAAAAAAGTATTTTCTTCATCTGTGCCAATTTCTAAAAGAGTTCAAAGGAGCAGCAGCTGTGACAGACGCTCTCCCTATTTCATGTCCTGAGCAAAACAGTTGAATTAATTATTAAATAAGCTAGCATCTGACAAAACAAATGCTTCCCTCAGAAAATACATATATAGCAGAGCAAACTTATAAACTTCATTATTTTATTCAATTTTATTTTAATATAATGGGCATCAAAATGTGTTTCATCAAGTGAATTGTTCAATATCAGTCTCTAAATCTTTCTGAACATATTTTCAAAAGATAATATCTTTAAAACCAAGTATTCAAACATTATTTTTGTACAGCATTCACACAGATTTCATTCTAATTTAATAATGTTGTGCTAAATAAATGTGAAACGTACAAGTGACGATAAAATGGTGGGAAATGACTGATAACATTTATGACACAAAAAAAACAATAACTAAATAACAACCTTTTACAGATTTGATACACATTTAAATATGTGAATGAAAAATATCAGTTTCAATGTCCCTTTTAACCAATAATTTATAGCAGAAAATGCAGATTCACCTGCCATATAATGTAACATAATTACAAGGCGTATCTCTATAAACTGCCTCTTCATTGTAAACTATAAATTACAAACTAGTTTTAGTGTGAATGTTCCTAAACTCTGGTGCAAGTTATTTATTCCATTGTCACTGGGAACGTGAGATAAAGACAACAGACTGTTGTGACTCATAGATTCTTACATTTTTTCTGCAGGTCTTGCTCTATCCTTCCTGACAGCTCCACAAAAGCCTCTTTTCAAAGCATTGACACAGATTTTTTTCCAAATAACTTTTCTGGAAGGAGGATTAACCTCAGTTCGAGTTCTGGGAATATAGAAGGAATGCAGCGGGGGGAAACCCCTGATATAGGACTTTTCATATTTTTGGAAGACATATGTAGGTAAATAAATAAATAATTATTGTTTTCCATAGATTTGCCATTGTAAAATTAAACTGTTTAATTATTAAGTATTTTTCAAAGTAATTGTTTGATTCAGGGCTGATATAACTTTAAATGTATAACATTGTTTTATTTCCAGGCCTTGAAATGTTACAACATTGATCATTTGGGAGCAGATAAAATAGACAATGGCATTTATTCTTAATTATTATTGTTATTATTTCTAGATTTGTTTGAGCTTATATTTAACTCTTTAACCATGAAAAACAATACGATGTTTGTGGAATTATTGTTGCACAATTTATTTTTTGATACATCTTATACTGCATAACATTTACTGCCTCGTTTTAAATACCTTCGATAATATGTTGCATATAAAGACAAATGTGTTTAATGCATTCTGACATATTTTCTATATTTCAGCACTCAAATTGTATTATATATGGGATGCTTTAATTTATGTATTTATTGTGTGCATTAAGAACATGAAATATACATATTCTTTATTAATATCAACTTTTTGTGCCTTTTGTATTAAACTTCAAAACTTATTGCCTAGAACATTTTAATGTAAAAAAAATATTGTATTGATTTTCTTAACTACATGATTTGGCAGGCATTTGTTCCAAAGAGAGACAGCCTCTAAAGAACATACACACTTTTAAAGTAATTCCTGATACATTTTGTTTGTAATAATGACCTCAAGATTTTTATAAAGCTGTCTCCAGTTTAGTAGTTTTTATCCTGTTTTTTTGATTCTTTTTGTGCAGACAAGTTTGCACAAAATATCAATGAACTGTATATTTGAATTAAAACCTTTCAAAATAATTAATTGTCAGTAGACAGTGGATAGTTTAATTGTTGTAAATGTAAATATCCTCAATTCCTGTTTGTGAAAGCATCATAATTTACCAGAAATTTGAGTGATAAAGAATACTAAGAAAAATGTAAAACTAGTTTAATCCAAAAGACAAAAAAAATGGTTTTCTTGTAGAAAGTAAGGCCTCTGTTTCTGAAACACTGTTCTACTTAGAAACGATGAGAGAATCAGAAGGGGGCTGGCAATACACGATCATACCTAATATGGTCAACAACACCAGTACAGTTTTGATGACATTCTTTATGGGGTGCAACCCAGTGGACAGGAAATTTGAGAGACATGGGAGGTCCCCTAATAAGGTGATGGTGGGGGGAGCAAAAGGACACAGAATCTGATTGGTTCATGATTTGAATTTCTGCCTTCCCCGATGTCCAATCATGATGGTTTCTCCTTGGACAAGCCTGTAGATTTAATTCTAGTCAATCCCTCAGTGTGTGTGTTAGAGAGGGAAAGAAATAAAAAGTTGCTCAGCTGGAGGGAGACGGGGAGGAATGTGTATTACTAGTTCACAGCTGAACCGTTGGGGACTGTGTCTGAACCGGGGACATGGGACATGATCACAGACAGAACCAATCAGTGCCATGGAAACAGCCTGCTACTCCCATTCATTTAATGACATCATGACATGCATTGTTTACATTAATATAATATAGACAAGCTTTTGGCTTATGCAGTGAGAGCAAGCATGAACATATCACCACAGTGTGAACAAAGGGTCCCCGAGGAGGTAAAGGGGAGGGTGTAACAGTGTGTGTTTGTGTTTATGAACTTGCCAAGGGCTGCCTGCCACTTCCCGAACCCCCACCCCGCCTCCATCCCATCACTGGTGGCCTGTAGGGCTTGGCTAAGCGGCAATTACATTTGATAAGATCTTGTCAAGGGTGCAGCATCATTAAAACCATGGAGGTTTAGGTTCCAGGATTGGCTGCTCGAGCACAGATGCTTTACTCAGCAGTCTGCACAGTCACCCCCCATGGAGCCGACCTCTGTGGGGAATACTATTCAAATTTGATGTGATATCCCTTTGGATTTATGATTGGAGTGGCCACATTCTTAACGTTCAGTCTCTTACCAACAGCAGAGTGACTCCTCAGTTCCACCCTTGTTGAAATTTCTTCCTCTGGTTTTATCTTGTTTCACCGATTGGCTACACTGCCCCCCCGTGATTCTTGGTGGTAATGCTCTGTACGTTTGTTCTGCCCTCATATATGATAAATTAACATTCGAAAACATAAGAAATACAGGGGTATTCATGATGAGATTAGCATTAAAGAAATTATGTAATATTAAAAATATTAAATTATCTGGTAAATGGCCAAAAAATGTGTCCTAGAGGGAAATTTGTGAAGACGAACTGCAGTGAGTTTTACATTTATTATGATGATTTGAAGGTCTGTTTCCAGATTTCAGGTGACGACAGTTAATCTAAGAAATAGTTTTTCACCCCAAAGCATTAACCATTTCTAAATTTTAAGCAGCATTCTTTTTTTATATTGGTGTATGTTGATACACTGAATGTAAACAGGGTCAGTTCCAAGCATTCAGATTTTAATTTAACTATGGCAGTGGAGTTTGGTCTCTGCCCGTTTTTCATCTTAAATAGATTATTGCATTATGTGACATGATATCTGTTTATTATGGATTTTCATTGTGAACAAGTTGGCAAAGGAAGCATGTTCAGTATGGCTTTGAATGAACTGGCAGGGTACAGCGTTCGAATAACAGACAAAAAGCAGGCAGTGACAAGGCATCGCTCTCCATGTGGAAAAAAGTGTCAGCGAAGGAAAAATCTATGCATAGCCTATACACAAGTCAACACCCACACACATTTTTTTCTCTGCTGCTCTCTGCTTTCTTTTTTTCTCAATGAAAGTCTTTCACACTGAAGACACACAGCTCCGGAGTGGCCATGAGCCCCACGACATGAAGACGGTTAAAGTTCATCTCATTAACTCCTGACAAGCCCGCGCCTGCGCTCTCTGACATAAGTGGAGTGATTACGGAGTCCTGATGTATTCAAAGCTACAGTCGTTTTTCAAGAAAAGAAAAGCTACGCATTCATTTTATCTGGCACGCGCACACACGCACTCGTGCACACACATACACACAAAATGCAAAAAAATGCACCCCTGAGTCCACGTTGACAAATTCTTTAACAAGCTGTGGTTAAAGGGAAGCTGGTTTTACTCTGACTCACCCCCTCCTTTCAAACAGTTTACTGGAAATAAAGAGGGAGGAGGAGGGAGGGGGCACTTTCAGAGAAGTCACATGACGGGGCCGGGCAAACCACAGCACAGAGAGCCTTTGAGTGCAGTAGGCCAGGGGGGAAGGCAGGCATACGCCCAGCGCAGATGGCCCTGATTTGAGTTACAGGAGATACGATCCTGGGAGTTGGCAATCAAGAATTCACAGCCTGTTAACCCTTTGTGTTACAAGTGGAGGTTACAAGCAGTCATGGACTTGATCCATGCAGGATGCTTTACTGAAGATTCCGGTCCAGCACAATGAGTGCTCTGGTACTGAGCTAAAGATCTGAGAGGGGAAAAAAAAGCTGATGTTCATGACATCAGCGTCTGGAGCCGTTAGAAAAGGCATGACTTCATTATTCTTGAATAGCTCTGTTGAATGAATGAGAAAAAAACCCTGGGTGCTCTGGTACTGTGCATCACGTGCGCTTGTGGCAGGAAGTTGGCACATGCTCTCATAGACTGTGAGAAATTCCACTGGGTTTAAGTCAAACTGCTGGCACCTAAAACCCTCTGAGGATGTAGTCTGCCTCTTGATCCAGCTGTGATCTTACAGAGTGGAAAGAGGTATATGTGTGTGTTTGTGGGGGGTGTTGAAGAACAGATCACAGCCCTAAAATTAACTGCTTCCTGTCAAAGCTCAATTATCCGATAGCAAAGTTTCACCAATCCAAGCTCAGTTTATCAAATCCAATTCCGATGAAGACGGTTTCTACTTTTCATCTACTACAAACTGATTTTCAGCTCTTAATCACAAACTCAAATTCACAGCGAATGAATGACTCCTTGTCTACCTTAACAAGATGTAAAAGAAACAAAAAAAAGGTCAAAAGTGGATTCGTGAAAATCAGGACGGGGTTGCGGGATGTCCTGAAGTGAAAGAAGGAACCCTGAGAACATCCAAGAAATAGTAAAAGCTCTGCAAGAGTGAAAAAAAATGTTTCCGTGTGTGGCAGGTCCTCGCTGGTGCAAGCAACCTGTCTCCAGATGCAATCCAATCACACAAGCACACATTACATACATACATACACATGGTTGCCAGACATCACCAGAGAGCGCAAGAGAGAGAGGGAGAGGGAGAGAGAGAGAGAGAGACACTTAAGAGTGGGAGAAAAACAGTGCGAGAGAGAATAATAAGAGAGACAAAAAGAGATGATGTCAGAGAGAGAGAGAGAGAGTGAGAATAAGGCAGAGACAGCAGCATGCAGCTTCAATTCTAATCTGCCCTCACATGGATGTGAGGCTAATAGGCGATGCTCCTCCTGCATAACACTTGATTTGTTTGGGAAAAAACACGTGGGAACTCTACAATGCTGAGATGATCATTTAAACAGACACTACAATTCCTTACACTGCCAATTTCTTATGATATTCTATTATATCGGTTATTTTCTCACAGTTTCGGGGGGAAGTGCTAATTTATCAGTCGGTGATGTCAGAGCTCCATTCTTACAATTGTGATCTCAACACCAATGCTGCAGTGGTGTGGCTGCCAACCTACCCAGCCGCCCACAGCATTACCAACAGACTAACCTTACAGAAGGTGCTGCACCCTCTCCCCTGTTAACTAGCAGAACAGATTTTTTTGTTGTATTTTTTTGTTTGTGACTTTCTTGAATCTATTTCAGTATTGGTGTTTTCTCCACAGGTTTATGTTAAGCTCTGATCATGTAACATGTAGGTTGTTCCCTCAGTTATTGTTACACTGATGTCACACTGAGCCTGCCCAGTCACAGACAGGGAAGTTGTAGTGGTGGCAGGCGCTGAGGGCAAGAAACATGAGAGAAAACAGCAGGATCAAGGAAAGGAAAGAGGAAGAGACCAAGCAGTGGAGGAATGTTACAGAAACAGGACATTCACAAGGTTAAAGTTTACTCACAGTTGCGACTTCTTTGGCTCTTTAGCTTTCATGTTGGAAGTGAGAACAGGATAGACACTACTGACATGCGCTACGCTAAAATATAAACTAAGATATATATATATATATATATATATATACACATACACACACATAAATATATACACACAGTACATATATACATACAGTATGTATGTTAAAACAGGACAAAGCATTTATGTGCTTTATATAGATATACATACATATACACACACACATATATACGTATATATGTATGTATATGTATATAGAGAACATAAATGCTTTGTCCTGTTTCAACATACATGCGACAGGGAAATCAACAGTGGAAACAAGACAAATGCTGCCTCCAATGTCTGTAATAAAATGTAATAACCATTACCCTTGTTTAACAAGTTCTTAAAAAAACAGGTTGTTTAAACAGAATGTAACAAAGAAAAAAAGTGGTCAGTGTGACATAAATGAAAACTGGCTGGCTGGGTTGCTCATAAATCCATAACCACATAGTAAAATAAACATTTATCTCTTCCTTTTAACATGTGCCTAAGTTATGCATTCGTTATACATAGATTTTTCGTTAAACCTTATAGAAAGATCATGGCATTTCAAAAGAAATGCAAGTAATTTAGAGGCATTTTCTAACGGTAAAATTAAAAGAACAAAACCTGGATGGACTTACAAAGGTAGTTTTTATATGGTGTAACCAGAGCTTATGCCTGTTGGAGTTTCAAAATTATCACAGAACCCATGGCAGTGCTGAATGGTTCATGTCTAAACATAGTTGGACTGTTACTAATCCTGTATACATGGTGAAAAATGAAATACTGTATATACTGTGAACAAATGGAAACATTCATGTGAATCACTCCGCAATCCTTGACTTTATAGGATTCAGATATTAAACAAATACAGGCGGTCATATTTGAATAAATTCTGATACCACCTGGAATTGTTTATTTGCAAATACAACAGGGAGTAAGCCTGTTGTGAAGTTCAAAGCCATTTATGGATGCAGTTGTTCCAGTATATTTGACCTGTCTGACGGTTTGACCCACACTGCTAGAAAGAGAAAAGCATTCCCGTGTCAGGACAGGCAGCTCTGATGAAAAGCCTTGACAAAACCACACGTGTATTTCCCCCAAAACTCTCCTCCTCCATTCATAATCACAAGAGGTAAGGGCAATAAATATTTACACTGAGCTGTGAGATGTTATTGAAATATTTTTGGGGATATGAAAATAATATTTTTTATTCAACGTTTTACTCAAGTGCATCATAGTTGATCTCTTAGTCATACCACAAACATACACACCTTACAAATTCGACTCCATTCCATTGTGCTGTATTGTCCTGTCAATAACGTGCAGTTGTCCATGCGGTAGGGCTAACAATTTTCCTCTACAATCCCATTAAAATTCCATTCTTTATTTTCAATTAAATTTGTAATACATTTTAACTGAATATCATGTGGTATCATGATAATATCACCTGCATCACTGGCGGCCTGCAGGTGCCTCTCGACGGCGTTAATATAATAGCCGCTGTCCATGGTGACGGAGAGCACTGACTCGCGTTCTACCCTCCCAAGTTTGTTGTCAATGCATCTGGCAACGTTTTCAGCAGTGTGGCTTGCCTGAGCTTCAGTCATTTTGAGAATTATATCTTTCAGCTCCCACTCCTCGTCTATGAAATGTGTGTATGCCTCCGTGGCAACTCTGTTGCTGATGGTCGCGCAACTAAGAGCCGTGTACCTTGGCTCAAGCTCTTGGATGAAGTCTTTGAAACCAGACCCCTGCGATGTTAATCAGTCTCATGTCTTTGTAAATAAAGCGTACCAGTTTGTCCGTAATAGCATTCTGACGAGCAGCTGTAAACCCTGCGATGTGGAGGGAGGCAAAAAAGATGGAATTTTTGCCTTCTCGGACTTAAAAAGTGGTGATCTCTGTGGTTTTATCGCCGTCGGCCATTTCTGACTGTACATGAGATTGTGATTCAGAAAACTTTATTGTTCTGCAAGAGTCGTACGTGACCAAAGCATTTTGTTTTTCACACAGAGGAAAGAGGGCTGGGCTTCCGTTTCCACATTTTAACATGTGTATTAAAAAAAAAATACACATTCGAATAGTAATTACAGCATTCGATTAGCATTGATTTTTTAAATTTTCAAATTATATTTGACTCCTGCAATTCGTTTGAACATCCCTACCATGGGCACCCATTTTTTTTGGGTTGTACATGGATGGCCCCATACTGCTGTGGGCATTGGTCAACAACAACATTAACATTGTGCAGACCATAGCATACATCAACATACATTACCTTAATGGAACTTAAATCTAAAGATAAATGTGCTGAGAGTGAGGTGAGGCAGGTTAAAGAAAAAGTTACAGCTTAACAAGTATTGTGGGAATGTGGTAGCAGAATAATGTGGAATGAAAACGTTTAGGTCACAGAGGGTGATGAATTGATGAGGGTGATAGAGTAGAGTGTCACCTGTGCCGTCAGGCTGTTGTCAAGCAAGCCCTCAAAATTCTGGTAGGCATCGCCTTCAGGGTCAACAACCGACAGCTGCACACCCCGTGCCATGAAGTAAGCAGGAATTCTCCTATATAGCAGTACCTTCACCCTGCTCCCATGCACAAAAACACACAAAAAGAGAGAGAAGGTTATTATCATGACTCAACTCTTCATGTTTACAGTTCTCTAATATGCTTTTGTGTGTTGTTTATTTGTATCAAATTAATTAAATTATTGCACTGTGGTAGAAATTTTAATTGAAATATCAAAGTATCTTTTTGAAATATGATGCTCATGTCTTGAATTCTGTGATCAGATTGCTAACGGGAATAAAATGGAAAGGATTTATGAGAATGAAAATCCCATAGATTATTAAACAATCAAAGACGGACAGACCAGACCAGAAAACAGAAAAAAGAAAATCAGGAACCACCTCAAAACATTACATCAACAAACTAACATATCCTCCTCAAATCTACTCTGTTCATACGTAATCCAGTGTTTCTGGAAAATCTAAGAAGTGCTAATGAGCTCAGCTGCGGTCGAAAGGAACCAAGATACCAATATCTAACAGCTAAAAGGAGCTTGTACCTATAAAGCACTGGAGCCTGTGTGATTGAGAGAGGCTTAACAGGCAAAAAGCGGAAGTGATTTGAGGGAAATAAATTCTCAGCACTTGGTCGGTTCACCAAGTTCACTCTGCCAAAACATGAGGATGAAGAGGGGGTGGGGGAGTGAGGGGTGAAGGCTAAAGACTTAATTAACACAATGAAAACAGCCGCCAAGAAATGTGGTGTTTTAGGAGCTGCTCACAGCTCATTACTTTAATGTTTCCAGGCACAGAGTAAAAGTAGGTGTGCAAGGGGGTAACAGAGGATGTTGTGGATGTAGATAGGGTAAGTTAGAATCACTAGGTGCATATGGGTGATTTCAAGCCCCATCATCCTGAAATGTATGGACAGCGGCAAAAGTCTCCCTTTCTTAGATGAACATGACTGACTAATCGCAGTCACATTACTTGCACGTAGCTGGATGGTTGGGCCAGCAGATGATTAGTGGGTAGTTAGCAACCATGGCAGCGACAACAAGCCCAAACAATCATTCTCAGGAGGCGGTGCCAACTCGAAACCTGGCATCTTTCTGGACACCCTCTTCTCCTGTTAGCACTGCAGTCTTTGATGAAATCTGCCAGTTTTTTTCTCATAATGGAGACATGCCTTGATCTCTCTGGCAGCTGCTCCATTCAATAGCTCTGCCTCTGTTTGTGAGCCTGCATGTGTCTTCTGTGTGTACATGAGTGTGTCCAGGGTGTAGTGAAAGACATCCACCTGCACAGTGGTGTTTGAAGTGGAACACTTCAGGCAGAGGCTGCAGTAGACAGAGAGGTTTCAAGAGGTGACAAAAATGCACACAGAAGAGAAAAGAGAAAGGAGAGAGGAGAGGGAGAAGTGGGACTGGCAGTGGTGGTGGTAATAGCTGGGAGGGGAATGTCATTTCTCATCACCATTGGGAGGCTGGCGGAGAGAGGGTGAATGCTGGCAGGGGTGCTTTGAAACTGTGGGCACAACAGGTGTCTCCAACTGTAGAGCTGACAAGCCTCAGCCTCAGCCATGCCAGGGTGAGGTTACAGGGCAAGAGTGGTGACTGGGCGGTGTTGAATCCAAAGGGATTAGGTAGCACACACACACCCACAATCAGAGACTCCTATATCATCCAGCAACCCCCCCCCCACACACACACACACACCAGATGGAGTAGTGATATAAGGCAGGGTGTGCCTTTGCAACAGCATTTAACATTATTTTAAAAGTCATAACAGTGGGGATCATAATGTCACATTATTCTTCAATTATATTTTTTACAAGATTTAGTTATGCAGATGAAGTTCGGTTAAAGGTGACATAGACTGGAAGCTCCAATTAACGCTGCGTTTGTGTGTGTATCTGCGTCATTATCTCGTTTATGAAACCCTAAAGTTTCAGAACAAAAAGTTCAGCCACTGCTGAGAAAATAGTGTTGTATTGTTTTCCTGGGCTCTGCGAAGCGGATCGACACTTCCTTAATTTGATGTCGTCATCAGAAATCCTCACCACCGTAGCGCCTCCCGGTGCGGGCACTAGTCCGGGCACATCCGGTTGCGTACATTCAACCGCAGAAGAAGAAGAAGAACTAGTCTCGTTGTAGCTGCTGAGATGCAGAGCATCCACCGTGCCAGAGGGGGAGCTGTGTATCTGAGAGCTGGCCTATCTATTACGTCACTTCCAGGTACCTGGCCAATCACAGGACAGTAGGAAAGCTCTCGTTGGCTGGCCAATCACAGCAACTGTTTGGTCTGAAACAGCGCGGCTGACGAGAGCGTCAGTGAGGAGATATTTTGATCGGCTCGTTTGCAGCGATTAGGAGGATTTTAATCATGAAAACAAGTTAATATATGTAAGTAGACCTCCATAACTAACATATATGTGTGATACAAGCATTCTATGTCGCCTTTAAGGAAAGAAGTGAAGATCAGCGAGCAGCATTATGGTTTCATGCCGAAAAGAGTAACACAGATGAGATTTTTGCTTTGAGAGTGTTGATGAAGAAGTATAGAGAAGGCCAGAAGGAGTTGTACTTTGTCTTTGTGGATCTAGGGAAAGCTTAGGATTGGGTGCTGAGAGAGTGTGGTACTGTATAAGGAAGTTGGGAGTGGCAGAAAAGTATGCAGGACAATGGCTGAGGACGGTGAGACAGTGTTGAGGTGTGCTGTTGGAGTGACAGATGAGTCCCTTCTTGTTTGCAGTGGTGATGGACAGGTTGATAGATGAGGTCAGGCAGAAGCCTCAATGGACTATGTTTGCAGATGATACTGTAAAGTGTAGTGATAGTAGGGGAAAGTTGGAAGAGAGCCTGGAGAGGTGGAGGTAGTGGAGAGAAGAGGAATGAAGGTTAGTAGGAGCAAGACTGTATACCTGTGTGAATGACAGTAAAACAGGTGGTATGGTAAAGATGTAAAGGGTGGAGTGGGTGGAGACAAGTGCCGGGTGATGTGTGGACAGAAGGATAGCAGTAAAAGTGAAAGGGAAGATCCACAAGATGGTAGCAAGACCTGCTATGATGCAAGGATTGGAGACAGTGGCACTGTTTCAATGACAGGAATGGGATCTGGATCTGGCAGAGCTGAAGATGCTGTGATTTTCATCAGAAGTGACCAGGATGGACAGGATTAGAAGAGTCAAGGTTAAGATGGTTTGGTCAATTGCAGAGGAGGGATAGTGACTTTTTTGGACCATAAACGCTGAAGATCGAGCCGTCAGGCAGGAGGAAAAGAGGAAGACCACAGAAAAGGTTTGTGAATGTTGTGGAGGACTTGAGAACAGTTGGTCTAACAGAGGAGGACACAAGGGATAAGTCCAACCAGTTTGACTTACTTTGTCACTTACTATTTCTCCCCATTGTGGTAACAATATACAGTATTTCTCTCTGTAGTGCAGTACTTCGCTGATGCATCAGAAGGTTTAGTAACAAAGTTTGTTCCCACGCAGATATTAACACAGATGTGTTATTTATCAACAACAGTTGGGAAACTGAATTAAATTGCATTAGCTTTAACTGCTGCAAGTTAAGAATTGCTTAACTGCTGGAGTTAAAGAATTTCTCAGTCCTTGAAAATAATGTCTATGAAATACTCAAAATGTTTCAGTTTGGTGACAAATATTGTTGTCTTTGGGAAGTTTATTTAGTGATATACTATATATCATTTAGGGTTATACACTGACTTGAAATGCTTACATTTCGGAAAAACGGGATTGATATAAACCTTTGACCAGTAGTGTGTGTGTAGTTAATGTATTACAAACAGTAAGGAAACGGAAGGGTAATTACAGGATATAGAGATGGTTACGGAAAACCTGCCAGGTTCCTGTAAAGCTCCTAGTAATGAAGAAGTAGCAGAGAACATATTTCCCCCCGTCACCTCAGCACCTTCCACATTAAGCAGAACAGGGAAACAGATAAGAGAGAATGATAAAACTCAGACAGTGTGTTAGAGACCAACTTCTCTTTTCTCAGTGTTCAGGAGTTCTGCCTTCTCACAGTGTAAGGAAAAGGAAATTGACAACAATGAGGGACATTAAACAATAATGACCATTATGAAGTGTGATATCTAGATCACTGTGCCACATATCTGTTGTGTTTCTCCTTTTCCTGTGTGTGTGTGTGTGTGTGTGTTTAACAGTAGCACAAGCCACTGCTGGTGCTTTCATAAAAACTTTAGGGTTACGTTGGTTTATCAATGACACATTCATGTCTTAAACTGGACTGGAAGTTTGGTCTTTATAAAAATTGTGTAAAAAGTCCGTACATACATAATAATCTCTCTTACAATGTCTAACCATTCACTAAGCTTGCAAGTGATGGTGGATACCCACGTAAGTGGTGGCTACTGACTCTTTTCCCCCCAACCCACAGTGCACAGAGGAGCGGAAATCAAATGAGCACTTTTGTGAACCAGCACCACTGGTCTTCTGCATTTACAGCATCTGCCACCTTCAGTTTTTTGGCATTAGCGATGATGACACTGTATATATTTTTCCGCCTCAATTTCTGATTGTGTGAAATTCCTGTTCTTCTCTCTACATTTGCCATAACTTTCCCGCCACTCCCAATGAATCTTAGAATATTAAATTCATCGGCAAGTATAACTATTACCTGAATCTCACAAAAGCTGCGTTGAATTGCGAATGGTGATATATAAAGGGCAATAGGTGCGGGACGTGCGTGTGTATGGTTTTATAAATCAAATAAATTACGTGTGTAAAAATGTTGTGTTTCCTACATACACCATGTTTTATACATGAGGCCCCAAATAAATGTCAATGCAAGACCCAAAGAAGAACAGTTGCTAAAACCTACCGCATTTTTTGTGTGTGTGCGCACGTGTGATAAGATATCTCTTCTAGCGCTGATAAAAATGTCAAGTGCAAAACATTTAATCTTTCTCTGGAGACACAAGAGTGGTTAGATGTGTAAAACCACTGACACTGCATTGGGGAAAATCGTGGTAAGGAGCTGGGGGTTTCCAGGCAACGAGTTGTCGATGAGTATATTTTCAGTGTTCATGCAAATTTGCAGTATCTCCACCAGTTAAGATTAGCTTTCACAGGTGGGGGTATTGCAAATATCAATAAGCAATCACTCTGTGGACAACTGTGACAATAGCGTGTTGTACACAGACTGTTCAAAGCTAGATTGCTGTCCCTTTTGTTCCAATTCACTATTCTGTATTAAGTCCAGTCCATTTGCAGCTATCAATCACTTATCATATGATAAACTGCATGTTCTAATTAGTTTGATCAGTTGTCTACAGAAAAGGCTGATCAGAAGAGATATTCAGACGATGCAAAACCTGTGAGACAATTCTCCACACAGTTACAAGTACTAGTGGCTTGACTGGTCTGGTTTTACTGGTCAGGTTTACCTGGTGTCTGAAAGAATTCAGTTTGCAGGTTGCTCTCTATGTTTTAAGGAAATCTCTGATAAAGAAAACTAACCAAAATATTGTTAACCCAATGAATTTCAGAGATCTAAAAGGTTGGTTATGTTAAATAGTTATTGTTTCAAGCTAGACACAGTTTTCTGCGTGAGAAAACTGCATTCAAATCCCTCACATCCCTGTATGTTTGTGGTCTAGGTATTACTAATCTGTTCGCACATTGCACATGACGACCTTAAGCTGACAAAAAGCGCGCCACTGCAATTCTGTTGAGAGCTGCAATGATTCATCAATTAACTGATTCGTCATCAATAACATCATTTATCATCAAGTATTTGATTAACTTTTAAATAAGGAAAAAACAAGTTCTCAGATTTTATTCATTTCCTTAACTGTGAATATTTTCTTTCTTGTTTGATTCAAATAAAAAATAAATGATTAAAACGGAAACATTTTGGTGTGGATAAGCAACAACAATAAAAACTGATCCAAACACCCCTAGTATAAAGGTAGGAAATACAGAAATTACATGTTTACATCAGCACTATAGGAAGCCAAAGATAATTGTCTTTGTATATGGGGGAGCCAGCTTGGTGGGTTAGGACACAGTTGGTGTTGGCTAACATGTCACACCTCTTAATTTGACAACACTAGTGTGCCATCAACAGTCACACGCTGATAACTCAAAGACTTAAAAGATCTTTCTATGTAAATGTTAACAGGCAGAGCATACACATAGATCTGTTACTGCACCATAAACTGCATGCTTGCTAAGAAAAAAAATTGTAGCTTGATTTGTGCATCCAATTTGGAGTCCTTGGCATACAAATTCCTTGAACTTGGAAAACTATGTCTCTAAAAGCCCTCAATTCTGGTAATTTCCATGTTTCTACCAGACTCTGTGTAGTGACAAAAACCCACTGGAAACATTAAAAAAATGCATGGTGGTTAATCTGAGGACAAGACTGTATTTCTTCGTTTCTGAGAAACTTGCATCTGGGAGATATGAGGGTTTCACCTGACAGCAACAATATTTCAAAGCACTCTCTCTGAATACTGGTCAAAGCTGTGGTGAATGTGCAAGGTCGTGGCAAACTGTGACCAATACTGAGCCATGAGGAATCTTTTTAAAAGCTTTGCTTTGTGCAGATCCTGCAACTGCCTGCTCTTTTACTCTTCCGGTCTACAGTATGCACAACCAGTGTATGACAGATACTCACCCAAATCTAAGCTTCCAGACGGACTTTGGAAATGATGGTCCAAAGAAAAGCGCTTCTCAGGGCGGTGTCTAACTCCACACCCACCTGCTAAGCATCAGAGCCTAGCAAGGTACATGATCATGGGGACAGATGAACAGATGACTTGGTGTGGATGGGGTGGTTTGGGGAACTCCCGAGCTGCATCACAGATGCAATGTATGGTTCCTGAGAAAAAGAGGTTGACAGAAACAGAAAGGAAGATAAAGAGAAAAAAGAGAACAAGGAGTGAATCCACCTGCTGGGTTTTGAGTCAGAGGAAGAACCCCTCTTTATTACCATAGAGAAAGAGTGAGAGCAATGAGTCAAATACTGAATAAAGATAGCCGTGGGCCAGGTTCTTCTGTAGTTTTTTTTTTTTGCTACATAAATCAAATAGAAAGGCCGAAAAACAAGTTATTTAATTGTACAAAAGGAATAAAATAAATCCGCAGGATAATTAAGGCCCCATGGCGGCCAAAGTCAGGCCACAGAAACTGGCATACTCACATTTGTTTACCCATGCAAAATAAAAAAGTAATACATGCATAATATGCTGTGTTTCATTAACATGGAGGTTTTAAAACCTGATTCTCTCCACTGCTGTCAGAGCAGAAGCATGCTCTAATTTCAGACTCTCTTTAGACAATGTATGTTTGACTCTTCCCACAGTAAAAATAAGACGTTAGCATACTAAAGGAGTTAGTGTGTTTGATAAGGCCTGGTCTGGTTTACATTTCTGACTGTTTCCTTTGCTCATTTTGAAAAGGCTTCCAGATAGAAAACAAAGGAATCAAACGAATGAAGAGAAGTGCAGGTTGGATTTCTGCTGCATGTTGAAAATTACGACATCTGCCAGCTTTTTACTCTTTAATCCGAACAAGTCATCCCAATATCCACAATGCTGTTTCACTGAGAGACTCTAGAGGCCACACACATTCAAATCAAATGCAATCACTCAGGAAAACCTAAATGAAATATATCAAAAGGGGAAATTTCACCACACTCCTGGCATTTTGAAATAAAGCACCAACATTACTCATTTGATGTCTTTCCACTTTCCACTGCCGCCTCACAATGGGGTTTATGGTCAAATGGCTCAAGTTCATTTAAAAACACACCTGGTTTGAAGAGGATTTAAGCAGTCCCTGTGAAATCTGCTTTTGCTGCTATTCCTGCAGGGTCACTTTATTTATCGAATATGTTGTCTGAGAGGAACATAGTACCATGGCCATTATAACAGTCAAGGTGAACAATAATTTTCAGAGCACAATATCGACCAAGTAGTAGTTGTAGTCCAATAAAAAAGGCCATGTGACTCTGCATTTCCTCTAGTTGAATGCATGTGACCTACTGAGCAATCATCAAGCTGGATATGAAATGACAGCTCTGTATACTCGGTGTGTATTCCATGTGTTTACATGCATGCGTATGTGTGTAGGAAGGGTGCTCCCTGTGACGCACTGGGGCAGTTGGGCATTACGCAATGTAGCACCACTGCAATCTCACAGGCCTGGGGTGGGGCTGGAACTTCCGGTGCTTTATTGGACAAGGCAGGATGGGACAAGACGAGACGTGGGAGGGCAGGACAGTGGTGTGTGAGGCAACAGGAAACAGCAAAGCTTTCTCAGTTAACTCCCTATAGATGACACAGACTTGTTTCTACACACAGCATTAGTAAGGATGCTCAATAGCTTTTACATTTACTACATCAACAGGAAAAAAAAAAAACACCTACACACTTCATTTCTGAGTGAGTAAACATTATAACATGCTAAGTAAATTGGGGGGGGGATTTTCAGTGACCCAGAGAGCGAAGTCAAGAAACTCCCAACACTGACCCAGTCAGACTGGATTCTCCATGGCCTCAAATACTCCCCACCAACTCCAGTGAGATCACACTGCCCTGAAATCCACACACACACATTTCATTTACCTACAGACAAATGTTTGTCAGGCCAAGAAAGACTATTCCTGTTGCTCACACTTTCCAACTCTATCTCAGGTAATGTGTGTTTACTAAACACACACACAGAAAGCCTGCCAACAGCAAGTGTTGCGTGACTTGGAGTATCTGCTCTCTCTGCTCTCTCTCTCTCGCTCTCTGCTTAATGCTGTGTCATTGCTTCTCCATTTACACAAAAGCCCAGTCCTCTCATGTTGTACAGGTGACTCACCATTAATCTGCAAATCAGCCCACAATAGCCAGGTAACTGCCTTATGTCTCATTGTGTTCACAGCTTGATGACACATTTGGATAAACAGGCAAAAAAACACCCTCCTGTACAAGTAGGACACAATAAAAGATGAATAATGATAATAATGATGGTAAAGGTTATATTGTTTTTATCTAGAATAGACAGCAACAGTTCATCTAATACATCTTATTCAGGCAGGGTTGTTTTGTGTGTGTGTGTGTGTGTGTGTGTGTGTGTCGAGATAACTAGTCCACGTCCTACCTGCATCTATTTTAAGTTCTGCCAAAGGTTTAAATTCACATCCGCGCCGAGACAAATTTACTCCCTCTGACCCTGTGGGGTCTTTAGTAGAGGCAACATTGTTGGCATTCCTGTGGCGACCTGCACAGAACGTCTCTCGGCCTCGCAAAACGAGTGGAATCCCCACATGAGCACATGAGGAGTAACACACAGTTTGGACTTGGTAATTAAGTGTGTAGGTTAGTCCAAATGTGTTTTCATGTATGTTGACAGAGCACAGCACATGCCAGAGGGAGGACATAGTCAAAGTAAAAATCTACCGACAAATAACCAAAGTAAGAGTTTGAGCATAAGATATTTTAAAGTATGATCTATAAAATTTAGTCAGGCTGTCATATAAAGCCCCCTTCAGACTGGATTTATTTCTCTAGGGGAGGTGGTGATTTAAACATTACAAGTTTATTTGGTGATTTTAATCCCATCTGGAGTGTTAATGTGGGTAATTTTTCTCCCCCACCCCAATAACTACCACAGCCTACTGTTCTTCATTAAGCGTGCTGCTATGCCCGTAATTAAAATCCCACCTGGAGCTACTGTGCATCCTTGTGTTTTAAAGCAGATCCCTGAGTTTAGGCCATGGGAAGAAATTACTCAATCTGAAATGTGTTTTTCATAAATAATGTTAACCATCATACAGTTTAAAATCAATCTATTTTTGAAGCAGTACAGCAATTAAAAACATTAAGGCTATCAAGAAATGTAGTTAATATGGACAGTTGAAAACACAACCACAGATTAATACTGGAATTCTCTTCTGAACAGTTTCATTAAATGTTGATTACAGGACCACATCCTGTGATTTCCCAAATTGTTAAAATGTTGGTTGGAACAAGGGCCTCTCTGCATGGAGTTTGCATGTTGTCCCTGTGTGTGCTTGGGTTTTCTCCGGGTTCTTCGGCTTCCTCCCACAGTCCAAAAATTAAAGGATTAGGTAATGTGGTCACTCTATATTGACCGTAGGTGTGAATATGAGAGTGAATTGTTATGTGTCTTTATATGTGGCCCTGCGATCTGTCCAGGGTGCACCCCGCCTATTGCCCTATGTCAGCTGAGATTGGCACAGCACCCCCCTGCGACCCACCAGTGGAGGATAAAGCAGTAGATAATGGATGGATGGATGGATTATCAAAGGCCATCTCCCAACAGAAAAGGTATTTAACTAAATGGTCCCACTGGTTTGTGTTTGACCGCTCTTCCCACTCTAGAGCATTATATATGCCCCATCTTGTTGGCATTATGCACATGGATCAACATAATGAAGGTAAACTAATATCTTTTGACATGTAGTAAATGTATCCATCTATCCTGGACATGGGATCTGCCACATGCACTGCAGCACATGAGCGGAAAAGGAGCTTCCTCTCAGTGCCACAGTGAGAACAAAGAGTACATCAGTGTGTCCATTGAAGGAGGATGTGAAAGCTGGCAGGTCATAGCTGCTGCCAGGAAGAAGCACTGACAGAGTGTCAAACACCATCTCTGCTACACAGGATCCAGCATCATTGTTTTAGCAGTCTTGAATTGTTTAACAATGTTTCCCTGTGTATCACTGTGACAGTGTAATTTGTATCAGCTCAGTAGACACTATGTTAACATTATTATTTAATAATAGGTTTGATGATCCAAGTGCACTGCATAATTTTTTCATTTGAATGATTATATTACATGTCTTCTCTCTAGTATTCAGTCATATGCAGTGGAATGAATGCACTCGTGATACATTTTACAACATTTCACACAATCAAAAGCAGTGACACAATCAAATATTTTGAGTGTGGGAAAAGTTACACTGGATTACTTTTCCACTGAATGTTTTTCAAAAACTTAATCTTGGCCATGATCCAGTTGATTAAAAATCTAATAGGAAGGGAAAATTCTCCAATGTTTATATTATTAATGTGGGACCCTAGACGAAGGATCCCATAATCACCCAAGCCACCAGTTGTGGCATTGCAATTTCTTCTTAGTTTATGGTAGCAAATGTATTTGTTTCCAAATCCCCAAACCAAATATTAAAAGGGTGACCAGAAACTGACCAGTTCTCAGTGACCACGGCCACAGGACAGTCCAGTCATTAACAGGTCGCTGTGGTTGTCAAGGACCATTTAAGCACATCAGACATGGTCCGGCTAGCATAACCTGTTAACCACTTCTTGCAGTGAGAAGCTGCTGGAGGCGAAACAGGACAAACATTTGAGGTTAGTTTGTTATGAAGAAGCCCAGGTCAGGATCTTGGGGGGAGGCTTGAGAAAGCTGGACCGAGGTCAGTGATTGAGCACAGACAGAGGGGCAGGGGTGGATAGATGTGGGTAGTGAATGTGTGTGGGTGCACATACACACTCACACACACAGATGTTGCAGGGGTAAAGGGGTTGAACCATATTGCCATATGTTCAGAAACCTGTCGATGATGACACACTCACTCTGACCACCTCTGATGGATTATACACTTTATATCAATCAAAATGACTGAAAGCTGATATTAAACCTTACATTACTAAAAGGGAAAATGAATGTCTACATGTTTCTGGAATCAAATTACTAAGTATTGTTGTATACTTAGTATATAATTTATATAATTGTTATAACATTTTGCTTTTTACTGTTATGCCATAATCCACAATCCTCTATAATTAAAAAACAACTTTTTTTTTAGTATCCAACACATCATGAATACTGTTTAATTTAAGTAACAAATGGAACATAAGACCTAACTCACACATGAACATATTGATTATTTTTAAATCTATTAATTTAAAATATTGTTAAAAAAATACAAATTTTCCAATTTATTACAATCATCTTTCCTTAATCTTTAGATCTGAAATAATCATAACTGATTAAAGGTTAATTGTTAAATAAAGCATTTTACAAAACATATGGAAAGTAAGCAATTTGAAGACATTGCTGAACTTTGGGACTTTGTGATGGACTTTTTCACAATTATACAAAATTATTATTCATGCACGGAAAAATGGCACATTAAACACAAAGACTAGCGTCAGCTCAAATCACGAAAAATAAAAGTATAAAACCAAAGCTACTACAGGGAAATAAAATGTTACTTTCCACAATTGAAAAAAGAGCTGACATAGGAACACATCCACCAAAAGGTTTGCAGTGGTATGATGACCTTTATAGAGAATTTCATAACAAAACTATGGTTAAAAAAACACCTTCAGTTTGCCAGCAGCGCTCTGGCTCTGGTCTGGTCAGGTTCTGGCAGAGTTGTTGATGCCATTCCAGACTGGCTGCACACAAGGGGCATTTTGGTGGCAGCCGCAGGATTAGCTTCCTGTGGCTTCTCACTGTGTGCGTTTCTGAGCAAATGGTAATTGTATTCAGTATTAGCATGACTCCTGTGCCCTCAAACACACAGAAAGACTGAGGTGTGACAGTTAAGACTGAAAAGCCATTATAAACATCATACACACAAAGACACAAAAGCTTCCATTTACACAGCTCTATGGTATTTGTCTTTGAAGATGATTGGAGAAGATGAGTAAGTCACAAGACGTAGGGGGAGATGCTAGTCTCCATCCTTATAAGGGAGGAAATTAATTACTTAAAAATTATGAATGAAAGCATTTGTGGCACTTGTATTTTTTCTTCTTTTTTGCCAAAGACGTGAAACCAAAATTGTGACAATTACCAGCATAAAATTTGAACTTAATGGTATGTAACTAATACTGAGGCAGGATAAAACCAAGCGATACATTTCTGACACTCTATCTAGATGTTGTTAAAAATGAATGGCTTCAAATTGAATTCAAGAGGTGTTGAAGTTTAAGTGAGAGATCCATTACTGCCAGCCAGTGGTGAGTCAAGAGCAGCTTTTCAGCTTGTCAAAGAACTACTGAAACTGATCCTGATGCGTCACTCATGTTCCGGGTAACATGTATGCAATAACGAACAGGAGAACAATTATGCTGTGATGAGTCACATTTGACAACAGGATCATATGTAGTGAGATAAAGAAAATTCAAAGTTTGTGAAGAGTCATTAAGTTTAAATTTAGAAACCACATGAAACAAAAATAATGATTTAAAAGTGATGATCACATTTAATTAACAATTAAATGATTAAAATCACAAAGCGGCAGGAGTGTGTGACTCACAACTCAAAGCAGGTTTCTGTGTACATAAATGTGAAGGTGTGAGTTGCTCTGCTAGGATGGTGACTGTAAAAGCCTCACATGGGTCAGGTGAGCAAATTTCCGGCACGTTATTGTCAAACTGCATATGTGTGGGCACAGTGCCCTTAACTGTATAATGACATCTGAGCAGCACGACTTTTAGGACCATACCACAGTGTTGGTAACAACTGTGCATGGAGAGTGTGTGGAAGCCACACTCTCAGACCTGCTCAGCCCTGCCTGCGATAGTTGGCACTAATTAAAGCCGTGCTCCTGGTAATTGCCAACAGCCAAAACTTAATGTTAGGGGGTTTGCTGGGGAAAATCTGTATATTCTACACAAACCTCCACTGCAACCTGTAATTTAGCAATCCTAAAAGAAACTGAGTGTAGAAAACTACAGAATGTTCCTTTATTTAGATGAGCCACTGGTTTACTTTTTGAAAGACAAGGGACTGTAAATCATGAGTCATAAACACGCTAGAAACCTTATCCCAGAGGATCAGTATTGTTTTTTCCCTAGTGGCTGCTGACATTTATGCTCTCAGAGGGACGCAACATGTTACACCTCTCACTCATAAAACAGCTCAAGGCCAAGAGAGAGAGAGAAAAAAAAAAAGAAGTCTACCCTAGTTGCTATTATGTAAACAGTAACATGCGCGGCTTCAATTATAATGACTTTAATTCTTTGTTGCTGTTGATTTAACTTTGAGCACAACAATTTTCATGCTGCCCATAATGACTTAATGGCAAAAGCCATTACTGAAAGTAATTTAATGGTGGATGACTCAGATGAGCTCTCCTCTAAAATATTTACAACATTCCCAAGCTTTCAAGAGTCACACTCATTGCTAACCTCGTCTCATTTAAAAGAGGATTATGGAGGTCAGTTGTCACTGGAAAAGGAAAGCTTAAAAACTTAAGTGGGGATGAAAGACTGTCCCACTCACAGTTGTGATCTTCGCAGTCATTATGGCGAACAACATGTGCAGGTGCAGGACTCGCACCAAGCATTCGTGTGCTTGTACCAATCCTCGCCTCCACAACCTCTGCCGAAATTAGATCCCTCCAGTGTTCCTGTGATTTTATTGTTTTCATGGTCTGTATTGTAAGCACCCACCCACTACCTCCTCCCTCAGAGCAGCTGGATAAAATACACTTGATGGTGTGCCAAGAAGTTTACTTTTTTTTCCTCTTCTCTACGCCTGAGTTGCAGGGTTTTATCTTTCTCCATTAAACAGTTCTGTCCATGTACAATAATCTCCCGCAGTCTCAGCAGGATGCGAACACAGAGGAGACACAGGGCAGCAATTGCCCATGTCAGGGAACAGGAGAGCTGCCACTTCTGCTCTGCTCTGCTTTCATTAACCAGGGTGTTAAACATGTTACTAGTTCTGCAACCCCCTCTGCTGGTGACTCAAGTACTTTCATAATCTAACTTAAACAACACCAATCACAATGGGTGTGTGCTGTGGTCATTTATTTTAATACTCCCATTATCTGTGAAATTTGTTATGTAGCTTTAAAAAAGGTAAATTTGGCAATGCCCAGGAGAACTCCAGTAGCTTACAACAATAAATCCCATCATGCAACAATCGGAATCAAAACAATTCCCATTTTGGCAGGAAGTTGCACTTTCCATAGCCATATCGTCAGCATGTATACAAGGCAGTCGGTTAGGCAAGTCAACTTTTTGCCAGCTGTAATCATAAAAAGTGAAGATGGGAAGAAGCTGTTATCTTACAGGATCACAAAAACCTAGAAAGGCAATGTTGGTGGATCACTGTCATACAGTAAAACAAGCTCAATGCGAGCATAGAAAACGAGGAAGACATCACTTGTGTAGTGATCACTTCATATCAGGTACATAATCCAACAGTAACTAACATTAATGATTTAACTAAATTAGTTGTTCATGTGATGTGAGATCAATAAAATATTGAGCTCTCAAAGTAACACCATTATCACAAATATCAAAATAAATAGGCCGATCAAAGTCAGCTACAGACTTTTCACAGGAGGCAGATTTATTCCCAATAAGAAAATTTGCTCTCATCATCCTCACATATACTTAAAATATGATCATATTTTTGTTTGTTTTGTTATTTGTTTCATTCTCTAGCTCATCACATACCCCGATATATACAGTAGAACAGTTTCTCAGATTTTCCTCCAAGTACCACCAGAGGAAGCTTGCAGACCACTGGTGGTACACGTACCACAGTTTGAGAAGCATGGTTCTAAGCTTTTCCAGAGTAGAATGAGGGAAAATTTATCAGAAAGATAAAATGTTATAAAAAGTCAAATGAAAGATAAGATGTCAGAATACTACAAGTCTGAAATAATAACCAGTCTCGCTCTGGCTGTTTTCATACTCGAATAGCATTGTGTGGGTATTAAAAGGGTCAGTTATAGTCAGTCTGTCCAATATATTGCTCGATCACCATGGATTTAAGTGCACAGTGCACTCCGGCGGCTTGACACCATTCATTTTTGGAGAGGCTTTCCTGCCACCATGTCAGTGTTAACAAATGGGGTCATGACATCCAGAGCTCTATTCAGTGAAAGAACACAAAATTAAATAATTAGCTTTAACTGAGAAGAAAGGTCTTTTAAAATGAAAGAAATGCAGATGCATAATGACATGACATACCACAGTTACATGGTGTCATGTGAAAATAGTACTTCCTGTTACCTTTGTAGTTAAGAGACGTGCCACTTCTGAAGACTAACATGTCAGGTTTTCGTTTTTTTTCCAAAAGTAGAAATATTTTGAAATATTTAATAGAATTAATAGAAAACACAACTAAAACTGCTTTCAAGGTCTCTTGTGTTTTCTAGAGCTTCATTTTCAGACAATACATTTCTCTAATAATATTATCTATAATTTTCAGGCTAATCTTAAGATCTTAAGATCACTGGTACCCTCTACTGACTGTTCATGGCAATGACCTCAGTTTTTGTCTTTAATAATATGAATCCAATGTTATTTATAAAACTTGGTTCAACAAATGTTCTTCATAAAATGGTTTCTAGCCAAACGCTAAGTTCCAATCTTTGTCCCTAGCTAATAAAATGTAATTATATACATACATAAATACATACATACATACATACATACATACATACACACACACACACACATATATATATATATACACATATACACACACACACATACTGTATATATAAAACATAACATCAAGTTTACATACTGACAGCAAATTGAACATTTGTGAACAGCTGTGTATGTTTTATGTTTAAATGTATAACTAGTGTATTTATCAATTAATATATTTTTTTACAATTGGAAAGTCTCCATATTTGAAAACCTGACACCTGGGTTTATTCTATTTGCTTAGTCGCTTGAAAAATTCCAATTCAGCACTTAAATATCAAAGTTACATTCTCTCAATACTATAATTATGTTATCAGTCTTTTGATATACAACATATCCACCACTTCTTCCTGTTAGCAAAAGGTGACATCTTTAAATCTTAGTCTTGTTTTGCACAACCAACTGTGCAAACTCCAAAGAATCTGAGACTAATAAGAGTAAGATAACCAGAGAACATTCAATTTCTTCATTGCCTGTATGAAAATATGGATATATTTTCAAAACTTTTGCCATAAAATTTGTGGGCCATCTAATCAACCAATCAACTAATTGCTCAAGGTCTGTTAGGTTGCTCAAAGTCAGGCAGTTTCCTGAAGAGAAAAAGCATTGAGTTGTTTTACCGAACTGCAGTAAAAATTCACTCCACTAAGCTCCACTAAGCTGCTGTATATCTCGAGTGGTGCACTTGTATACCACTTACATAATACTTGTGGTGGTGTTCTTTCCAAATGTTGACATGGGCATAAATCAAAGTCAAGACCTGGTAAACACCCGGGCCCACTTCAGTTTTTATTTCTAGCATATTATTAAGTCTTATGGAAAGGACAAAAACCAGGCAAGGAAGGTCGAACTGCAAGTGTTAAGAATCTTTAATTAGTGGCGACATCTAAGCAAGTGTTCTGTTTGACCCATTTATAGTCACTGACCCAGTCGTAGTTCCTGAAAACGGAACAACATGTCTGCTGGCACTCACCACAGTCCACTTACCACAAAAATTCTTAAACTTTTTTACCATCAGAAAACAGAAATATCTCATCAGGACCCAGAAATCTACAAAATCACTGAGGAATCTCACTCCCTTCTTTAAAGAGTGTTTCTACAGAAAAGAAGATATATCATTATAATTCTCCGAGGTCAGTTTTGTGCTTCTTACTTGTGGTATAGGCTCACAGTTGAAGAGAGGAAACAGATACGAGATCAGACAGAGTTTCTTATAAAAACAAATATGGTTAGCGCAATAACATGGGGCCAATATAGAGGCAGCCCAGTAGTCTAATGGTTAAAGCACAGACACATGACCACAACATCCGCAGCTTGACTACTGTTCAGAGGCTTGCTCTGCCTCTACAAGAATGAAAATAGACAGAAATGACAAAAGTTCAAACAAAAAGCAACTCAGTTGAATATTACACTACATTTCTAAAATCCAATTAATTCTTTTAAATTTTCTTTCAAAGTGTCCCACCAGATCATTTATTTCACCAAGCACAAATGATCTGGTTAATCAGTCTGTTCATACAATGTGTATATATCTCAAGGCTTACATTCTGTTTCATACTATGTTTCCATTCTATAAGTCCAATTGGTGGGAAACCCGAACATTTTTTTTAATTATTTACAAGCAAGTGAAATTTATAACTTTTTTAATTCAACATTTAGTATTTATAAAAGCATTTATTAGTGAACTAAATAAACATGTTCACTAGTATTACTTTTTAAAATAAACTATCAGTCAAACTCTATAAGAATAAAATGCCCAATGGCAGCTCCAGCAAGGAGCACCAAGTTCTGTCATGAACTCAATGACACCACAACCTGCTGTAGCAGTTACTCTCAACTAGATGGCGACATCCCATATTAAACCTTCTATAAAAATTAGATGAGCCACTGGGGAAGAGTAGAAAAATCTCTCAAATTACATTTTGCAGCACCACAGTCTGGCTTTTAAAAACAGGAGAATGGAGGACATGCACTTCAAAGTTTCCAGTTCAGCTCCACTGGGCAAGCCACATGAGTATGTCAGTGGACCCGATGACAGATGGACTCAGAGCAGTGAACACAAGCAGATGTTTTTTAAACCATGATCTGATCAGCAGCAGAGACCCAACACCTCCCTACGCTCTGGACAGAGCAAACACAGGGAGGAGAAACTTGAAAACATGCAGAAACACACATAAAAGGGGGGACTAAGAAAGGGAAAGACATAAAAAGGAACAAACTAGTAAGGGGAGGGAGTGTAAGAGAAAGTGAGAGTGAGCGACTCAGTGGGGAGCAGGGGAGAGGGGAGAAAGGAGAGAGAAAGAACTAGAAAGGGGGAGGGAGAATGTTTTTATCCTCATGTGCACTCAGTCAGAGGGGTCAGTGAGTGCGATTGTTCCTGGACTGCCTGTCAAAACAGTGTGGCTACCACAGCCTCTATTCATCTCCAACCCACTCTGAAATGCACGCGAATATGCATGTGCAAGTGCACGAGGAGCCTGCGAAAGCTTTTAATAACGCCCGAATTAAAGCCTTAGCAACAACCCAACAACAGCATCAACACAGCCTTTTGAGACCTGCGTCACTCCACCACCATCATCCGCTGTGTTTGCATTTCAGCTCCGTCATAAACATGCAGAGGCAAATGAATAACTGCAGTGTGGAAGTGAGGGACAACGTGTTGTGGAGAAACACAGAGAAAACTGTTGTCTTACCTGCTAAAGGAGGAAGGTGTGCAGACCAGTGCCAAGACCCACCGAGGAGAGGATGCCCAGGTTGACCCAGTAGAGGTGCACCCCAGCGTCTTTCTCTCCATATATCGCACATACTGCGGATGCAAGAGAGTGGGGCAGTCAACCACATGGCAGAGACACATGCATAGAGTGTGAGAAAAACAAGAAGTGTTGGGGAGAGGAGGGGAGGGACAGACTCATACAGAGAGAGATGGTACGAGAATGAAAGTGTGCAACACAGAGGGCACTTTGGAGGGTGGGAGAGGGCAAGTGTTGTAGAGAAAGAGAGGGAGGAGAAGAGAAAGAGAGAGAGACAGAGGTTGTTGTTGAGTTGAGAGGACAGAGCCGTAGGGTAGGAATGCTCTTACACAACTAGTAAAGTTCGGTAAGCCAAGATCTCTTTCTCTCTCTTTCCACTATTATCGCTCCATCTATCACTCTGTTTTTACACACCCTTCCTTGAGCCAAGGCAGGTTGTTTTCAGGAAGAGGCACAGAAAGTGTAGATTACGGGAAGAAGGCAGCAGAGGGGTGGAAGGGATTGACAAGTGGGGAAATATGGGGAAGGGGGGGTCTCTGACCAAAGACTCCATTTCCCAGGAAACCTGACAAAAACAAAAACAGTACAAACTGCACCTCTATTTGCTGAAAGAATGCTGGTAAGTGAGGTGCCAGCATTGAGAGATTACACATAGTTACTGAGTACTGATTATGCAACTCTTTCAGTTTGTGTATAACATTTAAAAAAATAGAAAACATTTTGTGGCTGTGGGTTTCAAAATATTACAGCTCATGACAGGAAACACACAAGAAGTGGGAAAATGGAAAGGGAAAGGGTTTCAGTTAGGTCCATAGCAAAGTCTGTTGTGGTTTACCCAGAACTTTGACATGTGCACATAGGAGATTAATATATGAAATTAAACATGGGGAAATGTGTAGCACGTATGAACACAAACACTCACTAGATATGCCATTAATTTGGTTAGTCCTCTCTCCTGCAGGGTAAATCCCGATCTGTGAGCTACCAAAAAAAAGAAGAAAAAAGTCATTATAATCAAACTTGATCACACATGCCACTGCACAAATAAATGGACTATAGTTGAATGGCATATGTATCAACTGTAAGCCAAGCTCTAACCTGCCATGCTATGTAATGTTGTCACTTGTCCAACCTCTAAAGCCTTGGCTTCACAAAATAAGTACATAATATTCAGAGTTTTAAAAAGACAGTACAAAAGTATACTTCAGCAAGGGTGGGAAAACTGACAATGTTTAGGGGGCAACAAACAAATTTCACATCCCCATAAGTTCCTGTTTGTTGTAAAGACTGAGTAGTAGCAGGAAACAAAGTGCTTTACCTACAAGATGGTGTTGTATAACACTACCACAGAATAGCTCCTTAATAGTTCCTTCATGTTATTTTGGTCATCATTTGTGTGTCCCATTGGGTAAAAGAATATGCTGAAATCAAGTCTTACATCAATATCAATATAATCAATCAATATAAATGTGGATGGTGTCATTTTCCTGTCACCATTTCATTGTGCAATCAACTTTAACATCATAATGACAAGTTTAAGTCAACAACCTGTCTATTCTAGCTTTAATTAATTTTCATCTCATAGACAAGACATTTACACTGTGCCATGTAGTCACACACTACTTTTGGAAGCCAACAGAATGACTGCTGACTATACTGTTCTGAATGACCACATTAAATCCCATGTCCTTAGCAAAGGGTGTCTTTCATGCATGCATGGCATAGGGTGGGGGGGGGGGAAGAATTAAGGCGCAACTGAGTGAAGGTACTGGCTCCATAACACACTTATGCATAGTTTAATATGATAATAAACAATATAAAATGTGTGTGTGTGTATATATATATATATATATATATATATATATATATATATATGGTGTTTTTTTATGTCAACTTTCAGACCACATGACAGTGTGCTATGAACCCTCAGGATCCCGATTTGAAAGACAATACTCTATGGGGGCCCTGGCTTTTTCAGTGGTGGTTCTTTAAAAACATCTGCAAGTGTGCTTTGACCAACTTTAATTTAACATAATTTTAAATGTTCTTTTTCAATGTTCTGAACTCTGTTGATTCTTTTTTTGTTGTTTTCAATAGTTATATAGTTCTTTGACCTTGTTGCTGCATACTAGGTATATTACAGTTATCATATATTGAGTACACATATTTTGCCTTATTAGTAGTCCATCTATGTTAACTGGAACACAGCCTATGCTGTTTTCCCTATCTTGTCGTTTTTATTTCTTTGTTTCTTAATTACTTTCTTGTCTGTGTATATTCCATCAGCCTGCCTGTGGACTATAGATGTAAATTAGCCAATGGATACCTATCTATCTAGTTTAAGTGTTGATACTCAAAGAGTTACAGTACATCATATTATGGTAGTTCCTTCAGCCTTAAACTGCTTCTCATACAATATTGCATGCAACTAGCTTGCATATACTAGCTAGTTATTAATTCCAAAAATAAACATGTAAACCAACTTTTATTTGAATGAATTAAGAAGGAAATAGTCTCTTGACAGTTTTATGCTGCTGCTTTCTTTTCACTGTCACCTTCAGTTGCGTTTTTGTTGTAAATTAACACAAGCTGCGTATATGTTTGCCAATTAGCTAGCTAACCAGCTAGCTCAGTCGTTCCATGAGTAAGATGGCGCGCAATGATACAAACGAGTTGATTACTTGGACGCATATTATAAGATTTTTATAATTATTGATTAAACCTATGCCTAATTAAAAATTTCCACACCTTCAACTGACTCACCTGAAGTCTTTTTCACTTCAGCGGCGCCTAACAGAGGGAGTCATCACGCTCTCCAAGCAGAACAAGCACAGGTGTTACTAATCACGTTAACTGGAGCTAAGTCAGAACAGACAGAGGCGAACCTAGACTCTGAGGCGCCCCAGGCAAATTGAAGCTAATTAGGGACCTTCACCATCACTCCCCACCCTCATCACCTAGACACCCAAGCCCTAATAACAATGTGTTGCTTTTGTGCCTTTTTGCAGCAAATGCTGCCATCAAATCTTTGAAATAATTGGACATTTATCCAGGGGCCCTTTTCTATGGGGCCCTACGTATTTGACTGTTAGGCTTGTCCTGTCTCACCCATCATTAATTACATCATTACACCGATGATTTTTCCTACTGTGACTTGTCAAAATGGCTGCTGTGCAAAGGGACCATTATAATATTTATTATCATAACCATATTCAAAACATCTATGTGCATATCCATGCAAACAACATGTAACATTTGAGAAAAAAAAACATGAATTAAAAATGAACCTTTATTGTGTGGGTTTTATGTTTGAGGCATGGCACTCTTTGAAAATGCTCAGACACTGTTCACAGATTAGACTTTAGTTATCAAAGGTCTGCTCACGGTTCTTACATCACAGTGGAAAAGAAAGAAACTTCTATTTTACTACTTTTTTAAGACGTTGGCATCCACTTAGTTCTCATGACATCCCTACAAACTAATTTGTTGACAACCAGTGAGCCAAGTTTGCAGGGACATGGTTGCAATGATTAAGAAAATGAGATTTAAATTCTGTGCGTCATTATAGTCATTACAAAAACATGCACAGAAGACTTAACAGGTTTTTTCCCCCTTTTTTAAAGACTTCATGAAAAGTAAACCAAACTAACAAAACTCATTTACTGTGCTTTTGTTACGTGAAGCCAGCCTGTGTGTCTGATGACCTGCACACCAGCCAGTCACGCAGTGGACGCATTTAAGAGAAGACGAGCCAAACAGATGTGTCTGTACAAGTCATATTCGAGCTGTTTCAAACACCACGCAAACACTTTCACTACTTTAATACAGCCCATGAGGTGTGTGAAAACAAAATGTGTAATAAAAAACAACAACAAAGGTTATATTGTTTGGATCAGCCTACTTAACGTCTGGAGCAGGTATTCCATAACATTTTTATATCATCATATGCTAACACTGAGTACACATTTCTGACCACTCAGTAAAAGTATTATACAACACAGAACATAGGGAATTATCTATTTTAATGTAACTGCTATAAGCTGCCTTCCTGCTTATCCACAGAAGTTTCTTTGTACATCCCCCAGTGGGTGGGAGCCTATTAACACATGGTGAACATAAACACCTCAAAATCTCCCCGTAGGTCTCACCATCAGCAAAGGTCTGCGCATCAGTGCCACACTCAAATGGAAACAAGGTTTTTATTGAGCTGCAAATCACAGTATATCCAACAACCTCAAGCTCTGCTCAACCTCAATGAGCTGCACATCCAGAAATGATTCCCATTCTGATGTAAGCTATTTTTTTTAAATCTCGAAATTCCTCGAAAGCCATCTGCGGGTAGCCGTATCATCACTACCATGTGACATGCCCAAAAATAGTGCAATTTCTTTCACAGTAGAGGTTATTGAGATATCTGTTTAATTATATATTGTGGCCTATGAATAATGTTACAAAAGATTAAAATATCCATTGACAGGAAAGTCTCCTCAATCAACAAAACTATGCTGTAGATAACGATACAATAAATCAACAGTGTCATGAGTGCATGGACTGCACCTGCTTACAGTAAGAAAGACATATTCACAGAATGAACCGAGTGCACCACCAGGTTGAGCTCTTGTTATGTATTATAACACCAGAACCACAACTCTGAACAGTACAGCATGTTGCCCTCAGGACTCCACATACACATGATGTAAATTACAAACCACTTCTATCGGGATTCAGGATGAGTCTCTTTGTACTCTCGCACACTGAGCAGTAATGTGGTTGCGTTTGTCCCTCTGCAGCATTTACAAACACCATGTGTTTTGAGTGTCTGTGAACAGCAGCTTCTCTCAGTCAAAACACTGCTCTCGGTGCTTGCGGCTCACCACATCCTCTTGTAGTTTAGAAAATAAACACATTGTCCTCACACACTTAACCACAAAGGCCTCACAGGGAGTACACGCTGACCTTCTTTTGAGCTCCCGGAGACAAAGATTACGTGTGTAACATACATGTTTTTCAATATGTGTGTGCTGGGGGGGAGGGGGGCTTTGTCATGTCAAGTTTGCTCTAATACAGCCTATAGTTTACGTGACAAGACTTTGTCACCTCCAGCAGCAGTAAGGACGAGAAGACGCGAGGAGATAGAAGAAAAGCAAATCCTGTGATGTATCTTCTAGCAGCATTAGGGTCTGCTGTGTGAAATTAATTTGATTTGGCAGAAATTGAAGGTAAAATAACTGTTTATTTTATTATAACGATTAATTATAGGGCCACACGGTGGCCTCACTCGTCTCCTAGTCTGGACTTTCTGTGTGGTGGGTTTTCTCCAGTTTTCTCCCACATGTCCAAAAACGAGCAGGGGCTGATTGGACACTTGAAATTGCCCAAACGTGCGAGCATGTGAGTGAATGGTTGTTTCGTCTCTATATGTTGCCCCTGCGATGGACTGGCGACCCGTCCAGGGTGTACCCGGTCTTTTGCTGCACCAGCAGCCCTGCAACCCCTCTTATGGAGGATAAAGTGGTTGACAATAGATAGATAGATAATTAATTATAATTTAATACATACTGTAATATAACATACAATTATCATTAGCCCAGAGTGAGCATTTTATATTTACATCAGGAGCTGGGTCAGCTCTACACAAGCTGCCATTTTGGACCACAACAATAGCCCACAAAGGACAAAACTAAACATCTTTTGAGTTAGGTTCACCAACACACCAATACATTTTACACACTGTTCCTTTAAAGGCTTGGCTTGGCTTCTGAACGAAGACTAAACACAGACAGCCTCTCAGGCTGATAGCAGTGAGAAAATCACCTCCCGTCTGGGGTTATTACACGTGTGTGTGTGTTTGGACTTTCATGCTTCTCTGAGGAGGAGAGTGTCTAACGCTTCACACCCACCTCACTCTCTTGTTGATGACATGCAACACTAACCTTCATAAATAAAACAAACATCAAACACTGTTCAGCTGTGCTACGCGGACATCAGCACATGAAAATGCTGAAATTACTCTCTTTTCCGGTTTTCAAATTTAATAGCATGACTTAATAAAGCGGGCCACACGGTTGGTGTAGTGGTTAGTACTCTTGCCTTTGCAGCAAGAAGACCCATGTTCGTGCCCCGGTCAGAACAAGGGCCTTTCTGCATGTTCTCCCCATGTGTGCGTGGGTTTTCTCTGGGTTCTCCGGTTTCCTCCCACAGTCCAAAGACGTGCAGATTTGGGGATTAAGTAAACTGGACACTTTAAATTGACCGTAGGTGTGAATGTGAGAGTGAATTGTTGTGTGTCTCTATATGTGGCCCTGTGATGGACTGGCGACCTATCCGGGGTGTACCCTGCCTATCGCCCTGTCAGCTGAGATTGGCACGGCACCCCCCGCAACCCTCATGTAGAAGATGGATGGATGTTATATCAACAGTGTTATATACTTAAAGTATATAATACCCAAGTTTTGTTTTTCTTTAACTTGCTTTTACCAGTTTGACCACATGGACGTTTTGTAAACCAAACAATATAGTTCCATATCTCTTAATTCAGGGGTAAACTATTGTTGACCAATCATTTACAGGCAGTCAAATGTAAAACGGAAGAAATACGTCAAGCGCAATTCTGCAGAAAAGAGATAAACCAGCCTGGGCCTTACCTCTAGATCCACTCTTGAATTGTGATGAGCAGCTCCAGACTGAATAATAGAGTAGTGGAGATTTCTTCCATAACACCAATGTAAAAAAAGAAAGAAGAAAAAGCAAAATACTGTTATTGGAGATAAAGATATAAGAGATCAAAGCTATGATGAAGTCACTGAGGAGCACAAGGAGCAGTGAACAAACAAAGTGACACTGAACAGAGGGAGCAGACTCTAACAAGACACAGGTGAAACACATGAGGGCAGGAAGCAAAGCTGGGAAAAGACACGCTGACAAGAACCCACCAAAATAAACCAGGAACTCAATCAAGAAATGAAACACAAGGGAATAAACCACAATGTAAAACAAATGAAATCCCATCTTCCATGAAAAGATTAAACAAAGCAAAAAAAAACACAAACTCCAAACCAAACCACCAAACGTCCAAACAGAATCACAGTGAGTCCCAAAGATCATGATAATTGCAGTGCTGACGTGCTTTGATCTGCTGATCGACTGTATGTTGGGTTTCAATTTTTTTTTACCTCTCAGCTCTCCAGTTATATGGTCCTCGACACCAAGACGCCTCTGAGTGAGTTCACCTCTTGCACCTTTAGCTCGCACTCCGCCGTCTCCTTCACCAGGATGGCCTTGCTGCAGAGGAAAAGAACAAGATGAGACGAATCTCCAGCACACCATCATCAACACAGACCCAAAACACAACAGCCCCACCCAAAACACTCTCCACACACAAGCATGTCTGCACACACTCACACACACACCGGTGTTTTCATGCTGCTTCATCCTGCAGATTACCGATGATCCATTTAGGCCTAAATAAATATATAAAGTCCACCTTAATTTGTGACCAAGAGACTCGACATTGTGGCAGGAACAAAGATAAAAGAAGAAACAATGGATAAAAGAGTATAAGACAATATCTAACATTGTATGGCTGCTCTAACAGCTAAACTGTTTCCATCCATCCTTCCATTTTCTACCACTTTATCCTCCACATGAGGGTCACGGGGGGTGCTGTACCAATCTCAGCTGACAGCAAGGTACACAATTTAGAGTGTCCAATTTACCTAATGCCCCCATATTGCATGTTTTTGGACTGTGGGAGGAAACCGGAGAACCTGGAGAAAACCCACACACACACAGGGAGAACATGCAAACTCCATGCCCAAAGACGCTTGTTCCGACCCGGTCTTCTTGCTGCAAAGGCAAGAGTTCTAACCACTACACCAACTGTGTAATATGAGCGTCTTCAAATCATAGATGCAGGGACTTGCAATTGAATAGAATCAGACTGAAGCAAACTTTTTGCGCATCAATCCATCCCTACCTATCCATCGGTCTGTCTGTTCCTCAGAGAAGATGCACACATCTTCCTTCATGCACAAGCCAAAAAGAGTAACATGCTGCAGAGCCTTGGGCCTCTTAGGAGTGAACAGTGAGACAGGGACACTAAGACAGAGGTATGCAGCGCACCATCTGGTAGAATTGTCCAAGTTGCACACACACACACACGTTTCTTGTTGCCCAGGGTCTGGACCTCTGGCTCATGTTTCCATACATTCACACACTGTACAGCACTGATATCACAGAGAAATCACGTGGTACCTTTTTGTACCTTGATGGAAATGATTCACTCTGAGGTTTTCGAGAAAATGCTTTGATATCCCCCTCTCTCCCGCTGTCATGACAGATTGTTTCTAAAATAGCAGTCAAATTCTCAATATTTAGATTTGTTTTGTCAAACACATTGTGAGCACTGAACAGTGAGGCTATGACAACACTGTGGTCTGAGTCTTCGTAATTGAATGTTCACACAGAGAGAAGAATACGTCAATACGGCTTGAAAGGTGTTCAGAGAGCCACAACCACACGACCTGAAAAAAAAGAGCTGAAACCTTAACCAGACACGAGAGGCTTTGTGCCAAGTCTTTATGCACTATAGTATCAAATAAACATGTCTTGTACTTGTTTACAGGAGCACAAACTGGAACAAACAAAAATCACCTGCACCTCAGCTGCAAGTACACAAATATGTACTTTATTCAATAATATTAATGAATCCAATATGAATCAAATTTCAAAAGATTTTTCACAGCTAATACTTGGTAAACAGTTTCATAACAACGTGACTGCGTGCGACACAGTAGCCCAGCGCTGCAACAGTGTGTGATTGCGCAATAGCTTCTACCAAAACATCCCAGACCTGTTGAGTAACTCTTCACGGGACAACAAGAAACTCAACACGGGGCACTTCCACCATAGGATCAGAAACTTGATGAGCTGTTTCCACATATTAAAACAAATAAACACACTATCATTTGTCAGTGAAAAGCACAGCTGGGCTGTAAAGTTACAGACTACTATTTTTAACAACACATCACAAAGAGAAAGTAAACTCACTGTTCAGATGACGTCAAAGCCACATCCAGACCTGGGGCTCAAATGAAATCTGTGGAGGAGCTGCAGTGGCAATGCAAGGCATAAAGTACGCTACCCAGGAGCTGCATCATAACTTGAGTATAGGGTGTGGTGATGGAGGGGGCCAGTGAGGGATAGAGAACTGATATAGGGTTGCCGGGGGAGGGGAGAGCAGGCGGACAGAAGGGAGACACAGGGAGAGGAAGAGATTCCATCATTTGCTTGGTGGAACCTCCAGAGAGCAAGTCTAATTACATGCCTATAAATAAATGACTGTCTTTCCTGGAGCACATTTCTAGCACTTCTCAGTCCTCTGAGCGATTGATACAATGGCATCATTTGGGCAAAGAGAACTCAGCTCATTCAGGTCATAACCAGAAACACAAGACCTTGGTGGTATTTTCATGTTTGAATCTAGGCATTGCCTTGTTTATCATCATGGGAGGAGTGTTTTGTTGCCCTTTCTGGCGATTGTTCTCTCACAGGTGCACGCTGTTCCCACTGTGGAACTCGTCTGTGATTGGACATGGGCACAATGCAGAGATTTTGGGTTACTGTCTCTAGGGGAGGTGTAGCTGGAGGAGAAGGTGACCTGTGTCACGTACCGATTCCCGCTGTGAATGACTGTATCAACTCTGCACAGTGACATTTGCTCTAGACAGGTTGTCATAAAATCTAACTACTTACATGAAAGCAGAATCTGTTACGTCCCAGTAGTTATACTACTGGCTATTTCTAACATAGTCAGTAACATGATGGGCCTTTTCAGATTGTTGAAATTAAGTGTGTGCCTCAAAAAATCAGTTAATTGTGAGCTGCCACTGTGGATGTAAAGAAGTCAAGACAAATAGCATGATACCAAATGTGTATCTCAAGACAATATATAGATGTAGACTTTATCCTCAGACTTTTTGTCTGATCTTTTGTCAGTAGTACATGTATGCTTTGTACTATGGTTTGAATTTAAACCACAAACATCTTCCCCTTGTCCCGATAAAAAGGATAAGTTGTACATTATAGAGGAAGAAGTCAGAGGGGAAATGGCTCTGCTTAAAGCAGCTACAGACAGAAGAGGGAGCTCTACTACCATATAGCAGCAGTACCAGTGTTGTAATGTAACAAAGTACAAATATTTTGTTACTCTAATTAAGTACAACATTTTTATTATTTCATTTATCATTATTTATATTAACTTTTACTTCACAACATTTCCAATACATTTCAATAAATTGTGTACTTTTACGCCACTACACTTCACACCCATAAATATCTTTACTTGTTAATACCAAATAAAATCAGAAGAAGAGTTGGTAATGGTCTGTATTTACAGAGAGCTTTTCTTTGTCTCGATGAGTTGCTTTACACGATAGTTTTTCCATTCACCCATTCACACGCTTCAACATGGGGTAAAGTGTCTTGCTCAAGGACACATATAGACTAGTAGGGCCAGGAATCAAACCCACAACCTTCAGTTGAAAGACAACTCATCCTACTGCTGAGCTACCATGGCTCAATCCTAACTCCTCACTTTTTTTAAAACCTTTACTTCTAAAACTGAAATACATTTTATATCAGAAAATTACTTTTGCTACTTAAGCACAGTAAATGCAATGCTATTTTTTAATGACGCATTGAGTGACTGTAAGACAGTCGTTCCTACATGACTGCAGGCGAAAGAGGATAGATTTACACTGTGGCATTGCTTGGTTTAGAGCACGATGCAAAACATACAGATGAGATAACATTAAAAAAAATCTTGACATTTCCTCACAACAAGGGTGGATTATGAATAAAGTGCTCCTCGATTCCTATAGTTCCTGACTTGATTTAAATGAATGAAGTATGGTTTGTGTGTTCAATGTCTTTTGCTAATAAAATCAGAATTATAAAAAACAAAAACATAACACAGTGCAAAGTATTTCAATACATCAACAATAAGGAAGGTTCTATTTTGTGTGACGTTGTCGTGACGTCATCAGTAGGCGCGCGTGAACAGGAACACCCGGCTCATGCCGCCAGTTCGTCAACGCGACTCAGGTACGAGATAAAAAAAACAAAACAGTGAAACTAGACCAAAGGACACGCTTTGTGCAGCGCTGTGTGTGTACTCAGTTTGGCCATTTAACGTACGAACACTAAACGGTTGGAGAAATGCTATATACTGAAGTGAGGCGGGGTTTTTTGGAGAGGAAGCGCCGCGGTCCTGCTGCTTCTTTAGCCCAAAAGCTAATGTAACAGAGAAGTTAACACTAATAACTAGTTTTCAGGAGCGGTTTATACTGTTACACCCACACCTCCCTCTTTAGGAACTGAACATTCTGTCAACGTCTGTCTTTAAATTAATATAAAACATACAAAAGACGCGCTTTTAAGTGCTAATCAAAGCAGTAAAAGAATCGAATACGAGGCTTTGAACTATCTTCGAACTGTGGAGGGCAGCATTTTTTAACTCTCTGTGACCAGCTTGTCTGGATGTATTGAAAGTATCGAATCACTTTTCTTTCGTGTCCATTTCCGGCAAAGTTATTAATTAACTCCAGTGCAGAACTTCTGTCGCCCCCTTGAGGACGCACTCGCAGAGAGAGACAAAACTCTTACCTTCTGGAGTACAAGACGTAAGAGTTTTGTTTCCATTTCCATCTCTTGTGTTTGTCTTTGAAATCGTCCAGACTGCATCCAGTAAACTTGGAGCTGCTTGGTGCATGAACAGCAGCAGCTGTGTTATGCAGGCATGTAGTTAGGGTACATTTGATTTACATTTCTGGACAACTGTGAGTACATTATGATTGTGATTTCAGACTGAACGTCCAGGTTCATTTGTAACAGTGGAAGTGACTCCTGAAAGTTTTCATGGCTGAGTCTGTATTCTATTTTGTTTTTGTTGCAGGTTGAAATATGGACTTCCAACCATTGCCATTGGGCCTGGGAATTGTAGCAGGACTGGGCTGTGGGCTCCTCTTCGGTTGGCACCTTCGCGGACGCCTTGGCACTGCGTCCACTGAGGATGAGGATGAGGATGCAAGTGTGATGGGAGAAGGGGGCGAAATGAAGATGGTTCTGGTCGTCCGTAATGACCTGAAGATGGGCAAAGGCAAGGTTGCTGCCCAGTGCTCCCATGCTGCTGTGTCTGCGTACAAGCAGGTTCAGCGCAGGAAACCCGACCTGCTCAAACAGTGGGAGTACTGTGGCCAGCCCAAAGTGGTGCTGAAGGCCCCCGATGAGGACACCTTGATTGATCTGCTGAGCCGTGCTAAAGAAGTTGGGCTTCCTGTGAGTCTGATCCAGGATGCAGGAAGGACACAGATTGCACCTGGCTCACGCACGGTGCTGGGAATCGGACCAGGCCCGGCTGATCTGATTGATAGTGTCAGTGGAGACCTAAAGCTCTACTAGACCACCAGCCTGCACCTGTGGGACTTTCTTTGTTGACAAAACATTTGCAATGTACTAAGATGAGTTACCATGAAATTATACATTTTGTACATAATAGACTCTGATGTCACCTGCTTGAATTTATTGTCATGAGTCTTTATTTTACTAATGCCTTGAGCCTTAAATAGCAAAAACACAGTGAAACACAGTCAAGTGTTAATGTTTTATTCCACCACACCAACTACTTAAAGATGAATGGATTCTGTGTGACTACAAACATTGTAGTTGTTGAACTACTGAATTTAGAGAAATAATCACTGACTTATGTTCTCAATCATTTTACAAATTAATTCTGACATTAGATGCAATTTGATGTTAAGTATTTAAGAATGAAGAGGTCATTACATTGAGCATGACCATTTGTGATATGACAAATGTCATTAGGACTTAAAATCAGTCATATAAGATTTCCATTTGTCTGAGTTATAGGTATATGACTGTCCTGTCTGTATCCACTTCACTTCAAAAACATATAGCAATTTTCAAGTTGATGTGAGATGAGCTGAAGAACAACAACAACTCAACAGACTGGTTTACATGTACAGTAGCACACCATTAGAGGGTGCTAGAACTACATCACACAACTGCATGAATTTGAATTAGAAATGCAGTAGAATTGTAGACCATGTGCTTCTACAGTCCAAGTAACAGGAGCGAGCAGCACTGAGTCAAATTCAACACCAGAGAACAACCTGAAAATGACAAGATGGGAACGGTCTCAGATTTAGACAACTGGGTGGTTTTGAAGTACAGTACAATAAGAGGCATGTTCAAAAAATAAGGCCTTAAAGTGAGAACCAGTCAAGCGGTGTACACTCCAATACTGGATTCCATCAAAACAATTATTGCAATATAACTTTCTTCAATAAAGTAAATTTATTTCAACACACACTGAAATACAACACATTGTCTTAATGTTGAAGAGTTTGTTTTCAGTCCACATAAAATTAAAGCCACAATTACTCTTAAGAGCACAGATCAATCTTCAGCTGTCTGATACGTATTGTAATTAGGTTTGACTGATCATATAACTCCACCTCACATTTGTTTAAACTGAAAGCTGCATAAAAATCAATGTTTTCCCTGTGATCTTTTGTCTTGTGTGGACTTTAGGTTCACCTTTGTCCTGTTGACTCATGTGCCTGGAAAAAAAGAAATTGGAAATACTGATACAGTGCCTATTTAAATTGATAAGTAATTAATCTAGAAGTGTGTTCCGTGTATAATCGTACTTTGGACTACAAACAGCATATCCTCCTACACACACAACCTATGATTGCTCTGCTCACAAGCACTCATTTAAGGGCATGACATCACTTCCCCTTTCTTGGAACTTGGCATGCAGTAGGTTCATTGGTCGGAAATTAACACACTCATGCTGTATATGCAGGACACAACCAGACTGTTCTTGACAAACAAGAAGCCTTTATTTTGTTAAGTGGAAAACAAAACCGCTGTTTCATTCATTATGATCCTGATTATGCACAATCAAGTCGTTTTAAGTGCACAACTTAAATCTAAAGGTAATTTAGATAAGAATATAAGTTCAAAGGAGTTAATGATTGATTTCTTGTATACACGCAAGCCTTTGATAAAAACTTCAAATTACCACAAGTCTGTGATATTAATTGTGAAGAACACGATGAGCGGGTGAAAACTGAAAAGGTAAAAGGCAAAACCCTCGACAGGATATGAGGAGCAGAATGTTTGAAAAATCACTCCTGTACACTCAAATAACAGATATCCAGCAGAAACAAACTGCAGCACAAAGAGGGGGCATGGGGCAAGTTTGTCAAACAGGTCTGCAGTACCTCCTGAGGTGGAATGGTCCCTCCCATGTTGGAGCAGTATTTAAAGCACATGGTAATAATCACGTCTGACTGCAGATTTGTTTGGAGAGTCCTGCATAGGCTTTGTTGGAAAAGAGCATTCCTGAAAATCATATGTAAAACACTCCTTTTGGATTTTCTTCAAGAAAAAGCCCTGAAGTGTGAGTCTGGGGACTGGACAGGTACAACGTAGTGTTTCACGACTGTGGTCAATGGAAGCGGCAGTTTCATGTTCAGATACAGAAGAACACAGTAGCAGTATGTGTGTCTGAATGTACAATAATTAAATGCATTTTACAGTCGGACAGAAGAAGCTGCTCACACACATCAAAAGGAAAAAAAAGAGGTTCTACATTAATTAATGTCTTCTCATTACAGAGTGCAAATCAGATGCTTCACAACAGACCTTTTTTCTTTTCTTTTTTTTACTCAGAAGAGGTCTAGCTCTTCTCACAAGCCCCCCGTTGTACATATACCACTTCCCATTCAATAAAATAGACAAAAGAAAAAATTTACCTAACTCTACACGGAATGTGAGAAAATTAAACTTTGTGATTCAATCTTTTCTTTGACAACAAATAAGAGTCCTTCATGATGGTTTAAAATGGGGATAGAAAGAAAAAAACAAACAAACAAAGAAGTGAAAGAAAGGTTTGTTATCTCAAGCTCCACACAGAGGGCAGAGACAGAAATGGTCTGGTGAAGGACTGTGGGAGATGGATGGATGGATGGTGGCTCCGGCCTACATGTGGACAGATAGGGGTTTGGGGACTTTACATGCCATAGCCAAAGCCTGGCTGAGGTGCTGGCTGACCATATGCTGCAGGTGGTGCCTGGTAGCCGTACCCATACGGCTGCGGTGGTGCCACAGGAACACTGGGGCCCGCTGTCAGCATCAGCTGAGGTGTGCCTGCGAGAAGAACACAGATAAGCTTCCAGACGTGATGCATAAGGCTTTTTCCTTCTAATTATTCCTCTTTAATGGAAGATGAGTCTACTTAGATCATCCTTATCCGTTATGCGGCAAATTTTTTTTTACTGTCTGGTCCACAAGTTCTTTAATCAACTGCAGCAAGTTTACTGTGATAAGACCTAAACCTCAGTGACAAGTTTGATGATGAACATATGAGGGACCAAAAAAAGTGTCATGTGAGGAAGAAGACTGCTGCCTTTGTATCTGATCACAGTGAGATACACATTAAATATGTGATTAGAGGACAGTTACCATAGACAATAGGTTGTGTCTCTGTTGCCTGCTCCTCCTCTTTCCTTAGGGACTCTGAGGTTTCTAGTTTATCGACCTGCAGGGAGAAGAAAAGAGTACATTTAGAACAAAGCAAATGAACAAAGTAACTGAGTAAAATAACGTGTTATTCAAGTTTTTGTTAGAAGTACTATTGTATGACAAAAGCCTCTTTCAATGAAAAGCAGGACAAAACAAAACCCACAGGATTGAATCCGAACAGCTTGTACTGAAAAGCAGCAATAATGCAAGTTTTTTCCAGTATCTTAAATATAAATCATACTTGTAATGCTAAGTAAGGGGGGGAAGCAAAAACAAACAAAAAAAGTATAGTTGGGGCTGCAACAATTAATCTGCTCCTCGTCGTTAATAAGTTCAGTAACACAAATCTGTTTTTTTGACTTTACAGACCAAATATTGAATCCAATAATTTAGAAAACAACAGATAGATTGATAATGAAATGAATCAAGGGTTGAAGTCCTAATAATATTAAAACAATTTGCAAAATCAAAAAGACAAAAAAACTCAGGCAGGAAGTCAGATGCAGGCGCACGCACACACACATCAGTTTTCAAGTAGCAGCAACTGGATGCAGATTATTCCCAAAGCTAACAGTAAGAGCTCACTCAGCAGTGCCTTTAATAAATGCATCATTCATTTCCTTCATGCCTCTTCTGATGGACAGCACACAAGTTCAACAAACTGAAGCACTGCCGTCACCATGCTCTGTGTGTTCCAGTGCTGGTCGTAAAAAAAAAAAAGAAGGGGACTTAGGCTCCTGTATTCATCTCTATAACCAGGCAAGAGACAAGATTTTGGGGCCTCCTGGTTACCGTTTCTAGTTCGACCAATCGTGTCTGAGCAGGTTTTAGTAGCCTGCAGGTAAACATTCAGTGTAGAGAACAAAAGAAGCAGAACACATTGACAGAAATGCATTGGCGATTGGCTTTCTGCATTTGTACGTTGACAGCTGTTAATAGAGATAAGCCTAACACTCATTACCTGTGGAAAACCTGCAACTCCATTCCTGTGCCAGTTGGAATTTATACACTATACACTAGATATCTGATGTCTAAACGGGAAACCCCAAAATATTGGCTCTTGTCCCTGCAGGTGAACGTATTTCTAGATGATACAGCGATCGACTCCCAATGCTCGTGGCTTTCTACAGAAAACCAGACACAATAAACTGCCTGCTGCTACGTTATCAGCAATCGTTAAACACATGCATATGCCAGTCATCAGCTAATACATAAAGACACATCAAACTTTAAAATATACATCTTCATTTTATGCAGTGCAGTGTTATTAAGTATAAAGAAATACACTTTTGGCAATAAATTCCATTTTTTCGGCAATGGTGACCAGAAAATATTTTCATGAAGAAAGAAAATTAGAATATAAAACAACCATGTTTTCTCCTCTCCCCCCCAAAATGCAACATTTAAATAAAAATATAAATATTTTGTATTTGTGATGTTAGTCAGTTGCCTGTCACGTTTGAAAAATCAGCATGTTTCTGAGGACTTAACTGTGAATACTGTAAATGTGCTACCTTTCAAACATTTTTCTTTTACCAATGGGGTTTATCATAAATGTAGATTATTTTGTTTTGATTAAGACCTTAACAGTCTTTCTTTTTGACTCAATGAAATAACTACTTGACATAACTATACTGAAAAAAGCAGACTGCATAAAAGATGTCTCAGTCACTACTGAAGTGCAGCACATGGTGGAACTAAAACCATGCACACATAAGGCTGCAGTCTTGCAAGTTAAATACTGAGATTGGAGAAAAAAAAAAGAGCTTTCAACGTTCACCTGATCGGTTACTGCATCAACCTGGAAGAGAAAATGTGCAGCACAGCAGAAGAAAATTAAAATTTTAAACCCATAAAGAAGGCTGGTATAAAGGTGTTTTGATTGTTTCTTTGATCAAATGAAAACTATTTTTTTAGGTGTGTAATCACTTTTTCTCTGACCCATGTTTTGATCATTAGCTAACCTGAGCATAACTATATGGCCTGCATTTCTATTAAGACCCTTTCATTCCTCTCACCTTGCTGAGGTACTCCCTCATGACCTGAATGAAGTATGGCATAGAAAAGTCCATGATGTTGTGCCTCCAGGACGTCTCCAGCACCACGTCAGGTCGCAGCAGGTCATAGCAGGTAAAGAGGCAGGCGGCGAAACACTCTCTCTTGTCCTCCTGCAAGAACCAGGACAGCAGCTCCTCTGCCAGCTCTGTGTCCTTAGATTCTGACGCATACTGCATTGCATCCTGCGGGAGAGATGCAGCACAAGCAGCTTCAGCAATGGCCTCATTCAATTAGTGCATATTTTTCCTGACATATCCACTAAGAAAGAAAAGGTGAGTGACGCATGAGTGGATAATGGAAATGGCACCTTATAGAGCTTATCCTTCTTGCAGAGTTCCACACTCTGTTTCCAGCGGTTGTTGCCCTTGAAGAGGTAGGCAGCAATTCTCCTGAACTCAATCAGCTCGTGCTTCTCCAAGCGTTGGGCCAGTGAGATGTTGTCAAAGTTGTCATAGGCATCTATTGATGTTCTCAGTGCCTAACATGAGTAAGATACATATTAAATGAAACACTGATCACATTTCTTTAAAAAATAAATAAATAAATAAATTAATTAATAAAATAAGAAAAGAAAGAAAGAGCTCTAACCTGATAATCCTCCTCTGTGATAAATAGGTTGTTAAGTGCCTCATTGACTGATTTGTTGTTGTGGTTCTGTACTGACCGCAGGTAAGGTTTGACCAGAGGCAGCTGTTTAACCTATGGACACACAATCAGTGCAATCATTACATGAATCATGCCAAAGAAAGGGCATTTCAGTCATCCTCAATCAGTATCATTTTAAAGTGTACCTTGCTGAAGAAGTTGACAGCACGGGAGTGGTCCAGTCTGGGAGAAAGCACTATGAGCAAATCATTCAGTAACAATGGCTTAAACTCCAGATAGAACTGGGTGGCTTTGTAGTAGAGTTCCACATTGGCCACCTACATGAGATGCAGAGGAAAACAAAGTGTTAAACACTGGGTCAGGAAATAGCAGTGCCATATGAGATGTGCCAATAAGAATTTTTTGTAATATTGTATTATGAAAAGTATGTATAAGTCATGACAAAAACAATTAAGATTGGCTGTAGCAACATAAAAGCCCCACCATGGGTTTTAATTGAGATATTACAATTCTGATTCTGACATTACATTAATCCCTACCTTAGTGATGATGTCTTTGAACTGTCCCTCTTTCCAGGCATCTGTTGGGTGATTCATCATGGTGATGATGGCGTTGTCAAACTCCTCATACTTGTCGTACAAGAAGACAAGCTCGGCCCACAGATGAGCCTGCTCTGCTGCTCTCAGGACCTTTGGTATGTTGACTCTAGACCAGAAGAGCTCCAGATGCTCCCTCATCTTCTGTGGCTTGAACTTGGAGTAGAGGATGGCCAGCTCCGTGAACATACCCATGTGAGCGCGCTCCAAGCCCAGGGCGGCCTCCAGCATCGTGATTAGCTCCTCAAAGTAGCCACGGTCCTGACGGAGAAGAGAGAGGATGGGATTTGGTAAATGACCGCTTGCATGTGAGTTGTTAAAGTGGCAAACAACAACGCCTTTGTGTTCATCTTACTTGGTAGTAGTTGATCAGCTCTTCCAGCTCATCAGCGTGCACCACAATGTGAAGCCCACACATCTGGGCCAGTCTGAACTCCTCTCCATCCACACAAGCAAAGCACACCTCTTTCCAGGTGCGGGTGCTGTTGGCCTTACGGGCGCCATCCACAGCAGCCTGGTACTCCCCGAGGTGCACCAGAGTCGAAGCCAAACGACCAAAGTTGGATACATTGTTGTATAGCAGTTTAGCTGCATCATACATTTTCTCATCATAGCAGCGATCGCCGACCTGTAAGAGTGTCAAGTCAGACATATGGTTTAATATTACTGGCCTAAAGGCTAATTCACAGATGACTGTATGGGAATTAGGCGAACCTGCTGGATGTGAGCATTGTTGGGTCCATTAATGAACTCTTCCAGTTCTGCCAGGCGGTTGGTTTTGGCCAAAGCAAAGATGAGCTCCGTTTCTACATAAGACTCACGGGCCTTCTTACGAGCCATCTGAAGAAATTTGACCAAGTCCTCCCAGTTACCTGAAATAAGTGAAAATTAATAGTAATATAAAGTGGTTAGTCTGTTCTTACGTGCAACCTTTTTTAGACAGACATAATATTGCCTCAACTGTATTGTATACCAACAATAATAAAATTCAATAAATCTGTACTGATCTAAATGGCACTGGCAAACAACCTACACCTTTCTATAAAATTCTGCCTTTTCTTTTCTTGCGTGAGCAAGTCTCCTTACCACTCTGATCTGCAGCCTGCACCACCTCCATGTATGCAGAGGGGTCATCGGCTTTGATGTAGGAGTCAATGGCCTCCTTAACCAGGCCCTTCTGCAGCTGAGCCTTGGCCAGCTGACTCCACACAGCTGGCTCATTGCAGCGTTCGGCAAACTCATAGGCCCTGTCCAGGTTGCCAATGTGCTCGATCAGCACCTAGAGTGGAGGAGAGAAAACAAGGAACAATGAGAAATTGTTCAATCAAAAAGCATTAGAATACCTGTTCAAGAGCAAATGGCTGACCTGCACAGCAGAGGTGTTGACATCAAACTTCTTAAAGATGGCAAAGGCCTCCTCAAATAATTCATTGCTGATGGCGATGTTTGCGATATCAGGAGCATCATAGTTATCAAGCCTGCTGATGTACTCCATCACACGAGTGCGGTCAGCTTTGATTGCTGTCAGGATCAGCAGATTCTGCAGATTTCTATGAGAATGATAAGACAGAGTTCAAACCACACTTTCAAACTTCTCTATGAAACCTGAAAAACAAACAAACAAACATAAAACAGGACATTACTGATAAACACCTGTGTTCACTAAAAACGGAGTTGTCCAGTACAATCTTCTCCAGGAGCTCAATGAGCTCGTTGGGCAAATCTGCAGTCATGAAGGCCTTGACTGTGACCGACACTTCCTCTGGGTCCTGGGTTTCTGACAATGCAGTCTGTACCACCTGAGAGCAAGTACAGGGGAACAGAATGTTAGAAAAACAACCAGCTCTTTGTATTAATAAGAAGAAACTTAATTTATGTATACTTCACCTGGTCAATCAGGGGTCGTCTGAAGGGGTTGCTCTCCAGCAGCACACTAGCCCACAGATCGGCATCTTTGCGACGGACCAAGTAGCGAGACAGGCTCTTGAAAAGGGAGTTCTCGTTGCAGACCTGAAGTTAAAACAAACAACAAATATTACAATAGCAAAGGCAGTTAAATGCACTAGGGCATTTGGATTTACAGTAAGAGGCAGGGCTCACATTGATCAGCTCCTGGTCACACTGTCCTCTTTCATATGCCACACAGGCCAGGTGAGGGTCTCTTTTCTCACAGTACTTTCCCACCACACGGCTATCATAGTATGGGTTTTCTCTCAGGAAGCGCTCTGGGTTGTTATTGCTGTCGATGTAGATCTTGGCCAGGGCATTATGGGTGGCGGGCTCCTCACAACCTTCATGAATTCGAGACTCGAGCCAGGGCAGCAGCAGCTTCAGTCTGTGAGACAAAGAAATTTACACTGGTTGCTCAGATCTGAATGACGTTAGGTTCAATTTCATACGACTCTCCACTTAAGGTCAATTTTATATACTAAATTTAGAGTGCTCTGAGTTATTAAATTTGTACTGCAATGTGTACTGATGGAAAGTGCAGCACCTGTTCCGCTTTTCCACCTCAGCAACCAGTTCATCAGTTGAGAACTGTCCCCTGACAACCAAGATCAGGCTCTTAATTACATCCTCTGAGCAGTCCACATCTAAGAGACCGCCTATCACAACAGGCAGACGGCTAGGGTTCACCTGAAACACAAAACAGTCTTATTAGATCATGTCTGAAATGGATGGCTGTTGTGCAATAGAAATTTCAATATTTTTTGCAAGGAACTTTACCTTCTGAACATAGATCTCGATGTATTTCTGCAGGTTGTTGCGGTACAGGTAGAGGACCAGGTCATGGACAAAGTCAAAGCGGTCACATACGATGATGAGGGGCAACTGGTCGGTGAGCTTGGCTTCCTGTTTGCCACACAGAGTGAAGGAAGACAGAGTCAGTCTACAGTCAGAAAGACACACTTAACCCAAAATAAAAACACATTTTCTAAACCTGATGCACTAGGGGATTTGCTTTACCACTGCATTTATTACATGTTATGTAAAAGAATAAAACTTAATTTTAGTGTATATTTCTTACTCATTAACAGGATCTCCTCCTGTTAATGTGCTGCTGCGAGTTGTCAGGTCACCACCAGGCAACACTGACCACTAGACATCTGTACCTCAATGCACTTGTCTGCATTGCCGTCCGCACAAAAACAGGACCAACAAACTGTGATTTTGCAACTTGTCAATATTACTGAAAACATGCTGCATAGACTACAGGCTCTGTTACAGAACTGAACACTAAACATACAGACACCTGGAATACCTCACAATTTAAAGTCCTATCATTTCTATTAGTTGCACATACAAACTTGTACAAACCATAAACTAAATTGCTTTACTTATTTTTAACTCTAACAACAGCACTGCCACATCCTAGTAGTGCATGGTTATTACAAGTATTGCAATGCAAGTTATTGTATAAGAACATTCAGTCTATGCCACCATACAAATACAATACAAATCAATCTTATGTCTAACGTAAAGGATCAAGGATGAGAGAAAATAAACCCACAATACATGGTCCTGTACTGTGAAGAGGGATAGATTTACCTCATACAAGTCCTGCCATTCCAAAGACAAATTGGAAAAGCAGAAAAGATAATTGGCTGCCATAAGGCTAGTTGGTTGAACATTTCTAACCAATAAAATTACTAGGAATCTGCTGGTATTCATTCTTTTCTAATCTATCAGAAGGGGCCAACCTGTTAATGTGACATTTAATGTTTTTAATCATTTTAATATAATTGAATCTTTTACTAACATGTTGCATTTCAAAGTTTTTATATACAACATTTACTGCCAATGAATGCTGCATTAGCACCAGCTAATAGCACCAGCATTCTCACTTCCTGGTGTTGCATGTTTTGAGAAGCCAGGTAAATATGCCTGCAACATGCAAATACAGTGACTAAATTTACCCAGTGACTACCTCTGTGAAAGCCAGTAGGAAAACACGCTCAAACTAGTCAGTGTCTGGTCCAAGTATGACATGCTTGAGTATTAAATATCTCCTTTTGAAACTTAATTTGGGCCTGCTGCATGGCAGCCAACATGTGGTAAGTTATGGCTAGCATTTAAGACTATAAACACTGTTATGCCAGTTCATAAACTACAGAAGAAGTGTAGCTCCAGCATTTCTGGAAAAAAAGCACAGTGGTGGGCAGGTGACAGGTGTGTTTACAATGTGTGTTTGTTCTAAAAGATGTCACACAGAGAAAATGAGTGTTGCCCCCAAAGGGTCATGTTACATCAGTGCTGATTGCAGCACCAATGCTTTTCTATTGTGAGGAGCCCTACCCGTTTCATAAAGAGTGCCACACTATACATACATTCCTAGAAGGGTTATCAAAACCCCAAAAGATCTAAGATCATAACCATGCAAAGCGTCTGACTTTTGGACTGACACCATTACTCTGCTTTATCAACAAATGAAATGGTAGTTAGCTACCAACTTGAATCTCATAATAAACAACCTTTAAAAAATGGATAGAAACTCCTAGGAATATGTGACATGAATGACGACAGACCTGATCTCTACAAAGGATTACTTTGCATTAAATTCTGAAAACCTGTTATAAGTTAAGAAAGGACAAGATGTAAAAACAAATAAGGGAAAAAGTAGTTCAGGAACAAAAACATACTAAAAGAAAAGGAGAGGGAAAAGTGAGAGAAAAGATTAGTTATAGGATGGAGGCTGTTGTGGCAGTGTGTGATTAGAGCTGTCCCTGAAGCTTTACCTTGAGGAAGTTCTTGACACGCTCAGGGTCATAACAGTTGCTCTCTCTACAGATCCTCTCCACCTCTTTAATCTGGCCCGTTTTACAGGCAGCCTGAATGTATTTGAAGTGAACATCAGGGTCCTGACTGAAGTTGACAATTGAGCCGAGGAAGTAGAACAGACCTGAGAGACAAAGAAACATGCAAGTCTTTAGTTCACCAATATAATGATATCACCATGGGGCCCCTAATACACACTGAAAATAATCTTAAAAGAAATATTTCTCTTCATCATATGGCTTGCTTAATCTTCAAGTTCCATTACTTCATCAATAATACAGAAGTGGCATTAATTCACCTCCAGTACAGTCCATCTAGGATTGTCCTGCTTCTGCTCTGACCTATTTGTCTAACTGACAGCTGGAAAAAATCTGTGTCAGTGCATGAGCAGAAAAAAAGAGGTGAATTTACCCATTTTACAAAACATTTTTATTGAATCGCGTGTCTTTGAACTTCAAAACACTGTATTGTGGGATTACGGATTGCAGATGGCAATATTATATATAATTATTAAATGAAGCAGCATGTCGTCACAAAGTTTGAGATTTTACCTTCAAAGCTCTTGAAAGACTCAAAGAGCTCAGTGAGAGATTGTGTGGTGAGCTGCTCATGGTACTTGGAAGCCACCTGGACGCAAATCTGCAGGTTCTGGCGGATGTTGGCTGACAACATGGCCCTGAGGCACTCCAGAGAGTCTTCCACTGACAGTGAGCCAAAGAAGTTCACCAGCCACTGAAAGTGAAAGAAGAAAAGTTTGTTGATAATGCCTGAAGTTTCGATAGTAAGTTAATGACTAACTTGTCAAAATCTGAGGATATGTCCATTCATTTTAATTAAATTTCCCTTCAGTTGGTGACTGAATACTACCTCTGGGTTGAGCAGATGTGTATGAACCACAGCACGCTTGATGTCATACAGGTCAGTGTAGTGCTCCAGTGCCCTTTGCAGGAGTCCAGCCTTCTCACACAGCTGGGCGATGTGGGCACGATCATAGTTGGTGAACATCTGGTTGCCTAAGATAGCATCAGCAACCTGCACCGATGAAAGCAAGGGGGAAAAAAAAAAAAGTTAGAAAACTGGTCCTCAGCTTTATTAATTGAATTTCTCTCAATAAAGTACAGTATGTGTCCACCTGTGGAGCATGCATGAGGTTCATCTCCAGCAGCCGAGTCTGCAGTGGTCCTTCTGAGGGTCTGTTGTTCTTTAAAGCATCCAGGAGGAATGACGTGCACTGCTGGATCAGGTTGTACTCCATGAACACATCCACGATCTGGACAGACAACGAAACAGAAACACATTGCAACAAAACTCTAGAAAGGGAAGGGAGACCATGTGTAAAAGCTACAACTCCCACAGGAGTTCAACTTGTCAAAACCTATTTGTACAAAATTAAATCTCCCACCAAAATGAATACAAGTGCTACTAATGCAGCACTGACATAATTAAACCTATGAAGACCACATACTTCCATAACATTTTAGACCAGTTAGACTGTCAAGTAAGTTGGCTGAACACAAATCATTTCCTCTTAACGATCGAAGACAGTCTCTGATGCAATGTGTGTTATTCTTGAAATTCTTGTTAGCTGCCAATACAGCACTTTAGGCAATACAGAAAACTGTGTCAGCAGAACAGAGAGACTGCAGAGGCAGGAAGCAAAGGAAGAGCTGCAGTTCCTTTAAATTATCAGATCATTGAGTTCCACAGATGCTCACATGTCATGTGACTTGGTCAAATACTATTTCCCCCTGAAAAATGCTGGGTTTATTTGTAAATCGCAAAAGGGTGTGATTTTCCTCCCCAAATAATCCTAAATCTTTAACTGAAACTTTAACACAGCCCATTCCGTTTTTCATGGTGTCTTTTCCTTCCACGATAATATCGGTTAGATTGAACAGAGCAAGGTATAAATTAAGAAATACCTCTTCTACTCTTATGCTCCAGGAGCCAACAGCAAAGATTCATTCATTTAAAAAAATCACAATCACAATCCAATCCATGTTTTTTTATGATCACTGGAAATCTCTCTTCAATTCCTCTAACCTGCGTGATGTCAGCCAGTGGCTCTTCATCCTGAACCAGCATCTGAGCAAACTGCAAGCCTTGCTCTGGGTTGATCCGCATCACATTCCTCAGCAGAAAGATCCAATCTGGAGTGTAGCCCACCTGGGAAAAGAGCATGGATATTACAATAAGTGTCTAATTACACTTTTCAGATACACACACACATAAGTAGTTATGGTTCTCTGTACTCAGTTCACTTTTTCATTTTGGGAATAATCAGCACTGAAAGGGATTTAATAGACATACATACCTTCTTGGCGTACAGGACAATCTTTGGGAACTGACCAGTCTCTGCAAAGCACTGAATGACCTTGTTGGGGACATTGGCCCTCAGGTAGACACTGAGAGCCAAGGTGGGATCCACTGCCTTGACCAGGTCACCAAGCTCCTCTGAACACTCCAACTATAAAGTAGGACAAGTAACAACAGTTCCGATGTTAAAGTCAGACATTTCACAAGTCCAAGGAAAACTGTGTCTGTATCAACACAAAGGAACTGTGCCTTAAAAAGAGCTGTCGGAACCTCTGAAATGTTGTGATGCTTCACTATACAGGCACCTCCATCAGCCTTCTACCAAACATTTTTGTTGTTTTAATTTTATTAACAACATTATGCTTGAAAGCTATAAGACAGAAACATCATTTTCATTTGTGGAACTGATTCAGATTTAATGATTACTTTGTGTTTGAACAATCAAACTAAAAAATATTCACATTTAAGAAGCAGAAACAAAACCCAGAAAGCTAATTTTAGTTATTGAAAAAACACTACAATCAATTTAAAAAATAGTTGCCGATTAATTTCGTAATCAATTAATAATTGATTCATCAAAGAATTGTTGCAGCCCTCAGGAAATATCATTAGACCAAAAACACCCTGTTATACTAGACCTCAAAAAAGAAGCATGACAGAGTATAGATGAAACTATTTAGAAACACGTCTACTTCTTCGGATGGAGTGGATACAATAGCAATGCTGTTTTTTAAATACTATATCTGTATTGTTATATTATAGAATATGAAAGATATATAAATGCACGTTTAAAAAAACAAACAACCAGTATGCTAATCTAGACAATGAATCCTCAATATAATATACAAAATACTAACATATGTTGAAAATACATTGTAAGAAAAACTTCACACACTCCTTACATAACAATGCTCTGCAAGGTCCTAGATAATAGCAAAGTCTTTATAAACAAATTGTCAGCTCAGGAAGAGGCTGAGATAGAGATCTCCAATACCTTGTCTTCCTTCAGCCACTTTTCCAGAAGCTGCTTCCGTCCCTGCTGGAGGACAGGTCTGCAAAGCTCCAGGGACTCAAACTTGTTGAGCTGGCCCTGGTCCAACAGGATACCAAAATACTGCAGCAAGGGAGAGGTCTGACCTGGCTGAGCTGGAACGCTCTGGAAACGACGGATGGTGTCTGGGGTACGTAGGATACCCTGAGGGGAGAAAAGGTCAACAGAGGGTGAGACCAAATCCAAACAACTGATAAATGTCCCACAAAAATACAACAATATTAATCTTAGATTCCATTCCTGGGCTGGGCAACAATTGACGAACAATATATATTGCAATAAAACATTCTTCATTCGTAATATAACAAAAGGTTCAATATGTATCGATGTTCACGAATAGCCCAAACACACTTTGAAGTATGACACATGTTTGATGTTGTTTTGTGTCCATATAAATGTGTAATACCACAATTTACAGGTTTCTTTAACAGAGCAAAAAGGTTATTGTTACCAAGTCATATGAAAAGGTTTTTCAAGATAAACATTTTGATCATATCGTCCAGCCCAAGTTCAGACTATATCAAACACCTGTTGATTAACTCAACGTTAAAATCATGGGTACCTTTGGTGCATTGGCAGCCATTTTGGCAGCCTCAGAGTAGTTGCCAGCAGCAAACAGGTTGTTGAACTTGCGTGCAAAAAGTTCTTCAGCACCAGCGAGGTTGTTGCGGACAGCTAAGCGGAGAGCCAGATCTGGATTCTGGAGTACATTGGTGATGTAGGGGATGATGTTCTCCTCTTCCACGCACACAGACAGCACCTTTATTACAGAGAAATGCAGGGAATGATTGAGTATAGCACACTAGAGCCCAAAATGGAAATTATTTTATCCTCTTTCTTAAAAACAAACATGATAATGGGGTATCAGTTTTACTGACATGTTGAAGTAGAAAAGCACACATTAATAAAAGAGCAGAGACATTATACAGTAACGCCTGGGTTTTTCTTACTGTGACAAGTCAAAATACCTGCTGTGAAAAAGCCTCTGAACTCATCTTTGACACATGTAGACCACAAAGATACACAGAACACATTCCTCAGTCTCATCCTGTGAGTGAGCCAGCTCAGCTGAAATTTACTAAGGGCAATTCCATTAATCTCTATTAAACTCTGTCTAGCCTTAGGTTGTGGCTGCTGAATGCAAATGTATTATTAGTAGGTCAGTGTAATGCATGGCCTTTGTGAGAGGTCTGGCAAAAAGAGAGAGGGGAACAAGTTGAATGAAAGAGCAGGATGGAGAAAAGGGGAGGGGGGTGAAGGAGAAAGACTGCTAGTGTTGGTCCCTCTACAAACAAGTCCAGCAGGTCAGTACCACAGCTTTTAACATGGGTGAATAGATCTCATTCTTCCTGCAACTAAAGCAGGGTCACTTACTATAATGTGGGGGGACTAATTGATGGTAGTTCAATTTGGACACAAATTGGACATAAAAGGAGTAAAACAAGTGGAGACTCTGGCTTACACATGGAGGTGTTGCCTTATTTTCTGCTTATTTTAAGATTTGGGTCAGTACCAACATAATGTGTTTACATTTCTTACAACATTTAAAATGTTATCTTCTATTTAAATGCATGGATCAGTCCAGTGAAAAAACAAGACTGTTCTCAGTAAGAGAGCACCAAGTGTCAAGATGATACATGAGCTGTAGTATCAAGTGATGCACTAGCCCAGACACCAACACACGCACACACACAATAGTGAAATTGCAGTACTGGCATCAAAGGTCTCCATCTGATTAGTTAGAGGTTTTGATTGGATGAGAACACCAGCAGTAAGAGGACTGCGGGGCATCAGGCTGTGCCTTTTGTGGATCATCTTTATTGAAATCGTGATTCCAGTGAAAATCCACAGCTCTAGTGTGGGGCTCTATTACCCCTCTCTGGCTATGTCCCATTCTCTCAATCGTTTCCCTCCTCTGCCTCAATCTAGTTTTGGCAGCTATCATTACATTTCTATGAGGTCATTGTTGATATGTTAATTTTTCCATTCCTACAGTGACAGGACATGGCAACTGTCACTATTTATTGCCCCAAGAAAAAAGGTCTATCAATGTCCCTGCACATGATGGTCCTAATAACTTAGTGAGAGAGGTGCATTTATTTGTTTTCAGACGGGTTGCTTAAAAATAACTTGATTGAAATTAATAATGATTTCAACAGTAACTTTTTGAGCAGCATATAGCTGCAGTCAGCCCTCTCTGATGAAGTCTTGTCTAGTGAGCCCTGTACGATCAACCCAGATACAAAAATAGAACCAATAAAACTTCCCTGTATCCCATCAGCTTTCCTTTGTACAAGCGTGTTGATGAATTGCAGCAGAAGATTAAAAATAAATATAAAGGCTAAATCATTGAGGCAATCTATTTCTTTTTAACATGTTACCAATATTTTTGGTATAATCCACCTGAGCAGAGACACAGAGCGACCTAGAATGTGGCTCTTAGAACACTGTTCTGTATGTGTTGTGTGCATGTAATATACACGCACACGCACAATCACATGCACTTCACTGCCACAGCAAGATCCCTCACTGCTTCAGATCAGCTTTCCACTCTTCACTCAATAATTCATGCAGTGTGTGTGGCCTGGCTGGAACAGTATTCATCAGCTGGATGGATCCAGTTCTCTTTTCTGGTTCAGCTTAACAAAAGCAGTAAGATACAACCCTCTCCCCTCTCTGTGTGTGTGAAACGGTACACTCTGGATTATTTATAATGCCTGCTGGCAGAGTCTGGGCTTGCCTGATGATGACAGGACACAAGAAGAAAATTGCCATCCTGTGTTTGATGTTGTGCTTGTTTACATTTGTAAGCTTGTGTCATATTTAGCTGGACACATGATGCTGACATAAGGAGTACAGTAGATAATAATGAAGTGGTTCTGCACTGGTTTCATAAGAAACGTTTTACTCTGACATTAAGACAACTGAACAGCCATGGAGAAGATCAATGCAACTTCCTTGAGCACATAAAGTAAGTACAGGTTGACATTATTACCTGTCCTTTCCTGTTGACCCCAATGATGCCTGAGGTGGCCTCATGTGGAGCAGTGACAAAGATGGTCTCTCCACTGATGCGGTTCATGTAGATGCAGGTGCCTGTCTCCAAGTCATACAAGTGGATGTATCCATATTTGGTAATAAGGAAAACTACATCATGTTTGGCGCTTATCTGTTAAAGATCGGGAAAAAACATTTAGTAAAAAACTGAAATCAGATACAAATTTTCACATTACTTTGAATCACCCCAAAGGCTACTTCAGTGACTAATTGGGAAAATGTTTAACTGAACATGAATAGAGGAAAGCAAATAAGATTTACTCTCAGGAAATACAGGTTGGCTGAGATTAGCACTGTTTTAAAAAGTGAAGATTCACAATGTACTGTGAGGGAAACACATAGTCAATATGCATGATTTACATGGTAATGTGGACTTTATGAAGGGCAGCTTATTTTTACAAAACATATGTGCTATGAGAATCTTTCAGACTAGAAATTCTTTGCTTTCCCAGAGCCACAAGCCTAACAACAGAAACACACCTGCATGGCCACAGGGAAGTCATTTTGGGCTTCTGGAGGAAAAAACACATCCACTGCTTTCTTTGGAAAAGGCTGGTTGCCTGTTGGTGGGGTCCCCACTTCAATGATGTGCAACTAAATAATAGAGAAAAAGACACAAGTGACTTAGTCATTTTGTCTACAATAGTGCAAATGTAACTTGTTCCTCCTCTCCTATAATATATTTAACATCCACTACCTTTCCTCCAGCCTGGCCTCTGACAGCGAAGCAGAACAAAGTGGACTCCTCTGCATTTCCCTCCATCTTGAACTGGGCAAAGCTGGCAGCATGGCCTTCAATAGGCTGAGAAACTTTTCTGTCAACAGAGTAGAGCTGCATGGCCCCCACCACCCGATTTTGCTGAAAAGGCAAATCAGTACACATAAATATGTGAAATATAAATAGGTCTAAACAAGCTAAAGTCAGTGCATATAACTGATTATTTATGAATGCAAATACACTACTTTATATGAAAACATGTTTCTGGTGACACAAATTTCTGACCTCACATGAGCAGAGAATTACCTGGGCTGAGATGCCGATAAGAAGGAGCCATTTCTGCTTGGCATCAGTGCGGTAGTTGATGATCTGGCAGCCTGCCAGGCTGGAGTGGCGGTCAAAGACTTTCACAGGCTGTGAGTCACCCTCCATGCTCCAGTGGTAGACAGCATTGTCAGTCACAAGTGCAACTGTGTTTAGGGAGATCCACTTCCAGAAGGTAACATCATCAGTCATGGTGTGTGCCTTCATCTTGCTCTTCATCTCAATGTTGAAAATCTGAAGAGTTTTGGCAGCTAGAGTAGGAAGGAGGGAGAAAAGGGGCAGGAGCCAGGCCCAAGAAGAAAGTTATAATTTCTGACAGGATGTCTTCAACAGACATACATTCACTGGGAATGAACATGTCAAATTTTAATAGAAAGGAAGATTAAAATTTGAAATATCGGTAGTCATGGCAAACAGCTCAACAGGCAACGATGCCATGACGGATTGGATAGAGGCTGCCAAACATGCTGTAGTCAGAAATTGTGTCATATGAAGTAAGTGTAATAAGGTAGGCATAGAAAAAATGGTAACACATGACACTGACACTGTGCCTTGAATTATGTGTACTTTAAGCAAGTAATATTTTTCTTTTTTCACACTCAACTTCAAGGCCAATAAAAACAAATGTGTATTGTTGCCAATTACTGGGTGAAATGCAATTTAGGGAATAATGAGGAAACTTATTTACGTGTATTAATTTAATGAATCAAAAGGGATTACTCATGCTCTGAGAGTGAGAATGAGCATTTGTAAACCTCCTCCTTATCAGAGCTATTGAAATATGTCAAGCATATACATGATGTGTTATGCATCATAATATCCGACTACAAGGCCTACCCCATCAAATGAACAGCCCTTAGAGAGAAACTAAGCAGACAGAAGGTAGAGGTAAGAAACAAAACAACTCACAAAAAAGGTAAACACATCTGCATCTGAGCCAAATTGTCAAAAGGGTGGAGTATGAACATTTACACATACACAGAAAGGACAATTAGGATGAAGCGGTCTTTACGGACAACAGTGACAAAGGTTTTCCAATTATGATTGTGGTTTGTTATTTACAAAAGAAAAGAAATACGTTTTGGAATGTCTGGATAAAATACCAAGGACTAAACGTTTAAAAAAAACACTCACCTGCATTTTTTGTGTAATTTGTTAGTGCTAATTTTGTGAGCTATAGCTTCATTATTAGGCAGTGTGACTTCCTTGTTTGTTCATTATTCAAAAGTCATTAACAAGGTGAGAAAAAGCAAAGACCAATGCATTAGTACAACTGTCAAAATCATTTTGCCATCACTAAGCCATTGAATCAGAGAACAATCAGTGTGGCCAATGGACCACTTTAAGCAGCCAAATTTTAGCAAGCAAAGGGATTTTTAATTGAATAATGATCAAGTGTTGGAGGTGTGTTTGTGCATTGTGTCCATCTTTCAGACATGGTTACATGAAGCAGTCAAAGATTCATACTGTGTCATAAGACAAGGTAGGCTGAGATGCATTAATATGGTAAACTGAGCAGGGAAGAGAGTTGGGGTGGACAGAAGGCGGCGTAGTCTATGCTGACCCTATGTTTAACTGAGTAATGACCATCTCAGTGCTATAAGTGGAACCAAAATAAATAACTAGCTCTCCAGTTACCTGCTCCATACTTCCTCTCCATAAATAACAATTGGTAATTTAAAGGAGAAAAAGGGGCTGAGGAAAAGAAGGCAGTGATGCAACAAAGCAGATTTCAACTGCTGTAAAATGCCAATCACAACAAACTGTACATAGCTGAAGTGCTCCCATTGCCCCAGAGACATTTTTCTGAGCTGTCCTAATCAGAAGAGGACCACATTCATTTTAAACTGTAGTAAAAAGTATTTTTGTTCCAAGTTTCAAAAAATGGTAAAACAGTAGGGCCTTATGCATTTAATGTGTAACATTTAACTAGGCAACAATGCACAGTGTAATGCAGCTATTATGATGCACACTCCTTCTTATGTCTGCTTGTCACATGTCTGTCAGCAATGAGTGAGAACTCTATAAAAAAGATATAACGCTTCAGCACACAATTAAAAAGTGCACATTGCACCACATCCTCGGACGAGAGGACAGTCAGCAAATAACAGATGATGTATATCATTATCTCAAGCAGTGCCAATTTAACTTTAAAACTCAATGAAAACTTTAACTATTAATATCTCAGTATCAGCACTTGAAAAATTCCCAGTTACAACTTCTGATTACAAAACATAATTAACAAGAACAATTAAGAGAGAAAAGCCATGTGACCATGTCAATGCCCAAAGGACCATTTTAGGCAAATCATTAGAATAAGCTAAAAATCCTTCAATACAAGTTTGGTTCATAAAATATTGGATGGGGCAAGGCCAAGCTCCAACACACAGATGGATACACAAGGGTATTCCTGAATCTACTAAAAAAAATAAAGTGCTCCTTAACTTCTACTGGTCATCAAATCTAAACTTACTTTTCTAGTTTTACACCATAACAAAAACCTTCACAGGCTTGTAGTGACAGAAGACTGTAACTTCACAAACAATTGAAATCAAATCAACCTAGATTACAAGTCACTCCTTAGTGTAGGAAACTATTGGTAAGACGTAACTAAATTAATAAAGATGAAAACACAGAAGGGAAACAAGTGAAACAACAGGATAGGGTAATTAAAAAACTTCACACAGATGAAGGAAAACATGGATTTCAAAATGAATATTGAGACGGAATGTGTAATTAAAATGACACATTTTACCCCTAGCATTACCACATGTAAAATGGGTTCTAAATCACTTGTACATATAATAAAAATGATGGAATGCCAGCAAGCTATAATGCTGTGAAAGCTAAATCCTGTTTATGAAGAACAATTTTTTTATGGGGAAAGTTTAAAAAAATTACCCAGAGGACATTCTTAAACATACAGGAAACATTGATAGCCAGGTCATGAGTCTTTAAGAGCATGTACCAATTCAGTTCAATTTAAACCAAACCAGAACCTGATGGTAGATCATGTCAACTTTAATTAATATAGTCTGTATACTTTTTTTGTTAAAAGGTGAAAGCAGTACTGAATGTGATCATTTCAAAAGGTGCATTTTGTCCATAAATATCTTGAAAACAGGATTTTACTTTCACAGTTAAGTAGTTAAATTTCAACTCACCGTCTGCAAACACATAAGAAAGCAGTAAAGTAAAAAAAAAAAAAAAAGAACAGAGAAGACAAAAACAAAAACAACAAAAAAGTCAAAGCAATCATGGATGCTACACAAAAATAATAAAAATGTGCTATTTTTAGTATTTACAGGACAAATGTGTGGGGGAAAAATACGTTGGCCAGTAAAACTACTTAGTAGTGAAAAACTAAAAGGCTGAATATGTACAGACAAATATATGGAAATCATTTTAAATACTCTACTACTGTCCATTTTACTATTATTAAATGGACAATGTTGCTAAATTAAACAAACCTGTCAGAACTCAAGGCTTCATGGGGCTGATTAAAATATAACACTGATGTATTACAATGTAATTCTTCTCTATTTTGTTCTTTTAACACCAAAATGTGCCTTCTGTAATTCAAACACACTCCCATACCTTTAAGTGCGATGACTTTGCTAGCTGGATTCATTATGGCGCTGTCAGCTGAGATGGGTCTGCGGATAGGTGAGTTTGGGTCGGCCATGTCAATGATCACCACCTGACATTGCTCGCCAACCTTCTCCCGCACACAGATGAACTTGTCAGACTCCATGGTGAGGGTGCTGAATCCTATGTTGGCTGGATTGATACCTATGTTTTGGAGCTGTGAAAAAAGGAGGGTGAGTAAGAGGAGGAAATTAGTTTTTAAAACACAATCTAGTATTGAGATCATTCTTGGGAGGGGGGGGGCTGTTAGTACCAGTTACTTTGTAAATACTGTCCTTAGCAGTGCTGATTTTGAATAGTAAAATTAATTCCTGTTGAATAAGTGTTAATAGTGTAAAATTAAAAGAATCTCTGCTTAGCTGCTCTGCACAACTACAGCCAATAGTCTGCACACATGACATACAGCAGCTTTGTTGACACATGGAGCTCATCACAACAGTCAAATGGGCTGGGTGAAGAGCTCATCCAAAAATTCTTTAAGAATGGACCATAGAGGAAACTAAAAACCATATTACACAACAATACAGACCCACTACACTGCAAGCAACTGCTTTGACTTTGTGCAGTTTAGTGCATTTGGATGGGATGTTATTTGTGAAGACTACACAAAGACAACCAATATGAACTATATTGACAATCACGTATACCTTCACTCTGTGATGTAACCCTGATGCAATAAACAACACATAATACCAGAGTTCAGCAGTGTCACAGGGGTTTCTGCAATATAGAATATACAGTAAAGATGTTTAACCTGCATGAAATGCTTAGGAAAAAGGTGCACTGCTTTGCAGTCAATAATGTCAGCAAACTCTGCAGCACAGTTTGCTGCCAAGGCAGAGAACAGGGCACACTGCCTCACACTAACTCAGACACAGCACAGGCTGCTGGGGGCAACAACACTGATGGCTCTGCCAGAAAAGCTTTATGTAGTGTCAAGACAAACCAATTCTACAGTAACATCAGTCTAACAAAATTAAAGCTTAACAATGAAAAGGTCATTAAAAATGCATTTTGTACAAAGATATTTCTAGTGTTTTCCTCTGCAAACTGAAATGTTATTGTGATGCAAGCCTAGCGGAATTGAAACTACCAGAAACACTTCCCATAGGCCACATATTTCTGTTGCAACTTCCTCTACTTTTGCAACCTTTCAATAATGCACTGCACTCAAACAAATGTCACGTAATTCCTTGAGGCTAGGATTTCCTGTTTAAACTCTTCCCTGTGTAGATTAACAATTTTGTAAATTGTGTGGTCAATCATTTATTTGTATCTTTGTTTAAATATAACTTCCAGTATGCCACAAACCTGATACATGTAACCAAGTTCAGTGTTCAAAGTTTCTGGTTGTTTTTAAGTCTTGACAAACAAAAAAGGGACAATGAAATAAAATTAATTTGCCATCATAAAACACTGTAAATGTAGTTAGTCCACTTTAAACATGAACACAGTAGTATTAAACTTCATGCAAATCTGCAGAGGCACAAACTGACATTATATCTTTAGTAGACAACAACACGTAGATGCTTACTGATGAAAACTGATCATAGTAAAAACAACTATATGATGAAATGTCTACTACGAATACCATTAGCTCATTCCATTACAATGATTTGTGTCTTAATGGTGATTATTAATATCAATTTTACTTGGCCTGCCATAAAAGGAGATTCATTACTTTTGGCTCCCTGGTATAATTTTTCTAATGTCAAGAGCAGTTTTGTGAACACGTGTTGGTTCTTTGCCAAGGAGCCTATTAAGCTTGCTAGCCCCACCTACAACCAAGCCCTCTTTGGTGATGAGTGACTTCAAGGCTTGAAAATGATAAAAAAAAAAGTTTCTCCACTGTTCAGAACTTGCCACAGTTAAGTCCTAATCAGCAAAGACAAACCACAGTTCTTGGAATTGGTACCACCTTTTATCAACGACAGCCCACAGCCATGCCCCACCCACATTCTTTCATTGATGAGTAACCCGTTTCGCTTTCAATGCTACAGTGATAAATGACCTTAGAGAAGTGTTACGGCCAGCAAGGAGGAAAGACATAAAACCAATCTAGATTAAGCTTTCACCATAGTCCAGTGGCATCACCCAGTAACATCATCATAGCTCCCATGCCTCTTATTGTTGCCATTGTCCAGTGTGGAAGTTGTGTTTACTAAGGAAAAAGTTATTCTCACACCAGACAAAAGAAAGGGCTAACAGAGAGAATAAACGTTAGACCCTCTACTTTCAGTAATAACTGCTAACAGCAACTATAAAACCATATTTAATGAAAGGGACACACTAATATTGGGTTAATATTTATATTGTACCTGGCTTAAAATATACAGCATATTGTATATTATGAGAATTTTCTTTTTAACAATATCAAAAGATGCCATGTTCTGAGATCTAGGACTGTGTATTTAACTGCCTAACTTTCTTGAATAGGCTCTCTAATGTCTGGAAACCAGTTCATACATAAAACACATAATTCACGAAAAGAAAGTTATTCCTCTGTTACTACTAAATAGTTTTCGAGTCAGTATGTGTCTAGAAACTCATTCTCCGTCTCTACCATCTGGCATCTATTCTGGGATCAGCAGGAAGTAATTTCATTCACAATAAAACAATATTTTTTTTAAACAGGAAATAGCAGTGGGGCCTTATCACAAAGACTATGTTAACTCTGTTTCTTGAAACAAAGTACAACTGATTTAGATATATACTGCCCTGCCGGAAGACAACACACCTCAATGTGGTCTGTCAAACTGGTTTTTTATGTGAAGCTTATAGTAAAACTGCTGTGGGCTACTGTGTAATGCTCCTGTGACATCAGTGAGCAGGAATTTGGGAGAAAGCAGGTCAGTCGAGTGAAGCCACTACCAATTTGGAAAATCATGCAATCATTACTGTTCCCTTCCTGACTTGGCTATGTGCTACTGTGTTTCACCTTGTAGTTAGCACAACAGGCAGGTAAGGTAGAGGTTACATTTGACAGGGGAGCAATAGCATTGTTATACTCCTCTGAAAATAAACACAATAACATGGTCACTGAACTCCTCATGGAAATATGAGGAGCTACTTGTCAATAGAAATCATACTGTGAAAGACAACAGAGAATCCATTAAATCAATAGTTTAAAATTGTACCTGAAGACTACTGTTACCAACACCCACCTAGCCACTGCAATGGCAACACCAGACTGCCAATAAGATTCATAAATGACTCACAATTACATAAACTGCTATCACTAGTTCCCAGAAAAATCATGAACTGCTCCGTTTTAATCACTTTCATTTACATCCTCAATATTAGGACATGTCCAAATTTGGTGTCTCTGCCAGGCAAAATTTTTGGAACAGAAAAGCTACCTTAAACTCAAATAAACTTCGAAGGTTAATGTCAATCAATAAATAAGAAAGCTTGCTAGGTACCCTGGGATTTTATCATGACAGTGTTGATGAATGCCATCTATTATGACCTCAGAGTATTTTAATTGAGGATTTACTGCAGCTACAGTAATCAGACATATTCACTATAGGTCACCAGACTTTGTCTATCACTTTAGTGTATTTATGTTTCAAACTGGCTTGAATGGCAACACAATATTTCAATTTAAATATGACAAAGGGATTATATAACTGGACATAATATTTCAGGAAAATAACTGGTATTTTCTTTAAACTTAAGCATTCAAGTAAAAATGACAAGACCTATAACTGAACTATAGTGTTGGAGCATTTAATCTGGGTAAACATTCAGATGTTGTACAGTACAGTAATTTCAAGACTTAGTTGTGGGGGCAGGTGTCTGGAGAGGTCATGTGATCTTGTAGGCCAGCTAGTGGTCATGTGACACTGAAACCTGCTCACTGTTGATCAAGGAGGGCTTCTGCTGCACGCATTCAAGAAATGTGTGGAGTTTCAGTGCATGTTTCATAAGTCAATTTGCATATCTTTAAAACAGTATTATCTTAGACAATATATGTTGCCCACCTCTATTTATTTCATTATGTGGACCCTTGAGAGTTTCCTGGCAACTGGTACAATATATCGGGTATACATCTGATATGGCTACCAAAATCAATGGCATTATTTTCATGTGGCTCTTGCTCAATACAAATAACTGATACATCATGTACTGTAGCTTTAGTAAAGATGTTTTTCTACTCGTGTACATTCTTCCACAGACCAACACTCAGCTCAAAATGTCTTAAATGACTATGCTCTCTAGTAAGGAAGCTATGTTAAACTTAATTTCATTTCTATAAATAGCCACACATTTGAGCTCACAGTTGCTGCTGAAGTCTACAAAAGGTAAAACAAATATTCAGCAGTTTTAAACTACACTTAATGACCCAAAGGGAATCCCATCTGTTGATTTAACCTGTGTGCTCTTCCTTCAAAGGAAAGCAGCATCTTGGTCAGCATAAAAAGCTATGTGTCCCACACATGTTAAGTTCAAGGCAAGGCAGTGCAGGGAAGGATGTGCTATGTAATGTGCTGAGGGTTGCAGCACTTCACTGCCGCGCTCCACAACAGGAAACCAGGAACCCATTGTCTACTAGGACTGAAACAACAGGCTTGCCCACTGCTGCCTCCTCCAATACCATGTGACACCGAAAGGGGACATGTGACTTGCCCAGGGGTGAGAAGAAGGAGGGCAGCCTTTACAGATAAACAGACAGGAGGAGAAAAAAAGGAAGGACTGCATGGATTTCTCAAGCCCATCCATCTCCACTCCAGGCAAGTTCTGCTGAGGTGGTTTTGGGACAACAGTTTCCTTCTTCTCCCACATGTACACTTTATCTTACATTTTAACAGAGCTGCAGAATGTCAAGTTTTCAGCAGATCTGTTTCCTCACCAGCCTGTCACGAGATCTCAGCTGGTCAGTTACAAGCAAAGTTCAAAGTGTACCTTGCAAATCTTGTAGAGTGGTATTTAAGGAGCATGGCAACAAAACTGCATACAGTAAGAGTAGACGCTACAAACATATTAAAACCACTGAAATAAATCCAAATAATATGTCTTTAGTCTGCCAGCCTAAGTCCCATCTTTTTGCCTATACAAGCAACTGAATCCTTTTACAGAACACAAACATCTTTTTTCACACAACCAGCAACACTGATTTAAATAAACATCGACAAACTCCCACCCCAAACTGCATTCTGCAAAACGATTGGGGGCCCCTGCCTACATATTACACATTTACCAAAAACATTCTTGGTGTTTTGTATTTGCTTTAGCAGAGAGATTTAACTAATGACATATTTTGTAAACTGAAGAACGGCTGTGTACAGAAGTGTTTAGGAAACATCTGTGTATGTATACTTGTAATTATGGAATAATATGTGTCAATAACAGTCATCAGCATTGTCTCCTCTGAATGGTCAAACCCATAAAACAAATATGCACCTGGGTGGTAGGTGATGCTAATATCACTTGAACTTCATTCATTAATTTGATAGTTAATTGTATATAAGAACTATAGCAGACATTTTCAGCGTTGCATTTTAACTGCTGTCCCAAGATCATATTTGATAAATTCTGGTACATTAATAAATTTGTTCCTACTCCAAGGGAGCTGAAAATAAATGTGGTGCCAAGATGAATGCATTTTACGTGACACTGGGGTTTAAGCTTCACCATATAAATGGATGATATATAAAATGCAAGCTATGCAAGTTGACCAGGTGACAGAAGACACTCAACTGCAGAGCTTTAAGGAAAGGGAGGGACAAAAAGAGAGAGAGAAGACTGAGGTACATGCTTGCCATGTATCTCTGTACATTAGCGCTCAACAACATAAATCAAAGTTGTGGGATACAACACAAATGCTTATTAGTATTACTGTAATTTTAAGTCATGTGTCACAATTTTATTTTATCAGTGGCTTAAGCGGACAGTAAACATAACACCCTGCAGTAATTATTTCTCTGGGGTTATCCAAAATTTCAAAGATGGACAGCTTCAGATTGGATTTGCTCTGATATTGTCTAACATTAGCTTTTCTTCCCCAAGTTAATTTATGAAAGTGTAGACAAATTAGAGACCACCTACTCCACTGAGATCTATTAAGACTTTCAACTTCATATTTTTTTAGGTCCATGATCAAATGTGTGTTTAGAAGGATGAGGTGATGAGATAGTGAAAAAAAAACAGGCAACCTGATTTGATGAATGTGCAGGGTGTGAGAAATCCTTAAAGTATCGTAGAAGAACCCACAAGCTCAGGTCAATAAAGATCATTCCAGGATCATGTGACTCTATTGCTCCAATAACATCCTTCCTACTCCCTGGGTGCTCTTGTGAGGAGCTTTGTAAGCATCTTATCATGTCTCACAAAAAGACAGTCGACAGAATAATCCAGACAATCCTCAGGATGAACATGTCAGAAATGTGCAAATCCAAAAGAGATGCATTTAGTATTTAATAAGGCAAATGGGATAAATTGTCTTAATGAATATTTTAGGTAATTATGTCTCCAATATTTTGCATGAACTGCTTAAGTGATGCATACTGTAAAACATGCATGAAACATATGCAGGTCATGCATTAGTAAAAATTTGCTGGATATCACATGTGAAAATGACCTTGTCACATGCCATTGACACAAAATCAGGGAAAGCACTTTTAAATCACAGCTTAACCTTACACGACTGAAATGCTGAGCAGTGGAGGAAATTTGAACAAATGATTATATTATCATACAAATAGGTTACATAAAATGAGTTCCAAGCTAAATTCATCACTGTTGTGTTTTCTTTTCACTCTCACAACTAAATTCAATCAAAATGATTTAACAAAGCCATATTAACTCCCATAATTTATTTGTAACTGCACAGACAAAAGACCTCAACAAAGCTTTAATAATATTACTTGTGACAGACCAATATGTTAACTCACTGACAAACATTTGACAAAATTTAAATTAAAGGCACTGTAATGGACCTCGCTTTTCTAGCAATATATATTAGAGTTATAGCTTCTACCAGGGCCAGCTGATCAGGAAAAAAAAACATCCTCCCTGTCACTGACCAATACTATATGTCAGCATCAACTAAAATGGTTCTGTCCTTGACCTCTGACCTCACTTGAGGGATCAATGTCACAGCACTGTAGCTATTACTAAGTGCTCATAAGACACAGAACCTGTTAAAATATGTGGAAAACTAAAGAAACATCACAAACTACTTAGATTACAAGTAAAGGATTGAGCCAAACACATCTGTCACTTTATGCTATTTTGAGGAACAAAGCTTTTTTAATAAAGTTAAAGATGGAAAAAGAAATACAAAGGCTGAATAGGGAAATTATTTTCTTTAAGCTGAGAGGTAGGCAGATCCTATTCCTAATTTGAAACTTGACTGAAACTATGACTTATTAATTACATCTTGAGAGCCAACACTAGACTGAATTTATTAGCATCATGCCCTACACCTAACCAACCTGTACTTTTAATGAGTCTATGGTAAATGCTGTAGGCATAATCACACTTGTACAACAATATGAGATAACCCCGTCTTTACAGCCAAATCAATAGCAAAGCAATAGTTTGCCTTTCATATAACAGGCACAGGAGTCAGTCTCAGTGAATGTTTGAACCACGGCCAAACTTATTCAACATAGGTCGTCAGATTGCTTTGTGACAGGCCAGTACACCACATGACCATTCTACAACCTTTAAAAATGACAATCTCCTGAGCCGGGCAATCACTTTAAAGTCATCTAACGATATACATTTTAAGGTATGTCAACGCCACACAAGAAATAACTCGGCTGAGAAAGTCAAAATATGTTTTCACTTATTTAGCAGCTCTGTTGTGTGATGTAAAGTGTGCAGAGATACTTTTTTTTTTAAATGAATTACGTTAGCACAGGTAGTGTTAATTTACGGCTGTTCTATCAATATCCACTTTGCACTACAGCAGCGTACCAAGAAAATGAACTAAGAATGTTTCCATGGTCAAACTTGGCTTTAGAATATGTTCCTTCAGCATAGTGTTTAAGAATGTGAATTATTCGAAACGTGTAAAAACGTGTAGTTTTGAAGAGTGGACATTCGTCATTTAAATAATGAACGAGGGTGGCTAGTCAGACTTAGCAAGACGGCTAGATGCTAACTGTGATAAACGTCATCCACCCTGCAAAGCTAGTTAGCATAGCTCGCGAAAGCTAACTTAGCTTGTTAAGACTTTGAAAAGTCTCTGGAACAACCGAGACTCTGGTGGAAATTCAGCCCGGGAGACGAAATATACCTGACCATTTAATCATTCATTCATACGTGAATGAATAGTTAAATTGTCGGTCACATACCTGCAGGTGCTCCTGAAAACGAATAGGCAGGATCTGAGCCATGGCGGTTCCTCTGTCACTCTCCTCTGGTTCCTTCTTATGCTAACAAACTACGTCTGCTTCTCTCAGATGCTAGTCGGACAGCCAGGGAGCCTCTATGCCTAAAGTCCGAATTAATGTATTGTAAACCTTATTCAAATCGCGCTGTCGGTGTGACGGTTCTTTTAGATTCGTCCCTTAGATGTTTACTTTCGGGCTTCCCCTAGCTAACGACTAACTGCCACTACACCGACTCCCTGGACCTGCAATGGCGATGGAGGCTGGTCAGCAGAGAAAACATCCCGGAAATGGAAGTGCACTCAACAGGGCGGATGGATATCGTGTCACTTATTTTAAAATAAGCTATGTCGTGTGTATTGCCCAGTTCTTTGGCATATTTACTACATTTAATGTTCTGTGTGAAATACATAACAACCCCATACGACTCCGACATACAAAGTATCATAAAAACAAATGTACGGGGGGAACTATTTTGTTCTATTCGCCCTATGATTTTTGCCACATCATTCGTCTTTGTAAATTAACGTCACTCCTACGTGTTTGTACACTTGTTCCTCTCAGCCAATTGGATCACTCTGCAGAAAAGCCTGGAGCTTTCGCATCTATTCATATAATCACAACACTTATATATATACTTATCAATTATTGGATTAAAATTGGATCCCTCAACACGTGTTCAAATATGAAATTAATTATTTTACTTTTATCATATCATTGATACATTTTGAGAATGATAAATTTTTTAAGGACATACATTTGTCAGAGTGCATAAAATACGTTTTATAATGTATAAAACAATTTTATCTTCATAGAAGCCATATGCAGGATTTTTTGTCAGCATCATGCAATATGTGATGGGTGGGGTGAGCACCCCAGTAATCATTTCCCTTTTTTACGTGCACAGTTTGCAGAGGATGTAGTCATTGCTCAATGTAAAGCTGAGTGCTGGAAAAAAAAAAGACGTTTTTCAAATGAACTGAACTTTTGGCAGATATTTACTTTGTTGAGTCAGCAGTAATTGCATCTGACGAATAGTGTGGTCTCAGGTAAATTAGACTAGTACATGGTATTTGTTCACCACACATCACAATGCACCAGGAATGCACATGGAGTTCATTCATGGGACACCATAATAGGTGGTAATCTACTAAATAATAGTATTAAAATAAAAATTTGTGTCAGCCAACTGACAGGACCAGATCAGTGCCGAAACTCAACTCTAAGCAAAACAATTATATGTTTAACACGAACAAGAACAAACATGACACATGAACAAGAAAATCAGTCTTGCACAATCCAAAATATCACATCGGCCTTTAATTGCTGACAGAGAATCATTACACATCATAACATCACTGGATTTCTTCACAGCATGCTTAAGTACTTACGCCTAAGTATCAGGGTGATTTCACATAAGACATTTCTGAACATCAAAAAACATCTGGACTATGATTCTGTCCAAAAGGATCTGCTGACTGAAGCTGCTCAAAGCATTTCTCAATCCGAGGTTGAGAGGATGTGTTGGGGAGGAACAAAATTAATTAATTCATTCATTCATTCATTCATTCATTCATTCATTCATCTTCTACTGCTTTATCCTCCAATGTTAAAAAGCCACTCCATGCTCTTGAAAGGCCCTTGTTTTCCAGATATTTTTTACTGCAAGGCAAGAGCACTAACCACTACCTAACCATGTGGCTTCAATGTGAACATATACTGGCCAAATTTAAATAATGTTCAATATAATCCAAGGATAATGACTATTTGATTTGAAACTCAACAACATTGGTTTACTATATTGATTTAATATTTCATGAGTATGCACCACCATAAAAATTAAACATATCTGAAAACAATCTCTGTAACATTTGAGTGCAACAGTCATGAATCCTTCTCAAATCACTGATTGAATAAATTACTTCAGGCTTGAGATGAGAGAAAATGGAACATATTAATTTAGGTTTCATTATTTCCCTGCTTCGACCACAGGTGTTTTGATCAAAGCATCTTTGCAAGTTGTTTATAGATCGACAGTATATTTTCAGAGGCATAGTTTTCTAGGGGTCCTGAATGGACCATTCACGCTGCTGTTGCCATGGATTCACTGACCAAGGAAACACAAGACAGACGCTCACAGAGAAGCAATGTGTGTCATGGTGAAAGAGTGGCCTTCGGATTCTCTGCACAGAAGCCACACAGGCCCATATGAGGCTGAAATTAGCTTCAGGCTCATGCAAAATGACAAGCAACACTGGTGGTTCTGCAGCTTTGTCTTCCTCATAGACCCTCCAGGTTCCTTATCCCTGTAGGGTCATCTACTGATTCTCAGTAACCACTAAAGTGAGGTCAACAGAACAGCTGTCATATGAGATATGTAAAGCAAATGGAAGAAGCTTACGCAAGGTAACTTTCAATTCAACAGTGTTTTGGTCACTATTACAGTCCAGTGTTTTGGCAATGATTTAGGCACAGATGGGAGCTCAGTGTCTTCCTGTTGCTGGGAGGATCCCATCAGGAATGATTCCGACTAAGAGGGGAGGAAGCTTGGCTCCAGACCCAGGCCTGAAAAGTCCCATAGAAACCCTGCTGCCTCTCTCTCTCTCTCTCTCTCTCTCTCTCTCTCTCCCTCCCTCTCTCGCTATTTCAGGAAGGTCAAGGTAAAGACCACACTAACACAAGATACACAAAGTCTTTTATGTTTTTGTCATTTTACAAATGTATACAAATCCCCCGTCACCAACTCTTTCACCATCACCTAAGAATGCCATGTGTTGTCCATCTCTGTGCCAACTTAAACTGCATCACATCATGAAGTGAAATGGACAATGTAAAGTCTCACTTCATTTTCAAAAGTACTGTGCCAGTGACATGCAACGTAGCCTAACCTTTGAATGGCAGCTGAGGTGAAGTTACTAATTGACTGTGTGGGCCTTTGCTCCCACGAGAAAGAATGCACATGCTGGTCAAGCAAATAAAATAATTTCAGACCAGCAAAGTCAAATGGATGGGGATTTGCCCAAATGCGCTCTATACACAGGGCCGTTGTTTTCTTTGATTTTGTTTGGATTATCAAGTAGAGTTTGCTGTCCTAATCCCTGCATTAAAATAGTGATGCCAATCTCCACTGCCAGTATACAAACATACACACAGGTCTTGTCATAAATGTGCCAGTAAAAATAATTCACAACAAATATAATTCTATTTGCTTGTTCAAAATGTCAGTAAAACGATACAGCTGTTGAATTTGTTGCCATCTAGTGGAGATATTTGCTGACTTCACTTTGCCCACAACACTGTTCAATGTGCAAGTCAAATGATCAATGAGTTTTAGTGTAGTTAAAAACACGATTCATGAATTAATTTTAATTTTAAGTTTAAGTGTTCAAAGTGTGGTTTGACATTATTATGTTACATTTTTGGTGGTTTTGGGTCTTTTCACATGTCCTCGATGGTGTCAAAGTGAGACCTGACAGTGTAACAGTGAAACAGCACAAACAACACCAGCAGACCCTGAAACTGAAGCATGTCACACAAGCACACTTTGAGGTACACATGGAACTGATTTGAATGTTTTACCTCAGATGTGTTATATTTGTTTTCTGCTAATAAAGAGAGTTAAAACCATAACTATCTTGTTTTCTTATTACATTTTCACTCAACTTTCTCTAATCATTTGACATGTATCACAATAATTGTCGCTATGGACTGATTGGAACATTTTTGATATATTTGGTGCAGTCCTATCTTAATATCATCACTTTAATCTCACATTACTTGAAACAATTCATCCAGAGAAATTTGAGGTGTTTTGCTACTAAATTGTGGCCTTGAACAGCAACATCTGGGTGTCAACAGGCACAAACCCAGTACACACACATTCACAGATGGTTGCAAGTCAGAAACAAAGTAATTTATTGAGATGGAACAGTACATAATATCTTGTTTGGGGTACTACACGTGGTGGTGTGTATAATACTTTTCCCACACAGTTTAAACATTCATTTTGGTGCCCCCCTCATGGGGAGGAGTCTCTCTGTGGTCAGAATAAATGTTTGGTTGTGAGCAAATCCATTTGCTGCCTCCCTCTTTGTCGCTGACTGCTGACCTGATGGGGAAGAGACACAACATGAGATCGAGTTCAGGTATTAGATCTAAACCTTTAAAATGTTCCATGTGTTTCATATGTGTGTTTATGTTCCACTGTGCTGCAATTTGGATTTGTAATAGAACGCCTTATACTTTGTCTAACTGAGCAGAATTTATTCAACTGGTTGTGTGGACACTGTTAATTTAAAAAACAACAACAACACTTTTTAAACTGTGATAATCAGCAGACCCTGCTGAGCGTCAGCTGTTTGTCTTTGTGTGTGTCTGGAGGTCCACTGCGTCCTAGGACATTTGAAAAGAAGGTTTATGGCATGGAAAAGCAAACAGTGATCCATTAGTGCCTGTGGTATATAGGCTGTTGAGTAGAGGAGGCTATTTGGCCACAGAGATGTTAAATGATGAAATGGCAAAGATTTCTCTCTCTCTCTCACTCTCTGTGTGTAGGCTTATTAATGACCTCATATGACCTTTTCGGGACCAGTAGTCCCGGTCCTAAAGAGGCAGAACCTCAGTTCTGTGGAACAGGTTAAGTTTAGGACTAAGATTGAATTAGGGTTATGTTGTGATTAGAGTTAGTCATTAACTGGTTGTGGTTAAGGTTAGGGATTAGGCTTTGGTTAGGATGTAAAAATTAATGGAAGTCTATGCAGAGTCCTAAAAAGAATAGCTGTACAGCTGTACAACGCTGTGTGTGTCTGTTTGTGTGTGCGTGCGTATCACTCAACCATTTGTTTTGATTTCATTGGATGTTCCTGTATCAAAGCAGCAAGGACTCTGTGAGGGTGACATGATGAATCACACAGATAAGCAGTTTCACACAGTGAAGGACACAGTGATGGTTGAGTGTGTAAACTGTCCCATGTTGGAGAGACTCATTAACCACAAGTTAATCATGAATTCATTTTATTTACATTTTGTTCAAGCTTTTTAAATAACAACATTTGTTATGTTGCTATATGATGAAGAATTGTAATTGAATGTGTCACAGAATATTTTGTATTTGAACATAATGTCAATGTCAATGATATAATGTCATCCTTGCATTCGATTTATGTGAAAACGTTCAGGTAAACTCAGTCTGTAGTTGCCACATTTTTTTGTCACAACTTAAAAAGTGTTAAAGTTGTTGATCTCCCTCCCCCTTTAGTGAGGCCAAAGACTAAAGGTAATCACATAAAGTCAAACCTAGTTTTATGATTCTTCTGCTGATAGTCGTCGTCAACAGATACGGGATCCACTGCTCAGCTCAACTCACAGTCTCAGTTTAGCAGACAAAACTATACACAGATGTTTACAGAGCTGCAAGTTCAGATTAACATACCATATTGTGTTCTGTATGTTGATTCATTGTGCATTGTTTGTGTTCTGTTAAATTTAAAATGTCCAAATCTTATTTGGAGTGTACGGTATTGTAGATTGAAAATTAGAATGGTAAAAGCATCACATATTGTGTGACTGTATGGTGGCAGATACAGTACAAGTGAAAGTACAGAAGTGTGCAGTTACGCCATTAACTTAATATAATTTCTGTTTTCAAGGTTTGGTGAAAATCTTCAAGTAAGTCTGCTTTTATTTAATTGTTTGCACCAATGAAAATTAAAACCCCCTCATTGTTTTGATGTCATTTCAAACCTCAAAGTGAAAAGTGTTCTATTGCAAAAGTCAGAGTGTTTATGTTTCTCCAAACAACTCATTATTTGACCTAATGTTTTATCTTTTGTAGCAGAAACATCTGATGACACCAAGATAAGGCCAACAGACAAATGCTGTTGTTATTATTATGATAATGGTGATGTGCATGTCATATAATATATTCAAAATTTAGAAAATTAAAATAAGCATTTCCTGTCCGAAGTGTCAGTTGAGGTTTAGAGGGCCATGAATAGAAAGATAGTGTACTTTGTTTACAAAGCTTGCTAGATAATGAAATCTAAATGTCAGTAAGGTCCAAAGTCTCCCATCTCCTCTGCAGAAAATTTTCATTTAATCCAAAAGAGGGAATAGACAACCCGGTGATGGTCATCACAGATGATGCAGGTATCTGTCATACAGCAGTTCTAACTACAACTATCCAAACATGAGGAAAGTCTTCTCCGTATAAAAACACTTTTCTGTTTCGTCCTGCACAGACTCTGCGCCGCCACCCCGTCCACGTCTGTGTGTCCTAAAACGAGAGGAAGGGGAATCCTACGGATTTCATTTGAGAGTGGAGAGGGGGCGTCAGGGTCACATAATCAGAAATGTGGTCTCAGTTGGAGTGGCTGGGTACAGTGGCCTTCAAGATGGAGACCGGCTTCTGGAAGTCAACAACTGCTATGTTGATGATCTTCCCCATCCTGAGGTGAGATGAGAGTCAGACATTATTGAATGGAAGGAAACCTCACAGAGGTGTATATACTGGCTTTGCAGTGGATTTACTGTGTTTCTCATTTATGAAAAAGGTGTCCAGGAAGATAAAGCTAAGTGGACACCACTTGTGTTTATTAGTGTTCAACGAGGAGGCCTATGAGCAGGCTGTGTCACAAGGCCAAGACCTCAGAGATCTGGCCAGAGCTCACATGGGCAAATACACCAAACCACCAAGACTTTGCCACATCACCAGGCATCCTGTCTCAGGACTGGGCATCAGCTTCACACCTGTGGAAGGTAATGCTCCTTTTTGCAATCACAGTAAGCTCAAGGATTAAAGTTAAACAAGGAAGGGATTTTCAGTTGGATTTTAAGCAGTATTATTCAGTCGCTCCTCCTGTTTTTGCCCTGCAGGAGAAAAAGGCCACTTCTCTGTGAGTCTGGTGACAGGAGGCGCAGCTGAGAAGGCAGGAGTGTGTAAGGGAGATCGCCTGGTATGGATGAACGGAGCAACAGTGTCTGACCTTTCACCCTCTGCACTCAACAGGATGGTACATAGTCAACCTGTTACCTTTAGAAGAATTGTATTTAAATGGTTTTGTTCTAATTGAATATGTATTAAGTATGTCTCATGGTGCACAGTTTAAATAAAACCATGTCTCATTAAATGTTAACAAAGCGAAGTGATATTGTTTTATTACTATAATTATTACATAAACTCATTTATCAGAGGCTTTTATGACAACTGAGAGACAGCCGTAGAGCTTGAACTTGAACTAAGCACTAAATCTGTAGTATATCATGTGAATAAATGCACCAAAGTACATGCTTTTTAGGCACATTAGGGTGTTTTAGGTGTCAGGAGATGAAATGATCTATAACCAAACACAATATTCTGTATACTCAGGCTGATGAAAAGTTTTTCCTGTAGATGAAGAAATGTGGCAATCACATCACCATCTTAGTGATTGACAGTGAGAGTGAGAAGAACTACCTGCAACACAAGATGCCAATTCTACCCAGCATGGCTGTTCCACACAAGCTGCCTTTTATGGCCAGAAAACTCCACCTGGTCTCTGGGCCTGATGGCTATGGCTTCATCCTTCGTCTGGAGAGGACACAATCAAGACGCACACGTAAGAGACAAAAAAAAAAGGGTAGAAAGACACATTCTAAGTATTTTAAAATAATGTTGGTGTATTTTTAAACAACAGACCACGTTCTGCGTAAAATGGACAGAGACAGTCCAGCGGAACGGGCAGGTATGCAGGATGGAGACCTGCTGCTGGAGATTAATGGAGAGTCAGCTGAGACACTGACCCATGAAGACATTGTGAATAGAGTGAAACACAGTGGACAACAGGTTTCCCTCACCACCATCACTTCCCAGGGCCTGGAGTTTTACACACAGGTTGGGAGCACTTAACCATCGACATTTTTCTGGTCCAAAAGTGCTTCATCAGCTGCAGGACAATACACAGCACAACAGAGACAACAAACAGCAAACAAAGGACGTACTGTATAATTCACAGACATCACAGAATGAATGTTGCAAGTATAGAATACATTAAAACGAGTAAAACCTGACAATAACACACAAAACACACCTTTAAAAACAAGTCATTAAAACCAGCAACAACAGTGCAAAATGTGCAAGAATAAAGTTCCATACTACCGTAAATTGACAGTGCTTATTGTGATGCATGACTGATTTAACCTGATTTAACCATCTTGGGATAAGAGAGAGTCTGTGATGTATGGTTTTACCTTTGCTCGCTCTATAACATCTGCCTGAATAACAGATTATATTACTCAAGCTGAGGTATAACATAGATCACAATCAGTAGCTCTCCAAACTAATACAAAAGTTACATTCTTATCAACATAGTACTACTATACATACATACTACTGCTACTACTACTACTGATCATAATCATAAGTCATATAAGTCAACATAGTGATTATCTAGACAAGGCTCAGTGTTTGTTTTTTATTATTTTTTTATTTTATTTTATTTTATTTTATTATTATTTTTTAATATTTCTGCAGTTTGGTCTGTCACCTCTTCTCTTCTGTGAGGACGCTGCCACTGACAAAGTAAAGGAGAGCAGAGGAGCAGGTTCTGAAGAAGAGACGTCTTCCCAGAGGGAAACAGATGGCTCATGTAAACCCAGACTCTGTTCTCTTTGCAAAGGACCTTTGGGGTTTGGCTTCAATCTGGGTGGTGTCCCACAGAGTCCTGGGACCTTTGTCAGCCAGGTGGGTGATAGTTACACAGCTTAAAAACAACCTTATCACTAAAGCACACAAAGCAGTAGGCGATATAGTGTTTTTTTTAATTTATAAAAATTTGCCATTTTCTCCTGTAGGTGGCTTTTGGTGGCTCGGGGCAGAGTAAGGGACTGCTTGTGGGAGACGTGGTGATAGAAGTGAATGGCCAAAATGTGGAGGATAAATATCTAGAAGATGTTATTATGCTTGTGAAAGAAGGAGGACATTTTCTTTCCTTATCAGTCATGGATAAGATAAGCTATCACAAGATGAAGCAGACTGACTCCAGAGATGTCACTGAGGTGAATGAAATACTGTAACCTACATTTCTAATCTGCTCGCACATTCATCACTTTAATGGCAGCCACTTTCTTAACCATGTTGTCTCACTTTTATCTTAGCAGGAGGAAGAAGACGACTATGAACGGTCATCTTTGTGACCAACCAAGATACATCATTCTGAACGTTTTCCAACCTGGACTAGAAACATTTAAGATTATCACATTATCACAGGATTTCACAAAAGAAAACCAAAAGACAAAACAGTCAGTACACGGAGAAGTTAAGCATTTGTCTGAGTCAGCATCTGTCTTATGTCGTCTTAGTCACATGGAATGCAGAATAAATGAATTGCAGAACTATAAACTCAATCTGTTTAATACAAATAACTTGCTGTGTGAACATGTAAAACGAAATGGGATTGTTTTCTTTTTGATAAAAAATGTATATCCTGTATGAGTAATCTGCTGTCCTTTGGAGAAGGAACATGTAAAGTATACAGGATAAATGTATTTTATTGGGTATGTGTTTTAAGTACATGATACAAATGAAATAAATGTCTGCTCTTGATTACAAATATGAATCATTTGGAAACATTTTTATTTCCATAAATGACTGAGTGAAAAATTGTGTGGAACGATGACAAAATGTGTACTGGAAAGCTGTAGTTTACCTTAAATGGCTCTCACTAATCCTCTTGGTGAAAATCCAGTGTTGAGATTCATGGGAAAAAGGTGGTGGTTTGCTTGAGAACGGTCTTTATTTTGACAGATTCAAGATGGTGCTCTTAAAGAACAATATGAACACACAAGAGAGAAAAAAAACTTCAGGCACTCTTGTATGGAGCAGGAACAAAACTACTTGAATGTGGATTTAATAGGCTTTATTCAAATATGGCTAAGTACAGGGAAATAAAACACCAACTGGTTTCGACCTTGAAGGACTTAACAAGGGCACACAATGGTCAACAACCATCAACCAAACATTTTCAAAAACTTTGTAAGGGGCATCATCCAAATCATGATTGAGTGAATACAGGTGGTGATTTCAGTGGGTCACAATTGGAGTCATGTGGAAGGTGACACACCTTCAAGTGTTAAAAAGAACACTCCACATAACAACAGAGAAATAAACAAAACCTATATGCTGTGATAAAATGTTATACTGAATAACAGCCACATTTCTCCAATTTCCTTATTCATGATTATGCCATATCAGTTTCTGTAATGTGGCTCACTGCACCCTCTGCTGGCCGCATGACAAAACTGTAGCTTGTGCATCAGCAGTTAACCTTTAATTAGCTTTCAACTGTTTTATATACATAAAGTCTACGATTACCCGCTGTAGGGAGAGTATATATTGAATAATATCGAATAATATTTACCTCGTGGAAATGTTAAAAGGCCGCACGCCACGTTAACGTGACATTTTCAAATGCGAACTAACTATGTAATAATCCCAGTTTGGATGTTTCTGTACAGGCAGTTGTGTGGTCAGCTAGCTGCGTTCTTGGGTCCTTCTGGGGGTGACATTCAGTCGGCTAGCAGAAACAGCAACAGCGGTTAGCATCGACAAATACTTGAACATGGCACAGGCAGTGCAAAGGCTGGTCGCTAAAGTACCGACAATGGTCGGCGGTGAGTTAATTTTGTTATTTTATGACACAGTCCTACATATGGGTCTAGTAATAAGAAACTATGACGTAGATTTTGTGTTATCTCATACGACTTAATGTAGCGAGGCCGACGCTGTCAGTTTCACCGTGACCTGGTCACAAACTAAATGAAGTGGACTCGGTGTTTGCTCAATGACTCTAGTAGAAATTTGCAAAACTACATTTGAGCATGAAAACTGTATGAGGTTTCTGTCTGGTTAGCTACCTCATTATTTGTGTTGGATACACTCATTGAACATTTGCCATGTAGCTAAACAGCTAATGCTGATGGAGCTCAATGCTAAATCAGTAGCAGTAGAACAGTGCAGGTTGGTACTTATTGTCATTGCATATTCCTACTCAATGAATGATATTCTGTTTTGCGACCATCACCAACTTAGCAGCATAGTAAGACATACATAAATCAATCAAAACAATCCCCAACAATGGAAGCATTTGTTTTTGTGTTTTATTTATTTTATCTTATTATGCTGCTGTCATTATTTCACATTGTTATCTCTCTTCTAGCCGCTGTAACCTATTCCAAACCTCGGCTAGCAACCTTCTGGCATTACGCCCGTGTTGAGCTTGTGCCCCCTAGCCCTGCTGAAATCCCCAAGGCCATTGAGGGAGCCAAAGACCTCGTCAAGGGTTTCCAGACAGGACGTCTCGGTCAAACCACAGTGAAGGTATGTTCAAGTGTTTTAGACAAACGATGTGCAAATGTAATGTCCAGTAGCATCTGTTTGTGTACAAGTATTTCACATTGTCTGTAGGACTGCAATGGCTAATTCATTACCAAATTAACCGTCAACTCTTTGGATCATTGATAAATCTGTCTGATTTGTTTTTTAAATGAAACAAAACCTCAGATTTGTCAGATTCTTCAATGTGAATATTTTCTGGTTTAAAAAAACTGCTTGTGGTGAAAACAAAACATTAAAGAATATACTCCTTTAAAGGTTTGGATGGGAAGCACCTATGAACATTTACAACAACTAATCAGATATTCAAGAAACTGACAGATTATTTAATGAGAAATACCAATACAAGTGGTCAGTTTGTTTGTATATCTCTAGACTTCACAGATAATCACAGCATTCAGTGGCTAATGCAGTATTTTGATTTTCTCACAGGATGCTCTCAGGAATGGACTGGTGGCCACCGAAGTGTTGATGTGGTTCTACATTGGCGAGTGCATTGGCAAAGGAGGCCTCGTTGGCTACAATGTTTGAATTTTGGACTGTCATGCTTTTTTTTTCTTGAGCGTTATATGTTCAACTTCCAGCAACAATCCTGGTATATAATAAATGGATGTATGTTGAAAAAAACAAAACACATTTTCTGTGACTCAATGCTTTCTTTGTAATAAGGATTGTTTGTTTGATCGTGAGTTGTCTGTATATTTATCACAGACTTTATCATATTGTATGCATACAACTGACACTCCACCAGTTTCCTTTTCCTCTTGTTTTTTCTCTGGTTTCCTCTCATAGTCCAGAAACATGCAGATTTAGGGATTGCCTAATAAAATTGGGCACTAAATTCACCATAGGTATGAGAGGTTATGGTTGTTTGTCTCTCAATGTGGCTCTGTGATGGACTGGCAACCTGTCCAGGGTGTACCCCGCATTTCATGCTACGTCAGCAGGGACCTGCGACCCTCATGTGGAGGATAAAGCGGTAGAAGATGAGGACTGATTTATAGCATACAATACACTTTTAATGATGGTTTAAACAGTCTTGTTAATATTTCAGCAGCTGGAGGATTGATTTTGGCCATGTTTGTGATGAGCATCAAATCTTTTTGGGAAGTAGGTTGTGACCCAAGGAAGATATAACTAGATTTTGGTGGTGATAATTCGGGATTGTTTTAAGACATTTGCCAACCTTTTGAGATAGGGGACTGGATGACTCCATGGCAATTGAGTGGCCTTGAAGGAGGTTTGTGCTTTCTATAGTCACACCTCTGTGGACATAATGCGGTTGTAATATCAGTTTCCATAATCAACCAGCAGAGGGAGCCAGGAGCACTGTCAATGTAATAAACATTTTGAACAGTATTAACAGTGTACTGTTCAAAATGTATTTCAGGGAAGGTAATTGGCTGATTCATAATCATGTGGCTATAAAGGGGATGGTTCACAAAACAAAACAAAATCGTATTTTTAAATTTGATATTACTGAAACATACCTTTTGTTAAACATGACTGCAAATGAAATACAGAATGCCCTATCCTCATGTATAAAACAACCATTATAGAAATCAACAATCCATTCATTCATGTAGCTCTTTATTCTGAACCATACATGAATCATTTTGTTACAAAACAAGATTTTTATGGGTAATAGTTATGATCTGGTTGGCCATTATATAAGTAAACATACACAACATTAAATAAAGGTTAGTTCAAGGTGAAAAATAAAACTGCTAGATATCAAAACATGACAAAATGAAATGAAAATGAAATATTCTGAATGTACTGAAACCATGATAATACCTTAATGCACCAATATGAACGTTGTTGAAATACTCATACATTTGTTTGATATATTTAACATGTATTATTCAATAATAGTGGCCTACAGCGTCATGACATAAGTAAATATACCTTGGGTTATCAAAAGGGTACAGTCATTTTGAACAATAAGTACATCATTACAATATGTCATACATGACATTTATTACATACATGTGACATGTTATAATATTATCCAGACTGTAATGTCAGGTGCTTAATACTTTTCTTAAGTTTCAACTGGTGTGATAAGGACTTAATTATCCATTTCACTTACAGTAGGTTTTTAGAAAACTAACATTATTGTATGATTTGACAGCATAATGCAACATGTGATATATGATGTGCAGGGCAAATATATATATACACCATTAAAAAAGCCTTCTTATAAAAAAAAATAGCAAAAAAGTTAAGTTATGTGGTTTGGTACAATTTTACAATATAGCAAAAATATATATCCCAAAAGCATTTCCATTTAGTGTAAGAAACAAGTGGTGAATATTTTTAGATTTTCGAATGAGCGCTCAAATATTGACAATCACTTGACATTGCAGATCTTGACTGAGGTTCCAACTCCAAAGCCTGGATAGAGGGGCTCAACGAATGTGGTCTCAAACCTGTACAGCAGGGTCATGGTGTTGCCTATGCTGTAAAATGCCAGCACACCTGCAGTGTGATCCAGGTACACGCCAATTCTTGGGGAGTGCGGGCCGCTGACAGGTTTGTCTACCCTGTTGTGCCAGGCGGAGTAACCTGTATCGGAACAAAGGAGACTCCAGGATTTGTCGTTGTAGCCCAGGAGACACAGCGAGCCTTTGCCCTTTCTGCTGATGCTCTTGTAGGCCACTCCAATGGAGAACTCTCCATTCCACTCAATCTCCCAGTAGAAGCGGCCTCCAGAGAGAGCCTCCCGGCACAGCACCTGAGCAAAGCTGTCAAACCGCTCTGCGTTGTCTCCGTAGGGCTGCAGGTCCCGGGTGCGGATGACCTTTCTGCTGCTTTCAGAGATGAACAGCTCCTTGTAGGCGGTGATCGGGTCCAGTCTGAGTTGGCAGAAGTCTAGTGTGGAGAGGAATAAAACCATTTACACCGTGTTTATTTTGTAAATGAATTGACCAGTACTGTCACTCCTCCCATCAATACACTTACATTTCACAAAATCTGCCCTGCTCCTTGGCTCTGAAGGAGGAAGGTTGTTCACGATCATTTCTTTGCCTGCAGATGAGGAAGCACTGATTAGACCGAACTGAACACACACCCACACACACACACATGCCTTCAATTCTTTTGTCATAGTTATTTTAGTTTGCTTGTAACAGAGGAATGTATGATGCAAGTGCTGTGTGGTTTACATGCAACACCTGAGGGTGACTACACTGTCAACATGGACAATAATTAACCTCCTACAGTGTTGTATTGCCATAGGATGTGTTAGTGCTCACCTCTGCTCTTTCTGTCCAATGTTCGACTTTCTGTGGTGTAGACTGGAACCTCACTCACTGTAAGACATTTGACATTCATATTTAGCATACGGAGGCTGTTGATATTTAATGCCCATGATATAAAAGTGGTATGTTTCTGCTGGTAACGTCAGACCTGACTTGGAGATCTTGAGCAGCTCCTCTCTGCCAAACTCTTCCAGACGATCCTTAATCTCAGCCACAGCTTTCCTCACAGCGCCAAAGGAAAAGTCGGGGTTTACAGTAACTTTAGGAATGAAGCCGTCATCAGTGGGAGTGCAAAGGTAGTTAAAGTTCTGAGGGGAAAGAAAGACAAACGTTGATGAGCATGAATAATACTTGATTAAATGGGATCAAACATTTACACTCAAACCCATGTGGAAATATAAAGATTCATAAAACCTCAACATTTTAGAGCCATAAACATACTGGAGACTATATCCAAACACTGATGGTGATATTTAATGCATCATACTTTGCACTTGTAATAACTCAAATAATTATCATGATCCTGACGCCATAATAAGAAATGAAATCCTCCCATAGTCCAAAAACATGCAGATTTGGGGTTTGGGCAAATTGGACACTTTAAATTGACCATAGGTGTGAGTGTGAATGATTGTTTGTCTCTATGTGGATGTGATGGACTGGCGACCTGTCCAGGGTGAACCCCGCCCTTTGCCCTGGGATTTGCACCAGCACCCTCACAAGCCTCATGTGGAGGATAAAGTGGTCGAAGACGAAGATTTTATGTGCAGGATGACAGCCTCAAGAAAACTGTATTATTCAGGCCATAATCCACCCTGTCCTTCTTCAGTGAAATGAACTGTAATGTATGTGTATTATGCATTCACATATATATACATACCGTCTATGAAAGTGAACTTTTTTGGTCTTAAATAAAGTCTATAATAATAGTTATTCTTATTATAGTGCTTCACTTGAGAGTAAATCCACATATTCCAAATTATTATTATCCAAATATTCATGTCACCTGCAAAAAGTGGATGTGGTCCTCAGTGCTGTACAGCTGCTTGAGCCCCGTCTCCTTTTTCTTCAGCTCATCGATCTCCTGTTCCAGACGCTCGACCAAAGCCTCGGCCTGGTTGAAAGCGGCCTTCTCGTTGATACCGATCAACTTGGTCACCTCAGACCTCATCCTGTCGATGGAGCGGATCATGTCCTCAAACATCTTCTGGCTCTCCACCATGGCTCTCTGGGCTGAATTCTGCACAGAATACACAGGTGAGCTACAACAACCACCAGTTGATGACTTTTTGTGTGTGGCGGTTCATGGTCATCTAGGTCGTTGTGTCTTTGGGGGTTTGGGGGTAAAGTGTGACCAAAACAAACAAACAAACAAACAGAAACGGTGACAAATGAAGATGTTCCACACACTCATGATGAGGAGAAGCCCAATAATGTGTCGTCCAACACTAATTCACAGGCTGTTTTTGTTTTTTGCACTTTTTAGCACGAGATGAGAGCAAAGTAGCAGCCGCACACTACAAATGGACTTTGAGACTTACCTAAAATGTCCAGTTGCCTAAATCTACAGTAAATGCCTGAAGTCAGGTGCTCTCTCCTGCTTTAATCAGATGCAGCTGGTTTGCAGAAAGAAACAGAATGTTTTTAACAAAATGTCCTCACCTTCAGTGAATCCACTGATGTCTTCAGTTCCTCCAACTCCTTCACCCTCTCCTGGCATTTTTGTCTAATCTCAGCTTGGGAGACTCCCAACAGTTTCTGCAGAATAAAGGAGTGTTAGTCAACCATCTGTTTCACTGTTGTTTTTTTTGTTTTTTTTTTTGTTTTAGCTGAACTTGCTTCTTTTACGTTACAGACTTATGCAGCGCTACAATTTTTATTCATTTTATTAAATCAAACATCGCTGAATTATGTCTAATAGAGCTTGATATTTGTTGGCTCTGTGAAAACATTCTTTTTCATCAAAAAATATCTGGGGAGGCCCTTTGGCATGTCTAATAAACCCAACTCAAAGAATCAGCTTAATACAACCAGCTTTTTATCTCAGAGGGAGGGAGCTGGGCTGCTGCTTTGGTGGAATTCTGCCAGGAATGTGAATCTACCCCTGGCCGACTTTTAAAGAGATGTTTCAAGGTGCACACGGCACTGACACGCAGAATAGAGGGCTTCTAATTCAGCTTTTACTCAAGCCCACCGACCCATTCTTCAAGATAAGCTCGAGGAATGTGGGGAATCTCGGGGGGGGGGGGGGGGGGGGGGGGGGGTGTAAGGGAGTGAGGGGTGAGCATGAGAAGGGGGAGGGGATGGAGTGAGATGTGTGGGATTCAGGCTGTAAATCTTTGGATGAGAGAAACCAGACTTGTGATGTTATAAAGAGAACAACAAGGATGAATTATTACTTCACCCTGCCCTAAAAAGATGTAAGCTGATATTCATAGTTGCCATTAAAAAAAACCCCTCTTTCTGCATAATTCATGTAAAACCACTATGCTCCACTGCTCTCAACAAAGCTGATTTACACTGCGGTGTCTGGTGGTAGTGTTATATGCGCCACATCGTTTTACGGGCTGTTACATTTGAATGTGGTTTCAACACTGTCACTTGTTGATCATGTGGTGTGGAAAGCTTTGACTCACTGACAGTCCAGTATCAGTACACATCCACTCCCACAGGTGGGAACCAGAGCAGCAGATGGAAGTGGACAGTTTCTGTGTATCTATCTCACTGCTGGAACACCACATTCTGTGAAAAGCGGCTCTCGGGGGAGATAACAAAACGACACTCCCCCATCCTTCATGCACGCAGCTAATCAGAGAGCTGGACTTGTTTTGGCGGTGAATGCCAGGCTAGCTGATAGCACTGGGGAAATGGGTCAAAGTCCAACCACCACTTGTAGCACAGCAGCAGGAGTTGGTCAAAACAATCTGTTTGGTTTATTATTTTTGACATGTCAAGGACTTCAGCTTGTGGTCTCTCATGCAGCTACTTATCGTTAGGTTTTAAGTATTTCTAGGCTGACAGAAAGTGATGAACAATAATAATAATAATAATAATAACTATTAAAAGAAGTCACCAGCAGAGACAGTAGGATTTTCTTACCTGTTTCTCACCTCTCTCTGCCTCAGCAGAGACAATGTCATGGCCCCTGTGTTCACTGACTGTGCAGATAGCACAAATACACATCTGGTCTGTCCGACAGAACAGCTCCAGGGACTTCTGGTGCTGTGGGCAGATCTTCCGGTCCAGGTTTCCCAGCTCGTCCACCAGTTTGTGCCTTTTGAATGTGGCTGATTCATAGTGAGGCTTCAGGTGCTTCTCACAATAGGACGCCAGACAGTTCAGACAGGACTTAACAGCCTTTAATTTCTTCCCAGAACAAAAGTCACAGGGGACATCAGCTGGTCCGGCGAAGATATTCCCCTGGGACGTGTTGAGGTTGAGGTTCAGGCCGCTCTTTTTGATCTTCTCAGCCACCATGTTCAGAGTGGCATTGGGGCGAAGCACAGGCCTCTGGGTGAATGTGATCTTGCACTGGGGACAAATGTAAATCCCTGTGTAATCAGCCTCGTTCCAGTAGCCACTGATGCAGTCCATGCAGAAACTGTGTCCACAGGGAATCGCCACAGGGTCCCTGAGAAGGTTCAGACACAGGGAGCAGCTGAAGTAATCTGGAGAACTGTGGTCGGCCATTGTGATGGACCTGGAACACAGTCAGACCTGTGGAAGGAGACAGAGAGAATGCTGAGAAGTGGATGAAGTTTTCGTCGACTGTGCCTGGGAGCCCGCCCTCAAGAGTTTGGTACAGCCTGCCAGGGACAGGACCTACTTGTATTTCTGAATTCCAGAGGTTATTGATTGAAAGCAGACAAGGCCCTCCCCCTGTGCTGGGAGTATATTGAGCCCTGCCCAGTTTAGATAAGCAGGTTGAGCAAGGACGGGGAGAGAGAGAGAGAGAGAGAGAGAGAGAGAGAGAGAGAGAGTGAGAAAACAGTGAAAGAGAATGAATGAAATGTGAAAAGCAATGAGGTGTCAACAATGTGGAAGAAACTGCTTCCATTTTCCCTGCTGCTTCCTTTTCTCTCTGAAACTCCTCATGTGGCTCATCTGTAGATGAATTGCGCACACACTTCTCGGCAGCTGCATTTCCACCTATTGTTGTCAGACAGAATCGCCATTGTCTTAGACCGGTTACAGTCCGACAAACATCAATGTGGACGAAGGTACTGTAGGAATTTAAGGGACCGCCCAATAAACAAACATCCCTGCTTTGTGACTTCTATCACCAAAAAACATGCTGAAAAGTTTAACTTGCTGGTGGCTGTTTGACTGGGAGCAGAATGCAGATCTGTCATGTTGACACAGTGACCAGTCAAACCAGTTTGGACACTTGTGCGAGTTAATTTGTCAACTGTATTGTATCCGTTTGCACAACAGTGAGGAAATGTCACCACTGCGTCACACAGGCATGCATACTTTGTTCTCAAACAAATGTTTTCTGTCCGCTCCAGGTGTGCTGGTGCAATGGATGTTTTACATATTTTTGTGCATTCTTCACCATGAACTCTTCTGTATCATGAGGTGTCATCGTAGTTTTTTCTCTACAAGTATCCGCCTGCTGCTCACAATTACTTTAAAAATAATGCAACTGCAAATAAATAAAATACTTTGAAATAAAAGCCTTCTAATGTACTCTGTTTTTCAAACCTGATCCAGAATTGTGTTGGAGAGAAATAAACGTTAATATAAGGTTGTAAAGACTACATCGGCCCCACCTTGACTTCATTTTGTGCCTTAGTTCACACACTACACAGTTTCACCTCTCCATATTTGGTCAGGTTTCTGATAAGCCAGTTTTCCTTCCTTCCTCCAGAGTAAAGGGAGCGCTGTGTGCTTACAGATTAACTACGTGTCACAGGAAGAGACAGTCAGCAATGAACTTGATTTATATGAGCATTAAAATCACATGATAGACAGATGAAGAGGGTGCATGAAAAAAGAAAGTGGGAAATTTTACATGTGTAGCATGATAATGTCTTGCATATAAAACATTTTTAATTACAATCTGCGTAAAAGTGGCACATGTTCAAGTTCTAGTGTTTTGTGATGAAACTACTCTACAGTCCTTTGAAGTTGAGTTCAAGTTCAAGGTGAAACGGCAACCTCTATTAATGTGAAGCGAATGTGCTCTCTGCACAGGAGAATGCACGTGGATATATGAGCAAAGGAAAATGTGGACTTGACTCACTCACTGAGAGTGAGTAATAAAAACAGGAAGCTACGAGATTCAAATGTGTAGCGGGAAAACAGTGCCCACATGCGTTTGTGTTCATAGATGGCTAAAAATTAAAATGAATGAAACACCCACGGGCCGAAAGTAAATGAAAAATGTACATAGCTTGCAAATGTTGCTGTTGTCATGACAAAACAGGATTAAAACACCAAATTCTACTGGAGCATAAAAAAAAGAATATTTTTCAAGGTTGCCATTACAAGGATTTTAGATATAAAATACAAAATGAAATTGTAGATTATGTGACTACATAACTTAGTGAAAATATTTGTTCAACAAAGTTGTTGAACTTTACATGATAAGTAAATAAATTAGTCACGAGACAAACTGAAACTTAAAAATAAAACCTCGAGGTAGGAATGTATGGATTTGTTTTGTAACACAGGTTTCTAAGTGTAAAGGCGTTGTAAAAGTAGTAACATTTCATTGCGTTCTATGAAACAGATTCTTATGCTTAAGGGTTTTCAGTATGTGCAAAGGTTCATAAATATGAACTGTAGTAAGTGAAGACCTACAGGTCATTCTTCCCCATAAAAACTACATTTTTGTTTTTACGAAGCAAAGTCCATCCTCTGGCATTGGACAGTTAGAGGGTTATTTGAGGTGGTAGAACAAAGTCCAAAAATGTATTTCAATAATAATATACCGTTTTTGAACTGAGACCATGTTTACTGTCTGTTCAGAGCAGCCAGTCCCGAGGTCCACGCCCAAACCTTGAAACACGACTCTGATCAACACACGAGACTAGACTCAATAATTCCCACATATATTATTGTTTTGATGTGAACATGGGACACAAACATTGCAGATTAATTCAACACATGGATGTGGTTATTACAGCTGGGCTTCATCTAATATTTGAAAGGTTTCCCTTCACAACAAAGTGCTCAGTCTCAAAGTGCATAATTATCCATCAACATAAATACAGTTTTATTAATTAAAATTCAAAAATTAACAGTGAGTGCAACTACTGACATATATGGTCTGTAGGCTGACTGGCTGACATTGGATAATTATACATAAAATGTTACAATATTGCTATACATATATATATATATATAAAGATACAGTATATACTGTATATGTATATATATACATATATAATATAATAACACCTACATAATAACAATATAATATATAATAATATATAATATAATAACACCTACTTTTAAACATCAAGTATTTCTTAAAATCTATCGTACATATTTTACAGCAATAAAAATAAAATTCAAAACATTTATTTATTTCATGGCCCACCTGCAGTACCACCCACATTTCACTCGTTTAGAAGATTCATGCAATTGTGTATGTTGCTCGTAGGATTAACAGCATACAAATCAGTCAACTTCACCTGTGCTTTTCTGAAACATTTGTCATCTTGGGATGACACTTCAAATGTAAACAGCAGCAGTTCATAAACTATCATGCCAGAGAGCTTTAGCAGGGATGAAGCATGGACGTGTGTCTGTGTTTACTTTCTACAGCTTGTTTGAATGTAACAGCTGTTAAACTAAACATAATAAACAGAATAATACACTGCCTGCTCAATTTCTGACTGCCTTCATCTTAAATTATGACATGCATGCATTCACCATGGCAATATTAAGATAAGCTTCACAGCATCTATTGTTGCTTGACAGGTGATTTACTAAAGGCGCCAGTGTGTGCAGTGCTGACTTTGATGTTGTTTGGATATGAAATGCAAGAGATACCTGTAAGAAAACAGGCAAACGTTGAATGGGTAAAACGCTAGATTATCTTAATCCACCGTTGTGCAAAATTCCCACCAAGATTGTACTGTTGTATTTGTGATGGAGTTTGACGGTTGTGTTAAGTCTAGTCCAGCAAAGACTCTCAGTGGGGTTAAGGTCTGGACTCTATGGTGGCCAATCCCTCTGTGAAACTGATGAGTCATGCTTGTCTTTCAAAATTTCAACCCAATGACTCCTGGCATTGTCATCTTGGACTTGCCAGAAAAACCTGGTCATTCAGTATATTTACTTAGTCAGGTGACCTTATTGTGTTTGGTTACATAATGGTTCATAATATTGTGAACAACTGGACCAACCCAAAATTATTACACTGTCCCAACAGGTTTGTACGATAGGCACTAAGTGAAATACTGGTGCACATAGGTCTCTCAACCACTGCAGCTATCTTGTGACAACAAAAAAACCTTTGAATAAATGTTTAAAATGAATTAAAAACATCACCTCAAATCACCTCAAATGTCACCTCAAATGATACGGTCATTACTCTCCAACTGTGTGTGTTTGCCGTCTTTTATTCGGTGAGGCAGATACTCTGACATGTGCCCATTACTAGAACCTCATACAATAACATACATAAACATGTCTTTATGTAGACTTTACAGTAGCCATAAAGGCACGTTAACAGTAATAGTACCAATTACAATTATAATTCAGCATGGGCCAAATATTTGTGTCTGGCCTGTGGGCTGCCATTTGGGAGCAGTTGTTATAGGCAGCCACGTTCACCTCAGGTTCAGAAAGGCACTGGATGCCAGATGCCAACAAAAAGAAAGTTGCAGGGAGATTTTGCACCACTGATCCTCACAATAAGAGGCAGGTAACATCTATTTTCACGTTATATTTCATAACAGTGACAGGATCCCAGTTTAGACACTCAAAGGGAGGGAAGGAGGAAACGAAAGCCAAGAAGAATTCTATTTTTGACTGACAACATTGCGTGCAGACTTCCAGACTTTCTTGAGCAGGATTCCATGACAGCTGCTAATGATACACTCACATACAGATTTACATTATGTGAATGACAAGCGGCAAACCTCAGCTATCTGCAAAACTCCTTCCTCAGCAGCATGCGTCATGTACATATGCTACCATTTATTTCTCTAGTGCAACTGCATGTATTTCGAGATACGTCTTAGAGTATTATTCATCGTTGTACATCACAGGGTCTTTGTTGTAGTCCCCTTCAAAACAACTGGACGCAGGTGCGGACCCAGGGGTGTCTCAAAGTTATCCCTGATGGATAACCACAAAATCCCAATAGCGATAGTGATAGATTGGAAAGGGTAGAGTCAAAAAAACAACAAAACTGTATAGAGTCACTACAGGCTTCCTTAATGAAATAAAACACTAAAATTAGCTAAAGCACCGCCGCCAAGCGACTGAATCAAAACAAATATTGTCTAGGAGAACCAGAAAACAGGAAACGAAAGGCAAAGGCTGCCCGGAAGACCTTTGATGACCCAATAGACTGAGGTCACAACAAACTCTCCAGCACCACAAGTTATACACTGGGAAACAAGCAATTGACATCAAACACACACAAAATTCAGAGTCGTGTTTATAGATACACCGACAACTTAAGAAGCCACAGCGAGAACCGCTCACTACCCCTGAAGGCGACACAATGAGTCAGCACAGAGCACTGGAGACTCAGGGTATATGAACACTCCCCACACCTGGGCTTAATCAACACCAATCAGTGCCACACACACCTGACTGCAGTGACTTGATTCTCCCACCACTCTCACAGAGCTGGAAGATTGAGTGCCCTCACATAAAGTGCACCAATAAGTCATGAAAAGTATTTATTTGTTGCTCGACTGCAGCCGGGTGAACAGGCTGTGACAGGGGACTAGTATAAATAAGCCTGGACTTCATTACAGGCAGTTGTTTGTCCTGTCATTGTGCTGCTACTGTGTGTTTTTGCTCTCAGTAGCATCACAACATTTTGGCTCTTCTATTCAACAGTCCAGATACACCCAGAAAATACTTTAAGAAGTTGCCAACTGCTGGAGAACAGATGTCTCCCCCCTCTCTACACCACCCTCTGAAGATGGATTGTAAACCTAATCATTGCGGATTCACTGTTATGCTGGTGTCATGATGTCAAGTGGTTGTTACTGCATAACAGTATGTCTTCGCTTCTTCCCCAAATGATGAACTATATGTTTGATTACAACCGCAGGTCAAACATCAAACAGAAATGTGTCTTTAACCCCGGTTCACTGAGTGTCAGCTTGTTATTGCAGTGGACATAAAACTACACAATGTGTTGAGTATCAGGGCACTTAATTTTAATGATCTGGGCCCTTATTTTTAATGATTGTTAATGACATGACATATTTATTAAAGAAAGATGTACTTCCAAAACACTTTTAAAAAAAAATCCATCTTCCTTTCTCAAAAACTTCCCTAATGCTTACTCTCCAGGTTAGTCCAGTTACTTTAGCCTACATTTGATGAATATATCATGTGTAAAGAGTGTTGGAGGAAATAGACTAAAGGCCTCATTCAGACCTGTTACTGCTGACTCTCTCTCACCAGACACACACACTGACTCAACAGAAACATAACTTTTTTCTTGCAAAAAATGACGTCATCATCATCAGTGTGTAACTGAATTTAATCACATGGTCACAGGAGTCCCATTGTCATGCCAGGTGTGAACAATCCTACTTAAGGTTGTGCACTTTTGATTAGATATTCAGGACAGATGTGAAACACAAGGTCAGCTGACAACATAGCTTCTCATTTGCATTTCAACTGGGCCTTTTGTCCACTGGTTTCCACCAATACTCTTGCCCTATTATAGTACTGAAGTATCAGTCTGCTGCACAAGATTATTCTTTCTAGTGTGCTCTGCATTTGTGGCCCAATCAAGAATCACGTTGGAGACAACAAAAAGTTAATTTGAGGTCATAAAAATACATTGGCCACACCTTGACTCCATTTTGTGCCTTACTTCATACACTAGGCAGTTTCATCTCTCCCTATTTGGTGAGCTCTCTGATAAGCAAGCTTTCCTTCCTTCTTCCAGAGTGAAGGGAGCAATGTGTGTTTACAGATAAACTACTTGTTACTGGGAGACAAGACCGACAACAAACTTGATTTATATGAGTGTTTATCACAGGACAGATAAATGAAGATAATGCATGTTTGTCAATAAAGAAATCAGGAAAGGATATAAGACATTTAAATTATAATCTTTGAGCCCCAGTGTTTTATGATGAAACTACACAGTTTTTTGGCAAATGAGATCAAGCATAAGGTGAAATGTCAACCGCCATTAACGTGCATGCTTTCTGCAGAACGAGTGTGGGAGAAAGCAGACAGATATTTTTTGATCAAAGGAAACGTGGGACTCGCTGAGTAATGAAAACAGGAAACTACGACATGCAATGATGTTATGAGAAAACAATGCACGCATATGTTGATGCTGGTAGATGAATGAAGATTAAAAGGGATAAAACACTCAGGCTGGAAGTGAACGAAAAAGCTTGTGAATGTTACTGTCGTCACGTTGACCACAACCAGTATAGGAGCAAAACAGCAAGTCCTGGATAATAAGAAATTAAAAGTCTCTCTGTTCTCTGTGCATATATTTGTTTTGGAGGTAAAATCGTTCTCACAATTCTGCCTCACGTTAAGAAAAATGTTTCAGAAAAATTCAGAGTAAAGAAGAAGAAGTAAAGAAGAAACTTTTTGTGCATGGTTCTTCAATATCAGTGAGCTGTCGTAAATGAAAGCCTACAGATGCTTCCTCCTCATAAAAACTTTATGAAGCAAAGTCCATGCTCTGGCACCAACAGAGTTCAGAGGTTATTTGAGTTGGTAGAACAAAGTAAACTTTTGCAAGACAGTAATTAAATGTTGCTACTGAACCAAGACTACAAATTTTACATCGTTACATCAAGACGGGTGCTTTGGTGATAACGAAAATCAACCGAAATAAAGAACTGGACAAAATGTATCAAGTGAAGGTAACCACTCGAATTTGGCCGCATCAGTGGAATTTTTTGTCAAATATGATGCTACATGAAGTGTTGCATGTCAGCTGTAGTTACCGTTGTTGACGGACAACAGACCCTACGATGCCTGGCAATCTGCTTGGGTCCCGCTGGCTCCAATACAATGGAATCCTTTGAGCAAGCTTTCTCAGCCCTCCTGTTATCTGGGCTATCAAGTGTAGTTGCATTCCTATCTCCATTTCAGCAGCACTGAAACTCCATCTTGGCAGAGAGGTGTGTTCACTGTAAGATGAAATATTCAGAGGACATTTTTTTTAGCAAGGAAGAATAAACTTTCTTATGATTGCTGAGGGTTTGTGGAATTTATTTTGCGATAGTATATGCGATAGTACGTGTGTGTACCGTGTGTCATGTCAAAGTAAAAGTAAAATGGGTTGATAATTAACTGGTTGCATGTAAGTTGAAGGTCAACTTCTCACTGGATCATGAAGGCCAAAACAACTCTATCTGGCCAAAGTCAACAAAAATACAGGGAAAGCAAAGAAAACTGTAATATTGTTGTCAGTTATAGCAGAGAAAATAATCTGTATAGTTCATTGTGGCTTGAGTGGGTATCATAATTTGTCCACAGGGAACAGTCTGTCACCATCAATCCGTGACACTCAGCAATTAGAGTACATGCAACAGTGTAGTAAGTGTGACACGCCTGTGGTTGCCTCACTTTGCATTGTTGCATTGAAGACTTGTAACAAACTTTCCCCCCCATTACTCACCTACTGTATTTGTGATACAAACAATATTATTAATATTATGCTATGCTCTTCTTCCATTTGCAGCTCAAACACGAGTAAATGTAGAAGTTGCTTTATTTTTAGAATGTTTATATGAATTTAAAACACACACACAGGGAAAATGCACCTGTGCTCTCAATGCCAAACCTTGTATCTTGTAATCACACATTTCATTCATTCTCTTTGCACTCTGTAATGACTGGTGGAGGCATTTATTGTCCTTTACTTGCCCCGCCTTTGTTTTACTGGTTTCGGCTTAACCAGTTTAACCTCCCTCTCTGTTTACGCTATATAAACCTTGCCCGTAGTACCTGTGTGATCACTTTGCAACTGTGCTGACACAAGTCACTGGCTAATTTTTGGAGCCTCTTCACTGTACTAAAGGGAACAGCACCAAGTTGTCTTCATGTCATCTGACCAGGATAGCTGCTACCTGTGTAAGGAATACCTCAGGGATCCCGTGTCCATCCCATGTGGCCATGTTTTCTGCTCTATTTGCCTGAAAACATACTGGGACCACGCTGACCACACAGGCTCCTTCCTCTGCCCACAGTGCAGAGTCAGCTACAGCAAGAGGCCCACACCAAGACGCATGGCGGGCTCACGGCACTCCACCAACCAACGCAACTCCGAAGCCTTTCCACCGCCGCCCCCGTCTCCTGATTACAACTACGCAGGACCCCAGGATGTCGGGTGTGACATCTGCATTGGCAAAAAGCACAGAGCCGTTAAGACCTGCCTGATGTGTCTGGCCTCATACTGCGAGAAGCACCTCAAGCCTCACTTCGAGTCTGCCACTTTCAAAAGGCACAAGCTGGTGGATGAGATTGGCCACCTGGACAGGCAGATCTGTCCCCAGCATCAGAAGGGTCTGGAGCTGTTCTGTCGCACGGACCAGATGTGCATCTGTGTGCTGTGTACAGTGAAAGAACACAAAGGTCACGACATGGTGTCTGCTGAGCAGGAGAGAGCTGAGGAGCAGGTTGGTAACCTTTTCATTTAAAGTGACAGCACAGATTTTCAAACTATTACTGCCTGTAGTTGTTATAGTGCCAGAAAGTACTTTGCTCAACATGGTGGATCTTATCATACCGTATGTAAATGAACAGTGTGTCATTGGTTAATCAGTACTCACAGTCACATATTATGGGTCATTGCACAAGCAGCACATTGGCAGGTAATGCATGAAAGAGCAGTATACAGTACATGAAACAAGGTAATAAAACTAATTTGCAGTCATTTGAAACTCAGTCTGCTGGCTGCAAGTGTTGAGTTGCGTTTTCCCTGAGTTTGTCTAAAATCGGTTTAAGTTTTATAAAATAGTGGCGAGATTATTTAGTCGAAAATAACTGGTGTCATAAGTGTAAACAATGTCTGTTGTTCTCTTCTTAGCAACGACTGGGCTCCACCCAGGCTGAGATCCAGGAGAAGATTCATGACCGGCTCAAGCAGATGGAGGAACTAAAACAAGCAGTAGACTCACTTAAGGTTTGTGCCAACATCATTCATCATGTAGATAGGACCAGATTAACTACTGCATGCTGAAAAGAAAGTTATGATAAATCAACTAAACAACACAGACAACATTCCTCCATGTATGGCTGATGACAGCTTCCCTTCAACGTGCTTGACAAACCAGTGTGACACCCAGTTGATTCACTGCATACCTCTATGTTTCCTGCGCAGAACTCGGCGCAGAGAGCGCTGCAGGAATGTGAGAAAATGTTCGGCGACATGATGCGCTCCATCGAGAGGATGCAGCAAGAGATGGCAAAGCTCATCACCTCCAACAAGAGGGCAGCACTCAACAACGCAGAGGGCCACTTGGAGCGTCTGAGCCACGAGATTGCTGACCTAAAGAGGAGAGACAATGAGATCACCCAGCTGTCCCGCACTGAGGACCACATCCACTTCATCCAGGTAAATGACTGACCGCTACTATTTAAGTAGGTGTGTAATGTGTTGAGTTCGATACTATAGGAGGCCACAATACAACCATCCATGATGATACAAGCACACTTACGAAACATAATTAATATACCATATAACATCGAGTTAAGTCCTCCAGCTGTCTTTAGTTTTCATTACATTTCAACTCTAAATATCAAATAGAGTGCACAATTTCAAAGCATACATAACCGTCATGATATTCTGTTTTCTCCTTATTAGAGCTATCACATGCTGATCGCTCAGACAGCAGCTGAGGAGCTGCCCACAGTCACCGTCAACCCCTACTTCACCTTCGGCCCGGTAAATAAGGCCGTCTCTGAGATGAAGCAGCACTTGAATGAATTTGGCAATGAAGAGCTGGTCAAGGTAGCCAAGACAGGTGAGTGTGGAGCCGGCATCAAGACAACATGCAGAAAAATACAAAATTTTTGGTTGGATATTATTTCTGTCCTAAACATACTGTATTATCGCTGCAACCATTTTAATATAATTTCCTTGTTTGCAGTCAACAAGATGACCTTCTGCCAACTGGATGAGTCCAAAAAGAGACGGTCAACAAAACACGAGTCAATAAAAAGTAAGTAAGCCCTTCTAAAGAGATACCTTTTCTATTGCTGATTTTATGTTGGCATCAAAGTTGGGAGTAGTAATATGAGTTCCTCCAGCCCTGACAAGGGGAGAGTCAAACACATTCACTCGCCGCTTTGTACTCCTTTGTGCTGTCCTGTTTGATGTGCAGTCACGGCTGCAGCTTATATTCATGAGAGGAAAGTCTCAGGTCACGTGATTAAATGTTTACTTTAATTATCTATTATCATTCATCATATATATTTCTCCGATATATATATAAAAAAACAAGTTGCATATTGTTTTGATTGATATAATTTGAGGTATCATTTACTGTCAGTCTGGCTAAAATCACATTCACTGTACAATAATGCTGTTTAGTAACACAGTGTAATAAAAAGTAAGTCTGTATAAAAGTGCTTCACTGATATACTGTACAATGTTTCCTTCCGCAGGTGATGAAGCTGCCATGTACAAGTCTGTTCCAGTGCAGGAACCTCAGTACAGGGAGGATTTCCTGAAATGTGAGTCCCAGCTTCTCTGAAACAGTTTCCTGTAGAGACACACTTCACTGCTCTCTCTGCTTATTTCACTGGAAACACACATGATGAGGTTTCCTTGGTCAGTCCCTGTGGCTGACCACAAAAATCACTACTGAGTAACTACTGTGTTTAGAGCTTTGTAGTTTTAGCATAACATCCTTTAACTGGGTGTGAAAAAAGCTAATGCTTACTAACCAGTCAGCTTACAGTAAAACATGCGATAGTTTTAAAATGAAACTCTATTTATCTGTTTGCCAGTTTTTCTTGTATCTTGGGGGTCAGGGGAAAAATGGCCTCATCTTTAAGGTCACTCTGTAACATGCTCAAAGGTCATGGGTGTCACTCTACAGTTTAAAATGCACTTTCTTAGATGCACCTATGTCGGTGGTCAAACTCACAAACAGTGTTGATACCTCTGGCATTCCAGATAATAAGCCGGGCCGATCTAACCGAGGCCACCGGGTGTCCCACCAGCTGTGACCTGCAGACAGCAGGCAGGTGATATCTAACCCCTGGGTTTATTCTGATTAGGGGGTCTCCCACTTTTGTTTAACAGCAAATCATTGCAGAAGTTAAACATCTAACAGAACTAAAAATTGTAGTCTCCTTCTGCTAACATCTGCAGCCTTGCAGCTGGCGGTGAAATGGTGAGGGGGGTGCTCTAGTTGTTGTGAAAAAGTGACTTCTTGGATTTCCTCAAAAAGATGTAATCCAAGCAAATGACGTTAAAACTTCTGTCTCCTCCTAGATGCTTGCCAGCTCACTCTGGACTCAAACACAGCTTACAGACAGCTCTCCTTGTCTCGAGGAAACCGGAAAGCTACCCTCAAGAGAGACCCCCAGAACTATGGTGACAATCCTGCCAGGTTTGACTCCCTGCCCCAGGTCCTGTGTAAGGAGCCCCTTTCAGGTGGTGCCTACTACTGGGAGATTGACTGGAGTGGGGAGGGGGCTGCCATCGGTGTCACCTTCAAAGGCATCAAGAGGTCCGGCTATGGAGACAGCTGCCGCATCGGATACAACCGCAAATCTTGGAGCCTCTTCTGTTCTGATTCCAGCTACTCAGCCCGTCACAGCAAGGATCAGATAGAGGTCAACGCACCCTACTCCTCTCGCATCGGCGTGTTCCTTGACCACGCTGGTGGTACCCTCTCTTTCTACACTGTAGGAGACACCATGTCTCTCATCCATCGCTTCAAGGCCTCTTTCAGTGAAGCTGTCTATCCAGGCTTCTGGGTTTGGTACGAGTCGGCCATCACCATCATCCAGTTGTAATTAAATATCACCCTTATATACACTGCTAATCAATGTACAACAGTGATTCAGTGATGTTGTTCATGTACAGAACAAAGCTATTACTTACTCTGTAATGACATGTTATAATCTCTCTGCTATGTTCTTTTTTTCTTACAATACAAAATGTGTTGAGTATCAGGGGACTTGGTTTTGATGACTGTGAATATTCTGCAAATTACCATGTGTGGAATCTAAACTCTGGTGTATGAAGTTAATGATCATTCGTATTATTTAAAAATAATTAAAGCTGTACTTGATTGAAATATTCAATGGGACCATTTATACGACTAGGATATGCTTTTAATGAATATATTTTTTAATCAATAAATTTTTTTAGAACAAGATTGTGGTTTTAATCTATCCTCATACTCTCAGAAACGTCCTTATGCTTTTGCCCTCCAGGTTGATGAATGAATCTGAACCTACTTTATCAGGGACACATTATCTCCATGGTCCAGCTGCCTGTCAGATCAAGAACTACATATTTTCTCTGAAGTATATTCAAATAAATAATTGTTGACATAATATTAATTTCGTTCATGAATCAATTTGAGAGACAAAGGTGGACAGTGTGTGTTATGACTGGTGCTTTGAGAGTGAACAGCAGTGTTGGTTTTGTGGAAGTCTGAGAGCTTTGGGAGAAACTGTACAGAAGGAGGTGAGGTGTAACGGAGAGCTCCTGAATTAACGCATGGTCGAAACTCGCCAAGCAGCAGCTTTCGTAGTTTGTGCTATGCTTAACTAAGGTATGGCCCAGTGTAATAATACAGATCGTTATCATCTAGTTATTCATTAAAGATCTGGATTCAGGTGATAGTTTTCTTTATGAAAACAACTCAACAGAAGAAATGAAATTCAGGGAGGCACTTGAGCATGTCTATTGACAAATCCTGTTTTTTTTCTTCTTTTTTTTCTTTTCAAACAAATACCAGTGATAACACTTCACAACAACAGTTTGTAACTTCCAGTATCGCCCTCCTGTCCCTGTATGAGAAAAGTAGATTGTGGAATCCTAAAACTGTGGCCTGAAGGGAAAACTTTGAGGATATTACATAAAGGATATGAAAGTCTCCCCCTAGGATCCTGGAAACCTTTATTTAAATATTTTCTAAACTTTTCCAGTTTTCCCAGAATGGAAAAACACCTTCAGGCTTAAACTACTAAGTATTTGACACTTCGTAGGTATTTAATCAGGAAAAAGGAGACAAACAAATACCCCTCAAATCCCATATATTTGCCATTAACAGGTGATGGGGATCACTACTAAGTGTTAACCACAATCAGTAGGCATAGAAAAAGGCATATTAAATAAAACAAACTCAAAATGTTGGGCCTGGTCTTTCTTTTCTGATTTCACTAAAACTTGTTAAGGATGGTATTGAGGTTGGTTGTCATTAAATATATTAGCTTAAAGAAATGAGGAAAACATGGATATAAGAAGCATCTAAAAGTTAACAGTTGTTGTTGTAATATTGTTGTTTTTCGTAGGCATACATACCTATAAAATCTCCAGAATCCATGCTCCCTCTAGTGGAGAAACGTGTGCAGTACTTGGCGAGCCTACCATTACCACAAACTCAGTCCTGGGAGACTGAGTGGCAAGAAGTTTCACTGTTTGAGATACAGTAAATGAATGAATTAATGAATGAAAGGATAATAAATTAATTAAAAACTTAAATAGTGCTAGTAAGGTAAAAAATAAAATAAATGTATCTGCCGTCTTTGCACAGCGACCATTTTGACAGGTTCAGATAGAAATGAACAGAGATCAAAGGCAACGGTGTGACTATCTTAGTTATCATTATCGTGAAAAAATAAAAGGACAGCTACGGTATGCAATGTATACAAGAAAAAAGCTCATGTGGATATGCCTTATTTAATGTTATCAATATTCCAAACTTTATTTTCTTTCGGCTTTTCCTGGTAAAACATGTAACATATACCTATCGTTTTACTCCTTTTCGTCAGTTTCCAGATACAGGTAGTTTTAATTTGAGAATAACACTGCTCAAAAGCAACAGGGTTATAGTATTCTGAATGTATGGTTGTATGGCGGTTTGACTTGCCGAGTAATTTAACAATTATTCAACATTTTACCTGTCTTTTCTCTGCCGCCGCCATGTTCACAGAGGGTAAACCGGAACACATCTTTGCACAACAACTCGTTTCTCTCCGGACACATTTACACTGCGCACCTTCAGAAAGAAGCGCCGCATTCTCACATTTTCACAAGTGTGGCTGCAGAGGTGAGTGTATTTTTAACGGAAAATCACATAAATCCTGTACATTTTGATAGTGTGCGAACATATTGGCTAATCCTCACACAAGTGGCAGCTTTACGTCAACATCAGGGTGTAGGAGTTGTTACAAAAGACAGAAACTTATGAATGGACCTAGCTTGTACGCTAACACAACATTAGCTAGCGTTAGCATTGCGTTTCGTTATACTAATGCTGTTGAGAAGATGGAGCTCAGAGTTTGGCTTCCATAGACCATTTAAGTCACGTTGAGATTGCAGACACGCCAATGTTTTGTTATTAATACATTACAAATAATTGACCACAGGTACATAGGTAACACAACGGTCGAACCAGTAGTGTTGTCTGTCTCTATGACAACCGGGTGGACAGGACAGGTTTTTCTAGGTCACCAACGTCTTTTGAAAATAAATTAATTGGTTTAATACATGACATGTTTACAGGTGGTTGCGGCTCTTGCTTAGCTATGTTTTTAATACAGAGATTGTGAAAGGTAGAAACAATTGTGATGAGTGTTTGCTGTCGCTGCTGGTTTCAATTGAAATGAATTGAATTGAGTTTAATTCATCCAGAAAAACAAAAACAAGTTGTCTTCTTATCCCTCAATGCAGATGGCGACTACAAAGGTTCCAGAGGTTCGCGATATAATGCGAATCGAGAGAATTGGTAAGACATGTCTTACAACAACATATATAACATTTAATAATATCTACACTGACTGCAAAGCTGTCAGTGGATATAGATGAATAATAACTTGATGTGAAAATAGGTAGCCTTTCCCATTTAGAACTAGACTTGACTCTCACCACTTGTATCTTTTGTTCAGGTGCACACTCTCACATCCGAGGCCTTGGTTTGGATGATGCTTTGGAGCCGAGACAGGTAGAGTTAATGATTGTGTCATAACATTTGTGGATTTGAATTTCAGTTTATTTAGTGTAGTCAAGGTAAGTCTAAGCAGGAATGTTCTGAATTTAAAGTCTATGTTTGAATACAACAAAGGGAAAAGGTGTAGATGTGCACCAATATGTCTTGAATTTGGACTCATCTTGTTTCTGTTCACCTGCAGGTGTCTCAGGGGATGGTTGGCCAGCTGGCCTCCCGTCGAGCTGCTGGCATCATTCTGGAGATCATCAAAGATGGCCAAATCGCTGGCAGGGCAGTCCTGATTGCTGGTCAACCTGGCACAGGAAAGACTGCCATTGCTATGGGTAAGTGTTACACAGGAAGCTCTCCAGACTGCAGTGTCAGTTCGTTATCATGGAACTAATATTGTTGCTTTGAGTTAATTTGTTAATATCTTTACATGTCATTTGGCTTTTTTTATCTTCAGTTATATTGAATATCTTTGAATTAAGAATCCCTGTTCACAGATTAATTGATGGTGTGTGGGTTCATTTAGAATGTTCTTGTTTATGCAGGCATCGCCCAGTCTCTTGGCTCTGATACACCGTTCACAGCCTTGGCTGGTAGTGAGATCTTCTCTCTTGAGATGAGCAAAACCGAGGCACTCAGTCAAGCTTTTAGAAAAGCCATTGGAGTGAGAATTAAGTGAGTGAAACACAGTAATCATAAATCATAATTCTTATTATTTTAAATAAATTGCTGTTTAATTATTTTTGTTTTTGGTTACAGAGAAGAAACAGAGATTATTGAAGGAGAGGTGGTGGAAATCCAGATTGATAGACCAGCCACTGGAACGGTAGGCGGTTTACACAGTTGCCTGCTTTGGAAAATATTTGAACAAACAATCTTTTTGGATTATCATGTTACTGACAGTATTTATTTTCTATCAGGGTGCCAAGGTAGGAAAGCTGACTCTAAAGACTACTGAGATGGAGACAATATATGATTTAGGCAACAAGATGATTGAAAGTCTTAGTAAAGAGAAGGTTCAAGCAGGGTAAGTCAATCCCCACTTTATGTATATTTAAAAGATCAGTATGCAACCTCCAATTTCACAACCTTTGGGTCTGTGATTCAGTCGTTTTTAATTTAAATAACGTTTTACACTGATATCTTTCAGAGATGTTATTACCATTGACAAAGCCACTGGAAAGATCAGCAAACTGGGCCGCTCCTTCACCAGAGCCAGAGACTATGATGCCATGGGAGCTCAGGTATGCTGACACATCACTAAAATCTTTGGAGAGCAACTAAATGTTCTTTGGTCACCTTGTATAGACATGGCATAGACATTTTGTATGTCTGTGCCTTGGACTTTTAACTTCCCCAATGTCCGCCTGGTAAACTTGTGTTTTCTATCTGCAATGCCAGAACTCGCACCCAAGCATGGATGACGTCTTGGTCAAAGCCAATGAAAGACAGGGCTAATCAAAGCAATTGACACTTTAAAAAGCCTTCAAAAAAAAAACTTTAAAATAATTCCTGTACACTACTCCCTGTGTGTGTGCAACAATAGATGACTGGTGTACTCAACACAGTTTTTTGACAGAACTTGCACTCAAGCAATTTATTTTTGCAAATAAAAGGTGAAGATGATGATGATTTTTGTCGGAAAAATAACTCAATATAATAGAAATCACCACGCGCATGCTGTTTTTGTAGGGAATAGCACGGGTGGTCTGGGTGCTTTGTATGTATGTCTTTTTTTAATGTGACTGGAGCCAGTAACATCATTACACCATTTAGCTTAAGTATACTTTAAATGTTTTCTATTTGAATTGCAATTTGAATTGTGCATGAACGCATAAATGTTTAAAATGCATTAGAAAATGGTGGAAAAAAATCCACGAGCTGAAGCTTCTACAATAGGTACTGTAACAGGGTCCATTCTTTTTGAAATGTGCCTTTGCAGACACAGTTTGTACAGTGTCCAGAGGGAGAGCTGCAGAAGAGGAAAGAGGTGGTCCACACAGTGTCCCTCCATGAGATCGACGTCATCAACAGCCGTACACAAGGATTCCTGGCTCTTTTCTCCGGAGACACCGGAGAGATAAAGTCGGAAGTCCGTGAGCAGATTAATGCTAAAGTGTGCGAGTGGAGGGAAGAGGGAAAAGCAGAGATCATTCCAGGGGTAGGTCCAAGTGTGTAAGTGTGCATGTGTTTCATCTGTGTGATTAGCACATGACTGATTTTCCATGTCTGTGGCTCCAGGTGTTATTTATTGACGAGGTCCATATGCTGGATATGGAGTGCTTTTCTTTCCTGAACCGTGCCCTCGAGAGTGACCTGTCCCCTGTTCTCATTATGGCCACCAACAGAGGCATCACTCGGTATTGTTTACATCTGTCTTCAACTCATATCTAGTTTAGAATTTTCACAAATTGTCACAAAAATCTTTATTTTATGTTGGATTTTCATAAATGATTCAATACTACATAAAAAATATTGAGTATAAGAAGTAAAGTGTCATCACATAATCCTGAACATCCTCCTGTTCAGTATCCGTGGCACAAACTACCAGAGCCCTCATGGAATCCCCATCGACCTGCTCGATCGCCTGCTCATCATCGCCACCTCGCCATACACCGAGAAAGAGACGAGGCAGATCCTCAAGATCCGGTGAGAGTCTGCTCTCATCATCCCATCATCAAACTTTGTTTCCATCTCTGCTGAGTAGAAATGAAGTAAAACCTGGATGTTTATTTCAGGTGTGAGGAGGAGGATGTGGAGCTGAGCGAGGAAGCTCACACTGTCCTGACTCGCATTGGTATGGAGACATCACTGCGTTACGCCATTCAGCTGATCAGCACTGCAGGACTGGTGTGTCGCAAACGCAAGGTAAGCTCAGTCAGTTTAGTTGCTGTACATAGAGGTCACGCTGCAAGTGGCAGGATTGCTAAAAAACTGTTGTTTCATGAGTAAGATGCTAAAATAGTAATGTTTTGGGGTTATGTTTTTCTGTCCTCAGCTCCTTGTCAAAGACAGACACAGACAGGACATTTATTGTATGTTCACAGTGTAGGCAGCTGTTGCAGGTGGCAAAGGAGCAGTTTCAAAGGAATATTACATGACATACTTATATTTGGAAGCTTGAACAGATCTTTATGGTTGGAATGGATGTCTGAATGGATACATTTCAGATAAATTGTGACAACCCTAATGTAAAATATCCAGTAGGAGTGGCTTCTCTCTGACGTGCTTGGATTGGTTAGTCTCCCGGGACGGGCTAGATTTAGCAAAAGCTGTAAACAGAGCCCAGAGGAGTTGGAGAGATGCAATTCTCTTTACTTGATTTATGTTATGTTGAAAGTTTATTGTGGGGGTTGCTGATCACAACTACAAAAAACATCCTGCCTGCTGTAAAACTACAGTTAACCCCCCCCCCGTCGCATGTATTCCTGATTGCTAGTTGCCTTCTCTTGCTGAGGTAATCTTTGTGTTGTGGCTTCTCTAGGGGACAGAAGTGCAGGTGGACGACATTAAGCGGGTCTACTCTTTGTTCCTGGATGAGGCCAGATCCTCTCAATACATGAAGGAGTATCAGGATTCCTTCCTCTTTAATGAAACACGTGAGTTCATCCTTGGTCTCTTATCAGTTCAATCAAAATGTCAACAGTACATCACATTGTCTAAACGCCCCATTCCATTCTTAGTATGTGAATTGTAAGATGATCAGTGAAACTAAATAATGACTCGTACATTATATATTGTAAAATAATAAATTTAAATTCTGTTCTTGCATTTCAGAAAAAGCTCCGATGGACACCTCGTAATAAAGATGACTGCCTCGTTTTTTTTTATGTTGTCGATCCTCTGGAGTTGGAATCTTCTGGATTATGATTTTGCTTAAATTTGAATTCAATCAATTATAAATCATGATAGAATTCAGATGTCGTAAATTCCCTTCATGTTGTGTTCTCAGTTGAACTCTTATTTGGTGTCATTCTGGATTTAGCACAGTTCTGTTCATCACCGAGGCCTTGTGGCAGGAATTACCATTCCTTCTGTGTTTTTCCCCTCCTTTTTTTTTTGCTTACTTTAATGGTTTATTTTTTATGAAAAATATTAAACAGGCTTTTATTAGCAAACTCTTGGCTCTGTTTTTGTGGCTTAGTCTTAAATGCTAGAAGACCACCCTGGTTTTAAATAATTTGTGCCCATCCACTTTAGTTTATATAATACAAATGAACCAAGGTGCTGTGAAATATATCAGTCTGTGACTTTTGCAAATTTATATACATAAATCTAAAAAGAACATTTAATTCACCTTATAAAAATTACATAACAATTTGACATAGACAAATTATTAGTCTCATGGTTGTAAACAAAAAAAAATAGGTGCTATGATTTAAAGCCCCAGTGTGCATTCAATATCGCCCCCCTGTGGGCTTTTGAGTAATTACAAGAACGATATAGTCTCACCTACTTTTGTGGTGTTATTCAAAATGGCGTAACTTGTATGGCTTTACTCTTCTAATCATTCCTGGCAGGCTGTACACTGAGAGGTGCAATGCTGCCCTCCACAGGAAAATCTCATGCTGCATAATTGTCCAACCTCACCTGCTAAGTTGTGACTCAATATGCGTCACTGTGGAGCGCGGCAATGTCGCCACAGACATGAAAATGGAAAGCTGCTAAATAAAGAGAGAGTCATGTGGAGTTGATGATCCTTGTGTGAATGATTTGAATATAGCAGACAAGTGTTTGTATTTAAATGTTTCAGCTTTATACTGACTTTTCCGAACTTGTCATAAACTTCACGTTGCTAATATGCAGTTCATCACAGCTGTTGATATCACATCCAAATATATATGATATACAGTTGTATGGTTTAAAGCCATGGTTCTCAAACTATTGTATGTGCACCACCAGAGCTGGTGATCCTGTTCTACTGTATATGCCAGGGTATGAGAACCGAGTGGAGCGGAGGAATTTTGACCAGTTTGCATAGAAAATGAAACAAATAACTATTTTTTAACAAGAGTCACTTTATCTCTCACTCCATCTTTATCTAATTTGACTATACCAGTGTCAGAAGTATATGTGAGGAAGAGGATCATGATGAGAGAGCAAATTATCTTAAAGGGAATGTATCTGCCTCCTGTGAAAAATCAGGTGGTATAGGCGTTTGAGACCCACTGGTTTAAAGGGAAATATAACACATTTTAAAATGCATGAACATTTCGTGAAGCAAGTAAAAAGTGATCCCCCCTGTTTAAGTCCACTCTGACAGCTGTTGTGGCAACTGTGTTTTCTGAAATAGTGAAGTGTGTACAGAGAAATATGTGCAGCGTAGCCAATAGTAAGAATAAAACCACCATAGCTGTGGATGATAAATGAGCCACTGACAAGTATATGATACAGTTTGTCACCACAGGGTGGAGCCCAAAGATCTCTTGTGTGTGTAATTTCAGTTTGCAGACTGTGGCGACATAAACATGAGCTACTACCTGCTACCATCATTTCTAGTAAGCAAGTGCACGGCATTGCTCAGAGCCTAAAAAAAGACCCTCTTGTCTAAACATTAGACTTATCAAAGCCGTCATCATGTTTGAGTGTGAGCTTGTGGTGTAAATGACCACACGTCAGCATCACACCCAGTCTGTTGCATGTGCAGGTGCTATCCTCATGATTCTCATGATTATTAGTCTTACTAATCCCATTCTCTATCATTCACTGGGAATATGAAGTGTTTGCCTCCCCAGTTATAGTCATAGTAAACTGATAACATAACTGGTAATAAACAGTGCCAGTAAACCAATAGTATATCTGTCCAACTTGCACAGTAAATCACACTTTTCACATTATGAAAACCCCTTGGACGAGTAAGCAATTTGATAAACCACCTTTAAAAATGTTGTTTTACCTGCACAGAGTATGAGAATAGCAGAGATATGTGGAAATGAATATTTTATGCTTGGTGCTGGTGTGAGAGAGGACTGCGTATATTACCCACCCTGCTGCCTACATCCCATAAATCCCCCCTCAGTCCCACGAGAATGCTGTTGGCTTCTGCCTACGCCTGCATCTGATGAATTCACTGGTTGGATTGAAGCTAAGGATAAACGTCATGTGGGTTTAGTTATTTGTATGATAAACAACAGGGTGTGTGCGTGTTTGTCAGAGACACTTCTCTCTTGGGATAATTAAACCCCTTTCTTAACATGCACAACAGTCACTCTCATCCTTTTAAATGTTTTTTTTAAACATACATAAAGTAGTTAGTGAGAGCTGCAGTTGCTTTGTTATTAACTGGCAGTTATTTATGCCTTGTGCTTTGTTCTTCATCCTATACTGTATGATGCTGCTAAGTGACTCTGTCTTGGTTCGAAAAAGAGATTTTAATCTCACTGTGGCTTCTTAGTAACATAAATGTTATATTTAATCAGCCAGTATATAACGGTCTTTATGTTTTGCCACACCCAGGAGTTTAGTCTACATAGGATCGGAAAAGCCTCACTACCTATCTCTGGTAATTTGGTTCGATCTAACCTGAAGATATTTATTTATCTTCCGACTCCAAAGCATTGTTTGAAGACATCATTTGCGAGTGAGTTTTCTTGGACTGATTCCGACTCCTTGTCTCCACACCCCGGTCACAGGCAACAAGGCAGCACAGCACGCCAACACACTGTGGCACTTTGCCCACTGCACAGATTAGGGTTCCCCTTTTCTCTCGTATACATCAGTTATGGCAGGATGCTTCAACTCCATAGGTACGACAGAAAATCAGTGACGACAGAGCCAGACTGATGACTTTCACCCTGCATGGGTCACAGTGACAGGCAGGATTGACTGATGTCGGAGTTCACCGGTCTCAGAATCTAAAAGGCTTTCAGTACGAATGTCATCAGCTAAATGTCAGAATCAGAATCACTGCCATCATCGCTGAAAGGAAATCGGCACCTCGATCAATTGAATTGATCAGAGATATTGTTAGTGAAAAGGTGGGATGAGAAAATAGATTTGCAAGTCATGTTGGCTTTGTGACCCGAACAGAACGGCCAGAACAGCCAAGCGATCAGTCCTGCTGAGATTCAGACCATCACAACATGCCAGTCTCCACTGGGTTTAATTATTTCTGTCATCACCTCATGATGCAGCTTTTGTTTATGTCAGAAAGACACTGGGGCTCAGTGACCAGTCTACAGGGGACTAACAGGAGCCAGTGTCTCTGTAACTTTAGCCCGGAGTCTGGCCCTCACTGTGTTCCCCCCAGCATACGGATAATATAATTGATTTTTTACAAAGATATGGTGCTGATATAAGAGGCTGAACCAATATAATGTGGCTCAGCATTTTAGTTATGTGCCTTGGAATGATATCCACCCATATACTAAAGCAAAATGTCCAACACTGGGGCACAGTAGGCAAGATTCCTTTGGCATTACTGAAAAAAATAATTTCATAAAAACCTTTCAGCACAATGTCAATCACCAACACTTCTGGCGTCTGCACCTCCTTTTGTCCTTTTGTTCACGGCCTCACGACTACATCGTAGCACCATGGGAGGATTTGACCAATCAGAGCACAGACAGTAGGCCTACAGCCAATACCAACAAAAAACACTCCAAAGAAAAGAGAAACAGAAGAAAAAGATCAAGGTTAAAAAAGAGTCAGACAGTAAAGGCAATGAAAAACATTGGCAGAGAGCTTCAGAGATGGAGAGATGGCCTCGGGTCATCTGTTGTGCATAAATCAAGTGTGTAACTGTGCTCATATCACGAGAGGACGGAAATGTGAGGATTTTAATAACCTGGGCCTACTTTATTTGGTCATTGGTCAGCAAAAACACGAGCCCCAGCCCTGCCACCCTCCAAAAACGAGTCTATTACTGCCATTAAAACTCATCATTTTCTAGACTTTGTAGGCATCAGAGAAGATTTTCTCCACTCATTTAGGTTGGTTGGTTAACACATTTGTTTTTTTCTGACAGAAACCAGAATATTTAGGTTTATTTCTTATGTGTGCAGCTCTTTATTTAAGCCTTTTTAGAGCATGATTAACCAAACGAAGGCTACGTACATACAGATTACCAGACTGAATCTGCTGATGGGACTCAGATCAGATTATTGTGGCTGTGTGTAGTATAGAAACAGACATTTGATCATCAATTCTGGATTCAATGGATTGATTAGCCTGAATTATGCTCAACTGTCTCATGTGATCCTGTGAAATAGGCAGCCTATTCTAACACCAATATATAATAAACCAGTAAATAAGTATGATTTTATGATCATTTTGGATTTCACATTCCCACATCTTGCACACACAGTGTACGTAAAAACAGACTCAGACTCCCAATAATTAAGTCACAAAGAATAATTTATGTTCATCCTGTTTCCGCCCCGTCAGCATGTGATCTACACTACCATACTGTTCTACTTATTGTGTCTGTCCTGGCACATTTCTTTTATCATGTCACATTCCTTCAAATGGGATTTGGGGATTTCAACACCATTTGAAGTATGGTTCTCATGAATGGACAGTATTTGAGTCCATTTCCTGAGGTTTTTCAGGAAAAATAAATCCTCATCCGCTCGTTCTCACGGCCACATGTGGAAGGCGGGCAGCGTGAAGTTCCTGTGGTCAAAGAATGAGCTCATTTCGAACCATATCATACTGTGTTTTCACATATGGTATAGAGAATGTGTGTATTATTTGACAAAATCTAAAACAGGATCAAACGACAACAAATAAGTTGAAAAGAAATAAATAATTGAATGTGAACGTATCATACAAATGATATAGTCAATGACCTTGAAAGATATTAGATTGAACCCTTTCGCCAAAAATCATTTTGTAGATTTCCTGATGAGATGCCAATCCTAATATTTTAAATTAGACTTCTTTAGTCACCACTGGGAAATCTGTCATAAAGAGCATTATTGCACTGTTGGATGCAAAGAGTTTATTTTTGAATGGACTTTGTAAAGTAGGTTGCAGCATGCATTCACTTTGAACATCATTGTTCAGTATGCAGGTCACCTGACCTCTTGAATAATCAATCCTGTTTACCATGTCTGATTGTGTTAGAGGGTGAGGAAAGGGAGAGAAGCTCAGAGTTTGAAAACACACCGGAGGCAAATCAGATATGTGATATGGCAAAAAGTTTGTCTTGATGAAACATTTTAAAATTTGTCATCGTTAATTTTCACAAATAAGGATTGATCTCTGCTTCTGGACTTCTGAAAGTTGAAGAAACCACTTAACTGTGGTTTTAAAACGTATTTATGGACGAAAACAAACACTTGTTAAAAAGAGAGGTATTTCATTAATCTGAGGTCCAACATTTAAACCAATTATATGTCTCCGAGGGTGTTTGTTTTGTTTTCTGTCATCGATTATTTTCTCAATTAACTGAGTAATCGCTTGGTCCATGTGAGAAAATGTTGAAAGATGTTGATCAGTCTTTCTCAAAAAAGCTGGAAATGATGATGTTTAATTATTTTTGGGCAAAAACCAAAAATAATTCAGTTTGAATGATTTATTTATTATATGAAGCAAAGAACAATTATTTTAAATTCTTTAAAAAGCAAACCGATTAATTGATTATGAAAATAGTTGAACAGTAATTGTTTCAGCCCTATTCGACATATATATGTGTTGATAATATCTGATATTACAGAGACTTTATTTTAGAACTTGAACCAGTAGTTCATAGGTTCATTCATTATTCAATAGTTAGATCTTAGTAAAACAAAAAAAGTTAGTTGAGAAAATGTAGAAAAATGACATTGTTTATTATATATTTACACTCACTGTGGACCTTATGTATGGAAATGACCTCATTGTGTCTCTACAGTGTAGCCTCACATGTACAAGTACATTTAGTCTTTATGTGGATGTATATAGACTAAATTCACAAAATGATCAGTTTTAGCTGATATTGCTGGGTTAGCAAAGACTCTGGAGCCTCGTGTGCACCTTGATTAACTGCACCAAAAGTTATATGGCAACATTTTTTCCAGCAGTTATTCAGTACTCACTGATTTTGACAGACGGGGAGTTTTGCAAACAGGTCTTCAGACTTGTTCCTGTGAAACATGAGAGTCTAACTGGTTCAACCCAGTTAGGTAGCACTCAATTACACAGGAAAGAGAAATAATAACTGCATGTGTCATGGAATTTTTGGGTTGAGGCACTTTTACTGACATCGATCCAAGTTTGATGATGACTGATACTAAAATGCCAAACTGAAATAGAATCATTTGAACTTGTAAGTTTGTAGAAGAGTAAACATTGATTCTGTACACGGTGCACCAGTGTGTGTTTGTGTTGTCTCTGCTGTACACACCTTTGTACAACCTTTTTGTTATGAATGTAGGTGTGTACATGCTGTATGTATTTATACCCTATAACCTGCTCTTCTACTCCTCCATTCACGCTGTGCTGTTGCCATTGACTGTGTTAGTGCACTGTGCACACAAGCCATTCACAAAGCCGCCTCTCGGCTGCTGCTTCACGTGTGTAACACATGAATGCGTATGATGCCATGTACACTATAGGCACATGCATTAATAGCCTTTAGAGGTTTTTCTGAATCAGTTTATGCTGCAGTGGAAACTCTAAATATAGAATCACGAGAGCTAAAAACAGCAACTAAAGCCTAACAACATCATTCAAGCTTTGCCAAGTCAAGTATAAGCTCATGTTTAATTCAGAGAACTCTGCTATTCATAACTCCCCTCTCGCTGCACCCATGACACTGAACCCACTGCAGCACGTAACAGGCACAGTAACACTATTCCACTGTCAATTTACATTACATCCTTGTTAGTGAGCATGCAAATCAAATTAATCCCTCATCGCGTTTGGGACCTCACTGGCACAGTTTGAAGTGGAGCCACCGCTTCAAGGCGAGATGCGAAACAAGGAGTGATCATTAGAACTTGCTGGAGGGTAATGACGTCTTCTGCTGCTTGCAGCTTCAGTGACAGCAGCCCGGACCCTTACTTGCCATCTATGTCTTCTTGAATCGTCTGCGTCGGTTCCTTCATTGACATTGCTCAGCCCACCATGAAGCACATCGCTTATTTATTCCACATGGGCTGACAGCAAAGAGGAAGAGGAGATCTGAACATGTGTCAGCTCCTTTAATGACCGTTATACATGCAGAGCCGTGCATTAATGCAGACTCTGACGGTCAAGGTTAAATGGCTCCTCTGGCCTGAACCTTCCATCGACACATGAAAGCAGTGATGCTCAACACTGGGAAAGGAAGTCGAAGAGGGAAATCTCTCAAGGTGCATGAAGGGAACCAACTCTAGACTATAATAAATGCCAGTGTTTCGTGTTATTGTCAACTGTTTTGGTGTTTTTCATTTCATACACGTATGGAAATTCACTTACAAACATGTTGGTAATTCGACATAATCTACGAACAAGAACATCTGTTTTTGCTTTATTTTAGAACAGCAAACATAATGTGTGGTGTACCTCAAGGAATGATTCTAGGACCACTTATTCTCTCCTACAAAAAAGCAGTATAAGCGTAATCCTTATTTGCATTTTTCATTTTGTTTGGCTTAATGTGCACAGCTTTCGCTTTGTTGTTGTTGTGAGTGTGACATACAAAAATATGAATGAAACAACAAATATGTGTAAATAAATATGTTGGCACAAATTAGACGAGGCATGGATAACATTTGATCAAGAGGAGTTTGAGAACATTCCGATAAGCCAAGCTGATTGTTTCTGAAGTATTACAATACAGATATTTACTTTGGGATATACAGTGATTAAAGTTAAACACCTTTTTTCATTTCTCCCGTTACTGTTCAGTGCGCTTTAGAGGGCTTTTTTATGGCTATCACTTGCTATATATGAAGGTCATCTAGTCATTTGCTTGACTGTTTTCTCTTGTAATGACAGTGGTTACAAACACGAGCATTTCCCCGCCTCAAGTGTAGCTCTAATGGAGCGAAGCACTATTCTTGTCTTTTCCCCTTAATTGCACATACAGCCTGGAGAGCCATTTGTTGTTCTTCATTCCTTGTTGCTCATTGTGTTCCTCCTATGTCCAGTCTTGTTTGTGCAAAGATATGGTCAGTGGGTGACTCAGTTTGTCACTTTCCATCTTTGTCCTCACATGGTGCAGTGTGTACCGGAGTCAGCATTCATTTATTCGTACATTACTTTTGTGGAATAAAAAAAAAAGTGAGGAACACATCAAAAGCAAAGACATTCCAAATAATAATCAAAACTGCCTGTGGAAAATAGATTCTGGATCTCATATTCACATCCACATGAAACAGTTTCACATTAATGGCAAATTTCATCAGGAGATGACGTCTGTTATGTTTCCATCTCACTTGTCTAAGTGAAAGCGACTCTTTCTTTGTTGTGGAGTAGCTTGGAAAAGTCGGTAGGGTGTTAGCAGGGGGAGGTGAGAGATTCACAGTCGAGGTGTGATTCTGCAAACTGTTGCAAGTTTTCTTTCCTACAGTTGGTCTATTCTGGTGCTGCGGGATACATATCTGTGTTCTATTCTCCAACCATCAGTGTCAGGATTGCAAAGAGGAAGGACCCAAATGCAGGACTGTGTAATTAACAAATCAGTCTTTGATAAAATAAACGACACACTTCCAAGACAGAAAGAGATGGTGTAAGGAAAACCCTGGGATTAAAATACATTCAGACATGGAAACAGAACAGGATGAACAGTCAAACAGAGACTGAATACACTAGGGAGGCAGGGGCAATCAAACACAGGTGAAACTCATTAGACACAGGTGAATCACGTCAGGGAGGGGCAGACAATCATTCCAGAGGGAAAACACAGGAGGTAAGATGAACGTACACAGGGCCAAAGCAAGACAACTAAATAAAAACAGGAAGCAAAATAGACATAACCTATGTGAAGGACAATTGTAAAAGTTAAAATGAAATATAAAATGATCCAAAAGTTGTGAGATATTCCTAAAGCTATTCTCTCAACCTGAAATCACTGGGTAGCATATTTTCTGGCTGAAACTTGAGAAAATAAGTGATTTCAACTTAATGTTTACAACAAAAGTCCTCCTCCAAAAATGGAATAAAGTCTCATTGCAGGCAGAGCAGTCAGCAGAGTTTCATTGTCAGGTAAAAGCAACAAAAACAACAACATAAACAAAAGTAAAAGAAAAGGAGACACAGGTGACACATGTGACATGAGAAAACAGGTGTGACTAATTCTTCCAGGGAATGGCAAAGTGGACATACAACTCAAAAACAAGAAGAGAAACCCTGAACAAAAGCCATGTGTCATGTTTTTGACACATTGTTTTAACGCCTTTCCATGTAACCGGCCACTGAATTAGACAGTGGTTTTTACCACAACATAAACCTATTGTGTCCTACTGTATTTCCGGTAGTGTTTTCTTTTAGAAGCCACAGTAGCTCTTTAATTTAAGCCTAAACATTTTATCAACTTGTCAACACTCATCATTCCCCCAGGGATCCTTTGTGATCACCTGATGAGAATCACAGGGATATTATTATTATTATGTAATTATAACACTTAGAGGAAGTATAAATGGCAACAGCTATACCACAAAAAAGGAACTAGTTTAACTACAAAGTTATTGATTTTCTCTGCACGCACACACAAACACACTCTGGAGGCGTCCTTATTTGTTTCTTGGAATGTGTACGTTTATGTACATTCTCCATCCCCTTGCCCTCCTATTTTTAAATATCTCTCATAATTCAATAAGAATTTATTGTACGCCTTTTACAAAGAGTGAAAGTGTGGGACATAAAGTTTTCTAAACTGCACAAGTAGACCCATCTTATGATCTTGAAATATTTGAACTGACCACATAAACAGCCCTTTCTGTGAATAGTAGGAGTCAGACACCATGGTAATCTTTTAAAAAGCTCAAACATTCAATATGTCCGGGTAAAAACATTACAACATTCAAGAATAACGTTGCATTTTGCAAGTATAACATTTGCTTTACTTCTGAAAGCATTCCAAATCAAAGGTATGCTTCTGCTTGAACTGAAAGCTGACTTTATGCTTCATGGACAAATGAGTACTTTTACAAACAACAGGGCACTGTGATTGAATATGTGTGGTATAATGTGCACTTTTAAACCCCAGACAGGCTGACATTTTGAAGCTCCACATTCACCGGTGGCTATTTTTCAACCTGAATTTACCCAGCGTGTTTCACAAAGTTTGTCCTCTGTGCGTCTAAGTGCAAATGGAAATTCCAGCGCTGACTAGAATGGCTCCCCTTTTCCTGTCTACGCCCCAGTGTTTCCTGCCCGCTGCATGACTAGGTGTGTTGACTTTGAGATTGGAGCATTTGACTTTGGGGTACATATTGGTTTAACTGTGGAAAAGGGTGGGAGTTTCTGTGGGTCAGCCACCCACCAAACACCAATTCTCCACTTTGAGCTTCCTCCGGCTCCTATATAATCTTCTCCTCTTCAATCCAAGGGCATGTCGGATACAAGTATCTGTTGAAGATGTAGCTCCGCCTAATTAGAGGCCTCAGAGGCTACATCTCAAGTCTTCTTTTGTCCAAATGCAGTGTATACTTACTCCCTGCATGTGCTTGTGCTGCTCTGTCATATACAATGTCCATTAGTGCTATTAGCTGCCATGTGACGGCACGTTTTAAAGAATGTCAACTCAGAGGGCCTTTAGCAGATAACTTCCTTACTTCCTGCGTAGGTAAATATAGTGTTTCATTTTCTCACCGTATCCACAGCAGAAATGTCGTATCTGTGGTGTGTAGGTGAATCTGTAAACCACTCAATCTGTAAACCACTCAGGAGACTGTGAGATTACTTTACAAACAGAGCCTCACAGAAGCCAGCCTGACTGCACATGAACAATACAGTAATTCATTCACAGACTCTCTCTCTCTCTCATTCACTGTGATTTTAATCAAGCCTTTGTAAGCCTCTGCAAAGATGAGAAGAGAGTAATACTCTTAGAAGTTGTATTTGTGCTAAATATAAAGCAGCGGCGATTTTTGTTGTTATTTTTCTGCCACTGGTTTATTATTATTATATTACATATTATTTCTATGTTGTGTTCTTCTGAAAATGGACCTTGTCAAGCAATACTACCTGACCAGACTGAGGGAGCATTTGTGGCGAGCAGGGACAAGCTGTTGGTCAGGGCGTTTCTGGGCAGTAGAATTTTACTTCTGGGACTTTTCACGGGTGCATCTTTGTGTTTTCAGTCAAACTCCAACCTGTTTGCAGCCGTCTCACTTTACCAGCACCGTGTTGCTGTTGCCTCCATTTGTCTTGACATGATACAAAGTCACTTATTGTGTCAACTCAATGGTTTGACTGTAATGGAGTGTCATTTGTTTATATTTCAAAGTTACACACTTCATCTTAAGTTCCAATAAAGGACTGGGCGTTATGATCCTTAATGTTCTGCAGCACTTTCAGTGGGAAATAAACTGGAGATCACTGCCAAGTTGACATTACCACCACCAGGACACATCGTCTGTTGTGTACCTCAGCATCACAGGGTGTTTCGGCCTTTTATCACAATATACCCTCCACTGAGGCAGGCCTACCACAGGTTGATCAGTCCTGGGCGTGTGTCCTGTGGTCAGTTCTTTCACTTGGCAGCCCAGGTAGCGTCTCTCTTTTTGATACAAATCCAGTGGCTGGCCCTCTCAGCAGTGTCAGCTAGGTCTTTGATCATTTTCCTCTGGGCCTGTCCCCTGACTCCTAGATCGCTCAGGAGGGCGCACCTTCACATTCCAGCCTCTTTCCTCTGCTTCGGCTGCTAAGTTGGAGTATCGCAAACACTTCATCGACTGCATCCTCCCAGGGGACTGTCAGCTCGATGATGTAGGGAAGCTGGCAGGAGTTGGACCAAAGGACAAGGTCTGGTCGCAGGGTGGTTATTGTTTCTGTTGGGAAGAGAAGCTTCTGGTCCAAATCCACCAGCATTTCCCAATTCTAATGGGCCAGAATTGGGAAGTGAGAGAGTGGGTTGGCCTTGAGCCTATCCCCCTCCCGGACAAAAGCTGGAAATTGAGGGGACCTTGCTCCAGTTTGGCTGCTAAGCACCTGAGCACCCGATTGTGACACCAGGTGTATCTGCCCTGTGTGAGGCTGGTCTTACAGCCGACCAAAATGTACTTGGGGGTTGCTGGTGCTGTACAAAGATGGCAAGATGGATTCTACTACATCTCGGTGGTAGAGGGCAGATTTCACCTCCTGCACAGCTGAGTCCATTTCTTGCCTTTTTTAAGCGTTGGAGCAACTCCTCTCATTACTACCGGCTATCGGTATCGAGATTCTGTGAGGGACATATTCAGTCTCACTTTGGCATAATTTAATTCCTCGACCAGGCTGGTAATTGGTAGTGAAAGGGTTCTGTTACCATAGAGCCCAGTGCTGCTAAAGCACCTTGGCAGTCCAAGCCACTTCCTCACCTGTGAGTAACCGGCCTCTCCAAACGACTGGCATGAGATAGTGAGACCTCATACATGGTTATTGGCCATATAAGTCGGGATAGCAGCCCAAATTGAAAGCACCAGATCTTCAGCTTCCCGGGCAGTGCAGTGTTGTTGATTTGCCTGAGGCCGTTCAATCATATCCTTATGAAGTTACTCCAGTTGCTTGGTGTGTTTGAGGGTTGCATTGTACCACAGTCCGAGGCTCATGATGGGCTTCTCCAGGACTGTGGGGATTTGTTGATTGCCAATGCGGAACTGTTCACTGGTTACCTTGCCTTTAATAATAGAGATGCTGTGTGATTTGGATGGATCGAACTCCATTCATGCCCACTTAATGTTTTCCTGGAGCTTCTGCAACAGTCTCCTGGTGGTGGTTTCCTAGTTGCAATAATGGCCAAATCATCCATGTATGCCCTGATTGGTAGAAGATGAAGACCACTCCCAGACTTTTCGCCTCTCACCACCCATCGGGATGCATGGATGATACGCTCCATTGCCATGGTGAATGCCAACACCAACGGTTGTTGGCACCTTTTCTGCTGCAACTGGATCCAAAGGATCTGGGCATGCGTGATTATTGCACGATCACTAACCCATTTGTTTGGGCCCTTCAATATGATTGGATGGTGTTTTTACAGGCCTGTCCATTCCACAGGTGACTGACATTCCTGTGACAATGCGGTAGTTAATTGGTTACAATCAGGGTGTGAAAATGATTTTAAGCAATACAGTAAAACATGCTCCAGAAAATGATCTCCCACCCTACTTAAGTAATAACTACTTATTATTAAGTTGGTATTTTCCGTGAACATTCAATGGTCTGCCCACACAATGTGTGCAAACATTACCTCAAACAAAGCCCAAAGCCACAACTTTATGTAAGTCAACACCATTTTTATACAGTTGGTGCAAATTATATTTATCCCCAATCTGCAACAATTTACTATTTAATGTCAAAACAACATGGAAAGATTTTTGTGCATTTAAAAGACTGACAATGAAGTTTGCCTATCTAAAGTCATAACTATACAGAAGTTACAAACCACTGCTCATTAAATAGAAATATAAGATCACAATAACAAAAGATTGTGATGGTTTAGATTTACAATGATGGTTTGTTGGAAACCAATGAATAACTGATTAAGCTGTTATTTATTTATGCCCCCGCTGGTAACTTTAAAATGAAATTAAAATAGTGTATTTATCTCAGTATAATCATAGGGAGCAGGCAGCCTGTCGGCTAATTTCACCATCTTCATTTCTAAACCTGCAATTATTCCTGTTTACTGAAACAAGCAAAATTGACTAAACACTGAAGGAAATCTAGCCACAGACCATGGTCTCGATCTATAATATCACATTTTTTGAGCCTGAGAGATGTATGACACATGGGTAGGAATTTAAACCAACAAAGTCTCTGGTTTGTAGCGACATCATCTGAAATTATCACAGAGACGAAAGTGTCCTCCATTAGATGAGGAAAAAAGGTCTCGTAGATGTAATGATTGATTGAGAGAATAAAGAGAAAATGAGGCAGTGTGGTATGAAGTGATTAAATATGTTTATTTGATTTACAGACATGTACATTTTCTATCCACCCCCCCAGAGGGAGCATCACAGTTCAGTTCTAGAATAATATCCTTTGATTTCGCTGACACATCTCTTGTACTGACTTGCTCTAAAAAATAAAAATAACCTCTGTTTTCTGTTCAACATCAGAAATAGGTTTCTTTATACAACAGTTCTTGTATAACAAGAAATAGCATATACTCTCAACATCACGTCAGTGATTATTAACATAGAATTAATCAATACAATGGATTTAAATTCCTACAGGATTGATGCTAAATCAAATCAATTTGGCAAAGTGAAACACAATTTGTGACCCATCTGACCAGAGCCACCATTTCTTCTGATGATAAGCATGATGTGACAAACCTCTGTGGTCGAGGCTGTGAAGTTTGATGCTAGCCTATGGTTCAAATAAAATCCCTGAATGTAAAGTGTGCAAAATGATTCACTCAGTTCTTCTTCAAAAAAGAAAAGAAAAATACAAGAGCTTCAAAAGTGAATGCCACTTATCGCAGCCTAACAATGACACGCATTATGTTATCTTAAAAACATCACGTTGCAGTTCTATGTGAGAAATAGGTGTGACGTATGTCCAATTTATGATCACAGTAAACAGGATGTGACCGTAGAAAGGTATTGTGTTGGTTCATCGTGATACAAAAGGATGAACAAACACTTCTAAACATTCTAAACCCAAGGACGTACAACAAAGTGTAGTATACTCAAACCTTAAAACTTCCCTTTAAAGATTATTCTTCATTATGTAACAAATAAATACATTGCATCCAAGCCATCATTTACAATATATTAAAAGTTGCTGCATGATATAGCTATATATATATATATATATCTGTTGTAGTTATTACAAAAACTCATTTGGTAACATTAAAAAAACAGAAAAGTAAAAACAATAAAAGGAAGGTAAGAAGCTTAGTTCATTAAGAGGATGTAGGTGTGTAAACACATCACCTTGGACACAATCACATTCAGAAAGCTCCACGCAGTTGGAGAGAAACTAAAGCTAATGCTCTGGCAACAAGGACACAGCCCACACAGCACCCCACTCACAGCCAGTGAGTCATGCTCGCACATCAATGCTACAAGAAACACCCCGATGTCTGTCTTTATTCCTCTGCTGAGGTCAGCCTATCCCTCTCCACCTCCTCCTCCTACTCCTAGTGTGTTTTCTTAAAGTCTGCAAAGTCCTTTTTTTCCCTTTATGCACAACTTTCAACACCTTTGACTTCAGTAAAATTGTATCCACCACGTAGTACACTTCAAAAAAAAAAAGGATCCGTCAAAGTAGTTTCGAATAGAGCTACCTACTGCTTAAAATGAGCAGGAAACTATCAGAAACCCTACCCTTGGATCTTATTTAATTTGCATAATATTTATATGTAATATCATGTTATTAATGCATAGAGTAATAAAATCAAATCCAAATTTTCTGTCAACTGTGTCCATCTATTTCTCTACGTCAATTCCTGGTGCAGTAATTAGAGGGGACTCAGCTCCCGGAGTGACATCTGAGGACACAGTGGTCTGCTTTCAAAGAGGGGATTCCTTACTTATCCATTATCAGTGATAAGAGGCCGCCTTCAGTCAAACCTGGGGCTAAGGGATTTCCTGTTCCTGTCTGGGATTGCGATTTCCCTCGCTAATAAACCAATGACTGGTACCCAAGCGCTTGACAAAGATTTCTTTTCTACTCATCGTGCAATGGGATATGTACAATCGCAAGGAGGGAAGATTTCTTTTCACAATGCCTGTTATTGTAACCAGCGCTGACTCGACTGGAATCCACCATTAAAGGTGACTCTGTCTCTGTGAGGGTGTTGTGTCCAGAAATTCAAAACCAACCATCAGTGAGTGACCCCCCGTCCAAGGGAAACCCAGCTCACTGATAAGGCAGTGTGGATAAAAATGGTTGGTTTGCAAAAAACAAACAAACCCATAGCTTCTTATGTACACAGGTATTACTCCTTTAAAAGCCACCAGAGTAGCATTCCGTGTACTTTTGAAAAAAAACAAACAAACAAACATACAACATACATTATAAATGATAAAATATATAATCCAGTGTCTGATTTAAATAGATTGCTTCGTCCTCCGTCCGAAACAATCATAAACAATAGCTTCCAGTTTCATTAAACAGAAAAGAAGAAAATACAAAATTAAAAAAAATGTGCAGAAATATCTGATCTCTGTCGTGTTCTCTGGCACCGTCTACACAAAGTTTAAGTGCTAAAAGATAAATCTGAAAACACGTACGAGGGTCGAAGGAAACAGCTGTTGATGTGATAGCTCCAATTTTTTTTAAGGCTGATTGACTGACCTTTAGACAGTAACACTTCTTTTTGGCTCTTGATTGATGGCTACGTTTACATGCACAGTGACAGTTTGCTGGATAATGAAAATACTGATTCATCATGTAAACCCTGTATTTACGTGTGAAGTTCATATTGTTAATACTGAACAAATAAAGCTGTACAGGGTAAATGAGAATTCTTAATCCTGCAGCACACATTAAGAACTTGCCCCATAATGTGAATTTTAGGTACTTAAAGTTGTAAAACCTCAGCAGAACAAATTTTATGATCCATTAAAAAAAAAAAGCTTAATTACTAATTTAGACGTAAAAAGCTGAACTACATTGTGCATGTAAACGTAAACAGCGATGAAGTCATGAGGGTCGTTGGTGGTCAGTGCAAAGTCTGAAGGAATGTAATGACACTACGGCACTTGGTGCAGATCAACAGCCCATGTAACAGACAGACACACCGACAGACAGACAGAGAGACAGACAGGCAGGCAGACAAGGCAGGTTCATGATCAGCATTCAGTAGTATGGCATCAGGACAGGAGTCGAAGGGGATCTTTTTTTTTGTTTTTTTTTTTGTTTTTTTTTGCCACCCAACCTTCTCCCAAGAAGGTTGGGTGGATCTTCACAGACAGAAAGTGAGAAGGAACAACCAACTGTTGGTCAAGTGGCTCCTGTGATTTAGAGGTGGGTCCAGAAGGGGCAAGACGCCCCCCTCTGTACAGCTCTATGTGTAGAAAGGAAGAGCAGCAGGAGTCAGGATGATGATGATGAGCGTGGTGGGGATAACAGGGAAGGTGACATCACTGTTGTTGTTTTAAAGAGGTGGATCAGCTGCCCTCACTTGTTTTTTTTGTTTTTTTTTATCTCCACTGTCTCCGTCGTGCTCATTAAGGTTGTTTAGTTGCTCCTTCAGACGGCGGCTGCTCATGTGGCTGTCACCTGAGCGGGAGACAGAAAGAGAAGGAGGAGATGAATATGAGCGAGTAAGAGTCTGACACCGCAGGGCATTATTGTGTTATTAACGTGGAGGTTGAAAGCTCCTGGGTCATCTAATATGACCATCATGTCATTGTCCCCTTTTTCCACACATGAACTCTCACAATCTCACAAAGTGGGAAACATGTGGCGTCTGAGGGAAAAACTACAGGCTACAAAACATGAACTGCTAAACTGGGAGGGCACTGTTAAATACATTGACTCTGTTCTGGGATATAATAACATTTCTCATGGTCTAGCTCCACTTCCACTGCAAGAATGTATTCAAAACAACTCAAGCAGGTCAACCAGAGCAGGCTCTAGAGGAAGGAAAAGTGTCTTTGGACAAGCTGTATTTTCCTTTTGAGCATCCCAAACCTGGAACACGATAAAAAGTGCAGTCATTTACCAAACACAAACTGGAAAATCAAAGCTGCTATCACAATTCTGCATAGGGACCGATGGACAAAAGATGAAAATTAGCTTTTGACTTTGTATATTATATGCTGTGCCTGTCTTCAATAAAGAAACTTAAAACTTAAAACCGCGGTTGGAAATGAGATTCTTTCACAAACAGGCCATGTCTGTGATCTCTTCAGACTGGATGAGAAAGACACTCCACTACACAAGCTACTACCACTGCTACTACAATGGGATTAGTGCAGGGAGCTTGGCAGAGCAATGTTATAATCTTGTCTTGCACCCCCCCTACAGACACCGAGAGACACAGTGCAGACATACAAAGACACATGAATGTGCTCCACTGTCATACAAACATGGCTAATTAGCCTCAACAGGAGGATTAGTGGATTTTAGAAAACGACGTGTTTCGGTACTAAAGACGCAGGGTTTAACCATTTCCCTCAGTTTGTGTCAGTTGCTGATGTCGACTCGAAATCATGAGATAATGAACAATGATGCACGAATGAGGCTTCTCATGGAAGAAATTCAAAGTTATTTGAATTGAAAGCTGTAAATGTTTAAGATTAAGTGTAAGATTGAGGGCTGCTGAAGGCTGTCGGCTTCATGAGCAGAGGGGAGATCGGATTGTTCTGGCGGACGGACAAAATCTAATCGACCGAATTGTATTTTTTGGCTGCGGATGACGGTGAATGTAACTGGCTTTACGTTATAGGACAGATGGACAAAGCAGTGAATGGTTTCTGTAAATTAAACAAAAGACGTGTAACAGAGAGAGGGACCTCTGCTTTGGTTTTGTTCATCTGATTACGAAACAAGGAGATCTGAATGTGAGCTGAGTGCGGGTCACATTAGAGGCAGAATGCACGTGTGTGTGTGTGTGTGTGTGTGTGTGGTTTGTGGTTACTGCCCTATACTCGGCATCGAGAACCCACAGAACATTGCTGACTGAGGACTCTGAGCCTTTGTTGAATGATAAGAGCACAAAGAAGGAAAGTATGTGCCTGCAGCTGAACAAACAGCTTAACAGTTAAGGTTTGGTCTGCGGTGACCAAAACAGAATTGTGCCGCGACATAAATTTTCCTTTCCTGAGAATTAGAGGCTTGCGGTTTTTGAGTAAATGAGTATGAAACTCTGCTCTCAGATCTCCCGCTGATCTTTTGACAGTCCCCAGATTAGGGATGTCCTCTCGCTCTACATTCATTATGTGACTCTGGCCAGCAGAGGCGGCCTCTTCCTGTGCAGAAGAAGTTAAATGGATCGTAGCGAATCTCAAGTTGGATCAGCGGAGATTAATAGCGTGCATTAAAAGCAGTCACTGCTTCTCCTCATCATTTATTAAGCCGTATTTTCTCTCCTCCTCTTAATTCCTCTTCACCTTCTTCTGACACACGTCAGAAAACAATATTTTTCTATAGTTTATTCAGTGTCATGATCTGCCCCTTTAAAGAACCCTAGGACTTTCTGGTCTTGCATGTTTGGATTTGAATGTTTTAGCTTTAAATGTGCATGATTGGTGTTATTAGGGTTCGAGCAACAAGGTTGCAAGAAACCTATTGAAACTGGAAGGATTATTATTATTATTATTATTCTTATTATTCCCCCAAATGAATTGCCTTTTTGAGGCCTTTCCCATACCCCAAAACTCACCAATTTTTGTGACCGCATCAATACTGGTGTAAATTTACGTCTGAAAAAGGTTCGGGGAATGTGCGTCGAAAATTGAATGTGGGAGGGGCCAATAAGTGCGGCGCCACCTGTCCAAATTCACCATGACCAACACAAATATCGCACATGCACGAAATTCGGTACACATGTGTAGTGGGTCAGGATGAAGAAAAAATTACATTATGACCATGATCCAAACCCAACAGGAAATCCGCCATCTTGGGTTGATTGGCGATTTTTTGGCGATTTTGGCGAATTCGCAGCAATGGTATTTGAACTAACTCCTCCTAAAGTTTTCGTGCGATCACCTTCAAACTTGGTGAGGTCCCTGTGGACCAGTTGAGGAGCTCACGGTATCAAAAGTTTTTTCAAATGTCGCATGGCGCACGAGATAGGGGCGGCAAAGTTCGTGATGATTCTGATGTTTCGCATCAGAAAAAAAAACCTCTTATAACTTTGCGATGGAAGGTCCGATCCGAACCAAACTTGCTACCATTGATGATGGGCCATGGCTGAAGACGTCTATGAAAAAACGGTGAAGTTTGAAAACAGCGCCTCCTTGTGGTGAAAGAAAATACACAAAAAAAAAGTTTTTTTACGATTTCGGGAATAACTTTTACACAGATAATCGTACCGCACTCAAAATTGGTGACAACAGTCAAAACACATGGTAGATGATGCGTGATCAATATGACGACAAATCGTTTAACGGTGTTGCCATGGCAACGACTCAAAGTCGGATTTTTGGGACAAAAAATCAAACTGCTACAACTTCGTGAATCCTGGTCCGATCTGAACCAAACTTGCTAGGATTGATGATAGTCCGGCCCTAAAGACGTCTATATGAAAATATTAAATTTCGAAAACAGCGCCTCCTGGTGACAGCAGACAATATGACAGCTTGTATTTCAATTATCTCCTCCTAGAGCTTTTGTGCGATCACCTTCAAACTTGGTGAGATCAATGTGGACGAGTTGAGCATCAAAAGTTATCAAAAGCTTTTTAAAATATTGTACGGCGTACGAGATAGGGGGCGCCAAAATTGGAGATAATAATAATTTTTTATAACAGACAATGAAACTCTTATAACTTCGCGATGGAAGGTCTGATTCCAACAAAACTTGCTATAGTTGATGATGGTTAGTTGCTGAAGACGACTATGTTGCTGAAACGGTACATTTTGAAAACAGCGCCTCCTGGTGGTGGTAGAAAATTCTAAAAAAACAAACTGTTACAACTTTGTCAATCCTGGTCCGATCTGAACCAAACTTGCAAGGATTGATGACAGTCCGGCCCTGAACACGTCTATATGAAAATATTCATTTTCAAATACAGCGCCCCCTGGTGACAGCAGACAGAATTACATTTATAGTTTTTGATGCTGCTCCAACAGGGATTGTTGTATCCACTTGAAACTTAGTATGTGGGACCCCAGACCCTTCCTCAGCATGTCCGTAAAAGGTCACCTCCCTACAGGAAGTGGAACGCCCGAAACAGGAAGTAAAGTCTTACATTGTCCGATTGACACGAAACTAGATATGTGAGTTACTGGACCTTCCCTGAACATGTTTACGGAGACGCCGTTGACCGAACAGGAAGTCGGCCATTTTAAACAGGAAGTGCCCTCTAACGTTGCCGTACGTTGTCCGATCTGCACAAAACCTTATATGTGACACCAGGGACCTGTCCTGAGCATGTCCGTAAAAGGTCACCTCCCTACAGGAAGTGGAACGCCCGAAACAGGAAGTAAAGTCTTACATTGTCCGATCTGAACAAAACTTGATATGTAAGACAAGGGAACTTCCCTGAACACGTTTACGGAGACGAACAGGAAGTTGGCCATTTTAAACAGGAAGTGCCCTCTAACTTTGCCGTACGTTGTCCGATTTGCACGAAACCTTTTATGTGACACCAGGGACCTGTCCTGAGCATGTCTGCAAGAGATGACCTCCCAACAGGAAGTGGAATGCCCGAAACAGGAAGTAAACTCTAAGATTGTCCGATCTGAACAAAACTTGATATGTAAGACAAGGGAAGTTCCCTGAACACGTTTACGTACACGCACTTGACCGAACAGGAAGTCTGCCATTTTAAACAGGAAGTGCCCTATAACTTTGCCATACGTTGCCCGATCCCCCCAAAATTTGGATCGACATGCGCGGGGACGCCGCTGAAAATAACTAGTACTGAAAATAACTAGTACTGAAAATAACTAGTACCGCGCGCGGTGAATGAACGGGTGAGAGCGCGAGGCACGCGGGGAGCCGTGGCACACGGCGACCCGCGTGGGTCGGCTCGAACCCGTTCAGAACCGCGCGCGGTACTAGTTATTTTCAGTACTAGTTATTTTCAGTACTAGTTATTTTCAGCGGCGTCCCCGCGCATGTTTTTGAAGTGTTTTCACGTTGTGTGTGTTGTCTAGTGTTACCTTCTCTCTTGTGTATGTGTAGCATGTTGTTCTTGTTTGTCTGTTTGCTGGTGTTCTTCCTTGATTACCTCCACCTGTTGCTCATTGTTTTCACCTGTGTCTCGTTAGCTGGCCCCTCCCCTCACAGCCTATAAAGCTTCCCTTTTTGTTGGCCTCTGCTTCCCCACCAGTTTGACTACCTGTGTTTTCCCCTCTGCGAAATGTTTGCTACAGCTGTTGACAATCTCTTCACTGAAACTCGCTCTTTTTCCTCTTTTAATTGAGTCTTACAGCCACATGTTGTTCCTCTGGGATCAGCGGTCATTGATTATGAAGACTATCATGAGAGAGTGAACTGTGAACTGTATTGATCTTAGGCCAAACAACTGTTTGAATGTAACTGATTGAATTATCCTCGCAAACAGATCAGTTGAAGGTTGGTCACCCGAGAGAATAGAAATAATCAGTTCATTAGAAAATCCAGCTCTGACCTATAGTGAAACTGTGATGATCTATAATTAGCTGCTTTTAACAGAACAGAGATAAAAATGTTTTAGTGTGACAGGGAACTGATGAAGTGTCACAGAAACCTGAGATGTGTGGCAGCCATGTGGGAGTCATTCATGTCTCCTGTCCTTAGCTGAGAATGTTAATGTCATTATGACAACGGGAATAAACACTACAGTATTTTAAGCTGTAAATATGGTGCTCACAGTGATAACAAAAACTATAATCTAGATTTATCATTTATTTTATTGTATCTTATGTATCTTATTATAATCCCACACTATGTAATTTCTGCCACTAGACGTCTTTCAATAAAAAGTGGGATCATGGGTCTTGTTTACGGGGAGAGCTTTGTTCTGCTCCGGACGTTACAACAGAAATGGTTAATGACGTCATTGACAGTCAACCGAAATGTCAAATGTAACAGACATTCATAGAAATATGGGTGTTTAGCTTAACATTTTTAGCTTATGTGAGTACACGAGTCAACAAATTATATAAGTTTATTGTTGTCGTTTTAAAATGTGCTGGGAAACACTGGGGCGCTGGGAGGTCACGACTAACTTCCTGAACTGACTTTGAACCAGCAGCGGTAAAATGAATGTCATTTCATTCATTTATGATCCCGATATCATCCAACACCATCTCCTATGAATGTTGCAAAATATACTGTCAGTAGTTGCCGTATTGGCAGATGATAGATTGATAGATAGTTATGATAAAGGCAGCAGTATAGTATCCACCAATGAAAGTGGGTAAACCTTGACCTTTTGGCTAAACTTGATAACCTTTACACAACAGTCACAAAAGTCTCCTTATCCCTCTAATCAGTGAGATAGAGTTTAATCTTAGTCGTTGCCGGCAACTACAGTAACTCCCCATTGTCCCGCTGTCTGCACTTGTCTGGTGTCCTGCCAATATTGTGTATTTTCTTGTCCTTGGTTAATAATTGGAGACGTTTAGCGCTCTGTGTGTATGTGCATGTCTGATAAAGACAGGAAAGAGGGAAGGCAGCTCAGGTCTGATAAGCCGCCAGAGAGTGGGCCAAATAATCACCACTTTAAGAAAGCCTCAACACTCCCGGAGTACAATAGGATGGGAAATGAATCATTGATCAATCATTTGAGTCTCGTCATATTTATCAGCCACAGTGTTTACTGGTCAAAGTGTCTTCCAAGTCCAGATCAATCTTGTTTTTCTGATCTCTACTGAAAGAAGCTCTACACTGTGTCTGCCAGGTGAAGCTTTAGACATTTTACAAGTTCCAGGACCCTGTCTTTGTTATAACACCTGATGTTAATGAGAAGCACTGACATTTATTTTTAAAGCTTCTTTATGGGAGAAGGAAATTTACCTGGTCATACCTTGACTGAGGACGGTGGTCGTGTCAGCTGGCTTAACCTGAGGAGAGAAGAGTCGTTTGAGAACTTGGACAAACAAACACAAAAGTCACATATTGTACAGGAACCACATCATACTCCGGTGCCTTTGACCCTCGCTGGGTCTTCACACCGTCAAAGTGCACTGGCCTGGCAGACGAGACAGTTCTGCTCTCACCCTTCGTGGTGTGTAAATGTGGGGAGGCAACATGCACCAAACTCGAGTTATTAATGGCAACCCTGCGGCCAAATAAAGTCGACAACCTAGAAATAATAAAGCATTCTTCAGGGCTGGAAATAGACGAGCGCGCTCCAGTGAGTAACTCGTTCAACTTTGTGCCTTTTTATAAATAGAGCTGAGTATCTGAGGATACACTCAGAAGGAGGCTGCTGCGGCTCTGTAAAGTCGGGGGGGGGGATTTATAAACCGGTGCTTTATAGTGTAAAGGGATTCTATATATAGCACAATCATGGAACAACCCTCGTTGTGCAAAGTTGTGGATGCTGTCACCAGTCTTGGTCCCTGAGGTGCTGTTTGCAGCTGGTTGCATAAGAGCTGCTCTTGTTCAAATTACAGTTGTTTTTTTTTCTCCCTTCATTGGCATGTTTTGTACAAATCTGTACATTTCTGTACAGAGGCCCTTGAAAGACTATGTGAGGTATGCAGCCGTATGTTTGCTGTGTATATACATTATATGTGAACGTTAACCAACCTCCTGGTATATGATTAACCCATCAAGGCTGCAGGTGAAGTTCAACACAAGCCTTTTTCTCTGTTAGGTTTACTTGATGATCAATATCTGACGGAATTTTATGAAAATGGTTGGCATCACTTACTAATAAGGCAATTTTTTAACATGTATAACAGTTAATTCACCATCTTAATATAGTCAGTATATAGTTATTCGTACAAATTAGTCAGTAAAATGCTGGTTAATGATTAACAGAGCTGTGAGTTATAGTTTAAAATCATTATAAAGTGCCGTATTAGCTTTGAAGAATGGCTATTGTGTTTTTTTTGATTACTAAATGAATTTCTACCTTTTTTTCCATCTAAAAAATGATTTTGGTTTCTTTTGCATTTTATTGATGAAACAACCAGATAAATCCATGCTTCTTTGTGTAGTGTAGTGTGTATGCTTTCAAGAATTTGACCTCTAGACATCTCTGATGGGGAGAACATTTTGTGGAAATATCACAGGGATGACCTCACAGTGACTCTGTGTGTGTTTCATATAGAGGCTGTTAAACATCTGCCGCTCCATTAGCTTTGCCCTACAGCGTGTGTTGTGAAAGTCGGGGGGTTTGTGGTTAGATATAGTTGGAGTGAACTTGTGCCATCTGCCCACACATGTGCAATGATGTGGACAAGTAGTTTGAACCACATATTTAACCACAAACCAGTATCTATTACTGGCACTAAGGCCAGAGTGTGACTTTTCTTTTAGTTGGTGCACATCTCTAATTTTTTCCTTCGAAGGTGTCCAACATAAATCACATGAATGCTTCTAAGTAGCAGACGTGGATATGTGCATTTGCAAAGAACCCTTTTAATATTACACTGAACCTCACATAATAAGTGCCCTCCTCCTCAAGTTTGTCTTTCAACAGAAAAACAAAATGTCATTGTTTCCGTGACTACACATTAGCTCTTAACCTTTGGTTAATTTATATAGAAATCTCCCCCGTCTTTCTTCAAGGGAGGGATTTAATCGTGGGAACAACCAGTGAAGAAAAAGCGACTGTAGACAGACGTCAGACATCAGACTGCCATCCTGTCTAAAAATGTCCCTCATCTTCAACAGGAAGGAAGTCATTTCTGAGAGCGCTGGCACCAGGGGAGCGAGTCAACGTGATAAAATAGTCGGAAAAAATAGTCTGGAAGAAACAAGGAGTCATGTCTCGCGTCCGCAGGAGGATGCGTGAGTTTGTTTTAGCCTTTTAAGGCCATGACTCGTCAGCTGCCAGGCCATTTGCATTCACGTCTAGGTGAAAAAAAATGCACAAATGAGTGAGGAGGCGGCAGCTAGTTAAAGTCCAAGTAAGCACACTTAAACAAATGAATGGCAAGAACAGCTTGTGTCAGCTCTGGAGCACTTTTAGCTGACTGGGACATTTTTATTGGCTGGAGGGCCTTTCTGAATCTTGCAGGGCTGGCACCGTTGTTGGCATCACTGGGCGGCTTGAGTCTGACACATGTCACATCCCTGCATCGGGCTAAAAAGAGCAGCAGCAGTGTCCAGATCCAGTCTCTAACCTCTTTGAGTCTGCACGGCACTCAGAATATAATCAATATTGTTGCTGTGAGGCGGGGGGGGGGGGGTGCTGTTTGGATTTTCTGAGCTCTTACTCAGAAAGTTAGTGGAAGTAACATAAGTCAAGCGAGGATTAAATATTTAAAGAAAGAATGTCAAAATAATAACTTAAATAACAAGTCGAAAAAACAATGCGTGAGTCACTTACTGTTTCTCGGCCTTCTCTCTGTCGTCCAGGAAAAACAGGGCAGTGGCCAGGAAAAACATGCCCCCCAGGACGATGATAAAGGGGCAGAGCATGAGGGCATAACCCAAACTGAGGAACTGCCACAGTGCTGACGTTGCATAGCTCTGCTGGAGGCCGTCGGAGATCTGCACCACGACACGCCACCAAAAATCACACACACGCACACACCAGACAGGAGAAGAGAAACTTGAGTAAAATGATTCATCCACCAAATGTTCTGTAAATAAACACTGGCACACAGCATGACATGTTGGACACACACTCACATTAAGAACACCTGTTTTGTATCAATGTACCTCAACATTTTTCGAAAAGTGTTAAATTATTTGGACACACAATCAAACCGTTCAGTTTAAATCAGAACACAACCGATGGATATTTCTTCCACGTTGTCCTGTTGTCATACCAAATCTTTGTGTATCAGCGTAGTTACAGAAAAAGGGACACACAGTGAGATGATGGAAGGTGTCCCCCCTTTTTTTTTTTTTTTTTTTTTTATGTGTGGCAGGACTTTGCAGCTAATAGCTCATGTTGCTGTTGAGGGCTTCTGTAGCTCTGGTGTTCAGTCTGTCATGTGTGGCGCTGAGGAAAACACCAGCTGGAGAATCGTGGGTGTGATGTGATCATCTCTGCCTCCCACTCATGGGGCAGCTCTCAAACATGGATGGAGAGGAGAGGCTGCCTAGAACAGATTGTGTGGAGGTATGCACGGCAGGAACGAGATGGAGATTCTCGCCTGTGTGAGAGTGAGAGCCTGAGCGGCCGTAGTTCACCCTGACTGGAGCGCATTGATTGAATGTTAGTGTCACCGGGAATGAGGTTATTTAGGGGAAGAACTGGAGAACTGCTGATAAGAGGATGTTGTGTGTGGGTGTGTGCACACAGAGGTCGACTGATTAATCGTTTTAGCTGATTGGTCGTTTTAGCTGTTAAATCCTTCAGAACATTTTACGACCTATGAATATCAGTGGACACACGGACGATTCTCCACATATAGTATACAGCTGCCACCTTGTAGTATTAGATGAAGTCATTAGAGTCATTAGAGAGGAGGGAAAATACGTTAAAAAATTTTGTTTATCAATGTAAAACAGTGTTATTCCACTGTCTATTTTTTCCATTTCTGATGATTTTTCTTTCTGTGTGTGACAGTCTGGTGAATGTCCAGCAGCTGCGTGTGTGGCCAGCGCTGAGGCTGTTTCATCATTTACAGAAAATTACCTGCAAGTTGCATAGAACAGTTTAGCTAAAAATACATTGTGAACTGCTGCTAAATCTAATTATCCAGGTGGAATTTCTTGGCGAGATTGTTCCAGGCGCTCCCCCGCCACCCACTCTGCCTGTGGCCATGTCCTGCCCATGAAGTATAGGAGGGGAGTCCATTATGGGCTCGTCGGGGGAATTGCCTCGGTGTTATGTGCTCATAGAGTCTGATTGCGGCTCAAGCTCAGAGCGGAGAATTTCGCATGCACTTGAGCACTTTCTCTCAACCCATGGAAGTGGTTAATGTGTGGCACGATGGCACCATGTCTCCCCCACAAAAAGCAACTATGGTGCGCCGGAAACACCACATTGGTTTGCAGCACTGATCACATCAACTGCTGGTCTGTTTGGTGCACAAACCAAATAGGAAACCAAAAGCTTACTGTCTCCTGCGGTTGCTTAGCAATAAGGACCAGTCTGTTTTCCGTGAGATGCAGCACTTCACTCATTCAAAGGAGTCTGTGCCAGTCTACTCTCATATCGGCACATGCGTGCCGTGCGTCACGACAGGCCCATCACACTCGCACGCTAAACCTCAGCTCAGGAACTGAGGCAGCGAGTGGTGACGCACTTGGAGCGTTCTGTGCTTCCTTGGTCAAGGTTTTGTGGAGGAGTGAGAAACCCTCCCCCCCGACCATTTCAACTGTGTTACTCAGAGGAGAGTCGTGACCCTCGAGGCTGGATGGAGAAGACCACAGAGTCTGGGTAATCCTGGTGGACAGTGTCTTTGTGTGTTTGCTTGAAGACTGCATTGATCTGACATTTGATATTTGTTATGGTTCAAGTATGAGCAAAGCAGTTAAAATTATACTCCACCTTCAATGAATGTTGTCGGATTGAAACTACTCTTTATACGGTTGTTTTAAATTGGGAGATTAATCTGATTAGTTTTGTTGGATTAGTTTAATTTTAGATTTACTTTATATCACACGTCAGGAAATTATAAAAATGGCCATACGATTATAAAGTGCCAATTTACAATGAGAGGACGTAAACTGCGTAAATGTGTGGCATACCCGCTTTACAACTTATAAACTAAATAATCTATTATTAAAATTGTAATTTTTTTTGTAGACTGGCAAATTTTTAATCACTAATCTAAATATTTGCTGAAGCAGAATTGCAGTGACTGAGTCAGACAGCTTTTCAAGGTGCCGCATCTCTAATGCCGTACTTTACTAACGCGACACAATAGACAACAACACAAAAGACGACAGTGGAGGACATCCAGCCGCTCTTTTTTTCCTGCTCTGTTTGTGGCTGTTAAGCTTTGTATGAGAATAGACTGCGGCCGTTTGACTCAAATATCATTGTATATTTACACCAATTGCAAGGGAGAGAAGTTTTTTTGTTGCCCAATCAGCTGTCTGTTGTCGCCGTGCTGCATCATTTTGCTGTGGTACCCCAAGGGAAGGCTACCGAACAATGGAACGGTTGGGGCCAGTTATTTTGGTATTATTCCTAATGGAAACGCCAAAAATACATACCGTACAATACTCTGATTTCCAGAGCATACATTATTTTTGTTCAGTTGTTTGAAGAACTTGAAAGTTCAAGGAGACAACAACAGTTTAACTTTTCCATTCAATGAGGGGAATGTAGCTCAACACACATCGGTTTGATTCACTAATCAAAGACTTCCACCGCCTTTGTTAACATGACCTCGGCTGTGAGTCAGCGGTATGACAATAACACACCATGTAAACACCTTACAAAAACCATTCTGTTCTATTTCAGCATATCATAAATGCCGACAGATATAGTCACATTGGGATAGATTGCGCTATGATCTATCGCTGTATTGTTGCTCCCGCCAGTGTATGTTTGTGTGTTGTCTCTGCAATGTGACACACTTTCCCCCCCCTGTCTTTCTTTGTGCTCAAAAATGCCACACACAATGTTTACCTCCGTGCAGTTACTATTTAACTGCACGGACGCTCACTCTTTGGAACGATAAGAATGCAGCTTGACAGAGGTGAATCCTGTTTCACGCTCCACTGAGCAGAGAGCAGCATTTGCATTCTGACGTCCTGGATACTACTTGATGGGCATATGCAGGCAGTTTGAAAGGGAAGGGAAGGGCAGGGGGGGTTTGGCTGTGACCTTGAGAGTCCTACCTAGACACACTGTCTACTCTCCAATCCAATCAAATACAGTAACACCAATTCATCCTGAGAACCATGGGATTTACTGGAAAATGCCACTGACAGCCTGAAAAGTGGTGAAATCACGACTCTCCTGAGACATGTGCTAAAATCTCCTCTTGTGTGTCTCACTTTGCACTGGCCCACTTATACGTATAAAGCCAGAGCTGCACTGGTATCTGCATGCGTGTGTTTATATATTAACGACATACTCATACAGTAGATATGCCGCAGCAGTGCATTCCAGCTGGGATATCTGACCTGGGGTAAATCCCCCTACACACCCTGATCACGACACATAGCTGCCTCTGGGAGAGTCTTACCAGGCCTATCAGGTACGGGCTCCCTGCGTCACCCAGGAGATGTGAGGTGAAACTCTGAAAGGCGACGGCTGTCGCTCTCCGCGTGGGAATAACAACAAACTGCGGGGGGGACAGAAAGAAACAGAGGGTGGGTGATAAATACATGACAATGTCTGTGAGGCGATGAAGACAGAAAGGTAGAAGGACTCATGTTTAACTTTTACACTCATCAATTGTGTCGAGACCCAGACAGAATGAGCTAAATGAGCAGAAGGAGCTAATTGGTAAAGTGCACCTGACCTCTTGGCTCACTTAATCTCCTGTTTTCACTCTTAGGTAGCTTAAGGTAGTTAAATTAATCTATTAAGACAGTAATTATTAGATTCACCCAAACTGTAACCTATAGAGTCCAATCACACAGGTCACAAGTCAAAACTACCTTGAACTAGATCAGTTATTCAGTCTTGTACATCAGTCTGTTGCAGGGATTTCCCGCGATCAAGCAAATGAAGTATCCTTCCTCTGTACTTACCATTAAAATATCTGCCGTTATTGCCCAGTTGAGGAAAAGCAGCGTCTCCCCTATGAAGATGCAAACCTACACAAAGCAGAAGAAAATGCGCATTTAATGGTGCTGATTTAAGAAAAGCTGATTCCGTGTGCACAAAAGACGACAAACCAGACACAGAGCCAAAAGACGAGGTTGCAGATATTTCTCCTGTGTGTGGGAATCCACTGCTGAATAAAAGTGCTTTGGCTGTGGTGGTTTACAAACATGTTATTATGCTGTGGCCCAATTATATGTGGATGAGGCAGGCCTTCATTTTGGTCACATTGAGCCGAGTATTTCGCTGGAGCTGAAAGAGCTGAAAAACACCACAGGATGACACGGATTGTGTTGTTTATTCTTGTCAAAGCTGTATCTTCAGTGTGGAAATATCTTAACACTCTCTGCATTTAGATCCAGCTGTGAGATCTGAATTTATGTCCCACTTCTGCATGGGGCGGGGCAGATCATTCTCACTTGAAATGAGATTGTGCTGTTGACATACTTTATGTGCATGTAGGCTACTGTATGTGCACAGACTGGGCGCTGGATGCTATTTGGCCACTTTCTCCAAAACAGTCCCAGAGGGATTTTGTTGCAGTGGAATGTCATGTATCTGCATTGACCAGTTTCTTCTGGCACGGTTTAACATGACCACATGATGTGTGTGTGTGTGTGTTTCCTGCTCGGGGAATAACCCTTGTGCCAGTGTGCCAGATCTACAGTACAGTACAGAGGATTATAGAAAGAGCGTGACAGTGAGGATGTTCGGAGAGTTGTGAACCAGACACCGTGACCGACACGTTGCCTCTGAGAAGCGAGAGAAGCCCGGGCCTCGCCTGACTTGATTGCATGTTGACGAGACAACAGCTGCACGAGGGTCAATTGGGCTCGCTCCGAGCAGCACGGGCGGAAACAACCACATCGCGCCCTTATAGTATAACACCACTGTCAGCTCTTTGCCATGAAATCTGAGTGTACAAGTGGTACTGTGCACTGGTACTTTCCAATCTGAGAGAAAAATCTAAGTCTGATATAAAACCTTTAACAGCAACCATTTGTATTGCTACCTCCAGTGTCGCGTGACTACATCAGCAAAAAGGTGATGCATGGCTCTATCACACGGTACCTTAATAAATTGGACTGGACAGATATGCTCATGATGTAATTATAATGATTACTTCCACACCTCGCAGCTAACTGGCTGAGTCATACCTCTGTTAAACACTTGATTAATGTGAACCTTTGACCCACCGGAAGCTTGTGTACATTTTAATTTGTTAAGTCAAAATCATTATTTATGCCAGTAATGACTTAGAAGTGACTTTGTTTTGCAGCTATTGAATTACTTAAGTGTATTAAACTGACATTCATAGGAACACCTCACATACAGCACACTGTAGCAGAAATCCTGCACTGATCAGACTCGCCAGTGTCAGCCAAGGTCACATTTTTTAGGATATGGAAGCCGGTTGTGTTATGTTCTCTTGCACGCATGGAAAATATTATCCCATCTTTCGCAGCTTTCCATCATCGCCCAACTTGTTGAGCGTCAGTTCCTATGCTTTGTCTCTGATAAGAGAGAGAGCGTGCTTGGTCAGTCCAACAGCTCCGAGTGCATTGTTTCAGGGGCAGTGACTGTAATGTTGCACCCTTTCCGGTTTCACAGGGCAACGGGACACTCGGGTTTCTATGTACACTCCTGACTTTTGGCCAGATTTGGTTCAGAGCCTCAGCTACCTGCAGCAACTTGTGAGGCCATCTCAGTCTAACCTGCAATTAAACTAGTCATTACACCTCCAGGTGTGAAAGCAAGCGGCATTGCGATTCCAAAATTAACACCACCCTGGGGAGAATTTACGAAGTTTTCTCTTGTTACCAGACTTTCTGTTTTAATTCTCAGTCCCTGAGGCCTACCCATAATTATGCGCTAATATCACTCTTTGTCGGGTGGACATTTTCCTACAGAGGCCTGTTAATTCCTCAAAGAAGAAAATAAAATTGGATTAAGGCCCAATCCCATTTCTAACACATGTCGTCGCCAGCTGTTATAGCTATATTGCAATAGTGGCATTATGCACAAATGAGAGACATTAGATGTCTTCAGCATCAGGGATTACTGGTGGACCAGTTTATGGTGGGTAACAGGCCAAGTGACCCCCTTTTGCCTACATGTGAATGTGTATGATGGAAGCTAAGTGGTAGGTGAAGAAACTTCTCCCACACACAATTATATGCACAACAGGAAAAAAGAGCCTTACGTAAGCTCCTACGATGCTCTTCTTAGCCACCACAAAGATGAGGCAGATGAAAATGGCTGAGCCCAGCATGCTGACCGCACACACCAGCGGGTCGGCTCGCTCAGTCTTCTGGCGACACAGGCGCGTGGTAGCCGCCCCGATCACCACACCTAACAGCCCGGTCACACAGGTGATCGCCCCAAAGATGAGACTGGATGGCAGAGCAGAGCAGAGAGGACAAACCTGTTATTTCATTTCATAAATGCAACAAAGATGGTGCAACACAGAGGATATTTCTAATGCCACAGAGCCACCGAAACCCAGGTCATCCACCCTTTTCCATGCGGTTTGCAAAGTATGCTTTCAGATTTCACAAGTCAAACAGAGGCAGGCGAGACTTCAAAGTCTGTGTACAGTCGTCGACCTCTCACCTGTCCGTGCTACTGCAGATCTCTTTTGTGCACGGCTCGGCCGTCTTCTGCACCACCTGGGCTCGAGCCAGGTATACAGGGATCCACATGCCAAACGCACCTGTGGCAAAGGACACTGCTGATGATGCCAAGGAGGAGAACACATAGCTCCGACTGTAGGCACAAAAGAAACACACACACACACACAGAGTCACACCCAAAATTCAAATATGTGATTACATTGGCTTAGAAGAGACAAGTTAAAAAAACTATTATTCCCCAGGTAACCTTGCATTCAAAGGCAAGCTAATTAAAAAGAGGATTAAAGCAGCTAAAATAACATGTGAGCAAAATAAGACACTAACACTTTTCATAGGAGAAAGTGCCACTACGAAGAGACTGAATACTGTATGTAGTTTGTCTCCTTAAAAAGCCGCAATAAACCTGCATGGCTTTATATAGAGTTAATAAAAAATTTTTTTAAAGGAACACAGCACACAGGTCTTATAATAAAGTGGGTCAACAGTGTCGTGGGTAAAGCTCCCACTCAGTGGTGAGTGAATGATTGTCCAATATGTACTTGTGATGACATTCCAGTCCTCTAATAACTACTATAGCTGTGTATGTTGGTATTTAGAGGCTCTGGTTGAATTTCTATGATCTATGTATTTAGACGATGAAACATTACAATTTTCTTACCGCTTGTGGTTATGAAATGACCAAACAGCATCAAACCGTGCCCCGGCTCTATGAGATCTGCTAGTGAACTGGTTGCTCCTCGATGATTTTAGAGCATATAATGATCCCCCCATCAGCTAAGATCCCCAATAGGTCCCTCTCCCAAAACCCAGTGTTTCCCCCGAAGCCTTACTTCTTGGCGAGTGCCTTCATGTCACAGAGCCAGGAGGTGCGGTGCTTGATGCGCCCCATCTGATCAGCGCTGCCTCGCTTCGGCTCAGGCACGAAGAGCAGGATCAAAGTTCCCGCCATGATCCCTAATAGTGGGGATACCTACGGGGACAAGAACGATGTATAAGGCTGGACATCAACACTGGGTCGGACCTGGGAGTGGTTCTGAGGGAGCAGATGTGAACCACTGGACAAAGAACAGTGTGTTTATAATCTGAATGGACAACCACGCCTGACATACTATACAAGCCCTGTGGAGCTAAGAACATTCCCCCCTACTCACGCTGTTGGCACTGTGTGTGTGTGTGTGTTTGTTTATGTGTGTGGGCTTGTCTACGTGTATAACACTCAAAAAGAGCTGCTTGGCTTTGAGAGCTGCTTTGGGAGCTCCACCGCACCAAGGTGAAAACCTCACAAGTGCCCATCTGCTATCATCTTTTCGTTTGTGGGTTATGTGGATGCATGTTAGTGCATGTTCATGCATGTGTGTGTGTGTGTGTGTCTCTGTGGGGGAGACAAAGACAAAAGGCAGGGTGGGATGTGTGGGAGAGCATTTGTGTGAGCAATGCAAAGTGCTCACTAAAAAAAAACAGAACGATTTCATCTGTCTGGGGAAAAATCATATTATTCATGTGTAGCCAATGGAATCCCATGTATATGTACAAGCACTGTGTTAATGTGTGTTGTGTGTGTGGGTGTATATGCGTGTGAGGGGGTTTTTTTTTGCTCTCGGGGGGGTAATTGTTCGATGTGGCTCATAACGCAGCTGATAATGCAGCTCAGCACCGTGGTTATAGCCTCACTGGTGTGAGGGCTGCGCCGACACTGATCATTTCCTTCCTTGTATTGTGTCTTCTCTCCAATCTTCTTCTCCACATGTCGAGCATCTTAATCAAGCGAGTAATGTGCTTTCAAATGGAGACGGTGTAAAGGCAGCTCTTTGAAGAGGAAAATAAAACATTACGCGCGGCGTCTGCACCCAAGTCCGTGCGTTGTTATTCAGCGAGACACTACGAGTCTCTGACCTTTGACTTTGGCTCCCATGAGGACCATTAGATACTTCCTTCGTGGGTGACTGGCAATCAAACAAATGAGTTGCTGCCTTCTCCTGCTCTGCCTTTCTATGTATCTCCCCCTTCTCCTTATCAGCCACATTTTCAGGAAGGTAGCAGGAATTCATAGTGCAAAAACAAACGGAAGCGCTGTGAGGTTTTTTATCCTTAAAGCAGGATACTGCTGCACAAAAACCTGTTTCATGTTTCTGTATTTGTTTTCCTCTGCATGCCACACCGGTGATTAATTGGTGTTTGAATTGTTTTATTGGAATGTCATTGTGGCTGCTGTGGAACAAGCTGCCCTGCTCTTTGGTTGTTTTGTTTTTTTAAATTTCTGTTCCAAAGAATCAAGACAAAATGGATTTCCTGCTTCCAGTGAGCTGCCATGCCCAGGAATCTCTTCCACCACCACATGCTAAAAGAATGTTTAACGCCTTCCTTTAAATGTCACTCGGTTCATAAGAAGAGTCGGGTCATAATAAGTTGTAATAATTGTAAAAGCTGACCCTTAGGTCAGCGGTTCCTATAGTAGTCCTGATAAGAGTATTCATTGGTCCTCTCCATTATGAGTGGTATGTCTTCTAGAGCTGTTGACCTCTAAGTGTTTACTCTCAGCCACTCAGTAGAATCCCAGTAAAGTCCCATGACAACAGTGATTTATGGCCCTGATTTAACGCCTGCATCTATGACTGCAACTACAGCAGTAACAGTCCATCATCACGGTATTTATCTCTGGGGGTAGAAGAACATCTTAGTACATTTATTATTTTTTTCTTTGGAGTTGAGGCCAGAGGTCAATGTTGCAACAATACAATACTGGATTACCATTACCTGGTACCAGACGGTTCCAGGTAATGAGCCCAAATTAATTTGAACCCACTGACTTTTGTTTTCTATAAATAAATTGAGAAGTGCAAACCTGGGCACAAATGTCAAAATGTTCCTGTCCATTGTTCCGACTTCTGCTGTTACACTGAGCTGGTGCTTACTGTTGTTTGAATGCTTCTGTATAATCTGATGTAACATCAACTCCTAAAAGTACCTAGAATTTGCATTTAGTACAGTATGCTAAGAAAGGGCCCGCATTTCGCTGTCGTAACTTTTCCCCGGGAGTGACGAAGAACAAAGAAATTCAGTTCAGTTCAGTTTCATTTACTTCCCCTGCAGTGAAAAAGTCATTGACACATTGTTATTTCAGTGAAGCGGACACTGATGTTTTGCTACACATGACCGATGATAAAAGATAAATGTGTTTACAGCAACTGAGAAAGTATAATACTACCACTGCCACACCGTTTTTATGTTGAATTGCACCCAGGACACAAATATATATTGTTTTAAATTAAAATTTAAATCTCAGAAGATGCTGAGAGATTTTTAAGAATCAGTCTTTGGACAGATTCTCAGGAAATAGTTCTGCACAACACTGGCAGCTGAGTCGACTGTGATGTGGACACTGTTGTGTAAGTTTTTTTTAACCTTTAGCTCTGTCACCTCCTTGCAATGTCAGGGCCTGTGCAGCAATACATGTCCCCTGGTGCTTCTTCCACCACTGACCCCGGACTCACTCTCAGCAGGGGGGACTCTGTCTGTCTGTCTCTGTCAGCACGTTTGTGTATATACAGTATATATATACATATATATATATCTATGTGTGTATAATGTAGTGTATATGGTGGTGGAGAATGATGAGGATTTGATTTGTCCTTACCCTCAGTGACCAATGCCAGTCTCCTGCAGCTACCTTGGCACTGGATCCCAGGATGTAACCCAACCCACTGCAGAGACACAAAGCCTGCATATTAGCAACACAAAACATACTGTATATGATTGAACAACACTATATAGACAGTATACGAGTCATTGTCCTGGGTAAACCGAGTGTACCTACACTCTACATATCCTGTTTGTAGTCCGATTAAAGCTGCATTGAGTGTTTGGATACTTGACACAGAGCAGAGCTTATGCCAGTGTCACTGATCACAGCACCGGGAGCAAATTTTGGCTATTTGTGGATATGATGTGTCCATGTAGTCAGAAAATGCAGGTGCAAAGTTACAGCCTGGGAAGGCAACCAAGTGCAGTACGAACATGGTCGTCCGCCTCCAAGGCTGTGTGTGTGTGTGTGTGTGTGTGTGTGTTGTCACAGTGTAATTGAATTTCACAGCATTTTAGCTGAGTTACAGGCTGTTTTCTTGTGCCACAAAGAGAAACGGCAGTGAAACACTTGAAGGGATAAGATCGGAGATAACATCGGTATTCAAAGGATGAAGAGGATTTAAATAGTAAACTAGATAGAAGATATGAGTGGCATACTTACACTGAAAGCTGTGTATGTGGATATTATGTTCAAGACGGTTGTGCATGAGTCAATAAAGAGCTGGTTCTTCAGCGATATCTGTCAGTGATCGGCACGAGCACTTTCTTGTGAATGGCCCTGTTTTTGTAGGGCCATTATATGAGATACCAGTAACCAGATCTTATCAGGACTAGACTTGGACTGTGGCTCAGATCAAACTAACTGTAAGACATCAGATACGGTAGATGTCTAAATTGTAGTCCTTCCTGTCTATCATCAGTTGGACCAATATGGCATGAATGCTGGGTTTGGGGTTAAAAGGGAGGCTAATTATCCCATCAGTCAGGCTCAGGATAGTTTCCTTGGGCAAATGAAAGATGTTGTCACTGCTCTGCGTTTCCAGAGAGGTTGTTACATGCTTTGAAAACGCTCCTCTCCAAAATGATGTTTTGGAACAGTAAAATATCGCATGTGCACCACAAATTGTGACCCATGAAACTGTGTAACATGCATTTGACTAAGAGGGAGCAAAATGTCAGGCAGCCAAAAACTAGACACCAACCTAAATAGCTACGTGAAGCTCAAAAAGGAAAAGGTCTGCAGATTTAGAGAATAGCTGCTTTCCTGCCCCAAATGTCACACTATATATCTTAATTATTAAGTTGCTAATATTCATCACTAAAAGTCAATGAAATGTTGGGATTTCTAATAGCAGATTGGGGCAGTAGAAGAATGATCAGTGACTTCTTATCAGCATTGGCTCCCAAAACATGTTAAACTGGATTTACACACAGCGTTAAAGAGGGAAGCGGTGTACGTTTGTGCCTCCATGATTAGTTCTCCAAAAATAACACGGCAGTAGAAACAGGCTCAGACAGCATATGATATTTCCAGTGAGTGACTAACGGCTAATCTTATCAGCGTCCACCCAGAGTATGTTTGGAAAGTTCAACACCAACAATAAAACTTCAGTGCAACAAAATATGCTCACATCAAACACTGGCATCACCCAGCACCCTCTCGGTGGACCGTGGTTCAAAATTATGGAGGAAACATACAAGAGCAGGGGAATCCATTTCCTGTGAATCTGCTCTAATTCCTGGAGACGGTCATAACAACCTCAGTTTAGAAAACTACTGGGAGGATGGATAGGATGTTTGACTGCACTTTTACTGAGGCCCACTCTTTCACCTTCTATTGTCTGTGTTGCCGGGCAGTTTACTGTGACCTAAACACTTTGGCAGGTCAAAACACAAGCACTCGGAGGGTGCTTTGCCTTTTCCTTTGCTTATTTGTGTCCAAATAAACACACGGCTTAGTACACTAGTTACATAACCATTCACCATTGTATGAAGCGCTGCAGTGGCACATTTAGGAGACATGTAAATAATTACATACATTCAACATAACACTATGGTGTTGCAGCACATTTCCCTTTGCCTTTGCTTCTCCTTTTGTGTGATTTTGCGTGCAGTAACTGGCTCGGGTTCATGCTATTAGGCACTGTATATAACAATAAACCTCAAGTGGCTCCAGCACTGCATCCACGGGTACATTCATCTTTTATTACTTGGCTTTGTTTGTTTACTCCCTGTGGCCCTTTTTTCGGATTGAATGAACTGAAAAGGCTGGAGATTTAGTCTGAATAATGCCTCCTATTCCCACATCTCCGAAAAGGCTCCCACCCTCCATTTAAGGTCGACCCAGCCAATTGTGATTTTTCCACTATTCTTTCTGCAGTGGGACTGAGCTCTTTGTGTGGCTGACGCTGAAAAAGCAGCCAGAGAGTAGAAAGCATGACCTTCACGACGTGAGGATTATTTCAATTATCTTTGGTAATGCCTCTCATTCCTTTGCATGTCTGGATTTAGCGTTTGAAGAGCAGTAGTTGGACATGTTCGTGTACAATACAGCCATGCAAACATCCCCCCCCGTCCTTGTTGTTTACCACTGTCTGCTTCAATTGGACAGGATCTGTCTGGCTCTCACCTTCCTAGAGGGATGGCCAGGTAGAAGACAGACAGCATCATGGTGCGGCTGTTATTGGTGAACAGGTCTCCGATGATGGTGGGAGAGATGGACGAGTAGCTGGACTCGCCAATGCCCACCAGTCCCCTGGAGATCACAAACAGCCAGTAGTACTGCAGAGAAGAGGAAGGAAGAAAGAAGTAGAGGGATCAACAAATGAAACTAAGCTTGACCTTGAATTCTTGCAATATTAAGCAATCTTGTTCAGACTGCCGTAACATTTTTTTGCAGATCCATATTTTATACAGATTGGAAAGTCTAGACAGCACGAAAAAAAAAAAAGAATAAATAAATCTGCTTTGAAGGACTTTGAAGATAGTTTTGAAATGCGATTAAAATTCAATTTCTACAGATGTGTCTCAACTTGAAAGTCCCGGTTGCTGCTCACATTGTCTTTTGATCACAGACACAGACGGGAGTCTCTGCTCCAAAGTGAGTACACGTGCATCACTAGCAAAGCAATCCAAGCTGGTTGATTATGGTCTGGACACAGATATTCAGTTTGATCTTTGAAAAACACAGCCTAAGTCGTGCCAATGTGCAACACACATTAAAGGTTACTAGAGCTGCAACTAACGATTATTTTCATAATAGATTAATCTGTCGATTCTTTTCTCGACTCATCGATTAATCCTCTGGTCCATAAAATATCACAAAACCTTTAAAAATGTTGATCGGTGTTCATTAAATCTGGAAATGATGATGTTCTTAAATGTCTTGTTTTGTCCACAAACCAAAATGATTAACTTTTAATGATTTCTTTGTTATCCAGAGCAAAGAAATAAAGAAAATACTCACATTTAACAAGCTTAAAAAATCGGAAATCTTCGTTTAATCATGAAAAAAGCTTTGGACCGATTAATAATTATAATAATTAATAATCGATTTATTAATTAATTAATGTTTCAGCTCTAAAGGTTCCACTTATTAGATTTCATCTCCCAACACTCAGTGATAACATCTATTACCTAACGAGACAACAATGGATTGATTAAAATGTGACACACAACAAAATAAGTATGTAGTTATTCCACTCTTAAAATAATGAATGACTTTCACTAGTTCAATATAAAAGCCACGACACGATCAACCAAAACAGGCTCATTTCACTTCATTAAAACAACAGATAATTGTATTTTATCTTCTGTGGCATAAACGTAAACGCTTTTTATCGAAGCATCACACTGGAGGAGGCATTGCTGTAGGCAGCTGGATTGTAAACTGTTTCCATGGCAACCACAACTCATTGGGGGCCTGTTCTAAAAGCTGCAAAGACATCAGGTTTCCCCCCCCCCACACAGCGGACCGAAGTGAATTACAAGCACTGGCTACAATTTTGTCCCGTGCATTATGAAAATGCATGCAGCGCTTATGCAAAATGTAATATTTTGATAGTGACGTGAGCTGTAGCCCGTCGTAAGGATCGTCTTCCTTGTTGGTTTGGTGGTATATTCCTTCCCCCTCCACCTTGCACACACACACAACACACTGTGTTGTAATAATGCGAGTCTGTGCTGTGTGGGAGTGTGATAAGGTAACACTTTATAGGGTTTGTCAGCAGTGAGAAGAGATTTATGACGGCGCTGTGGGCAGCAGAGGCAGAGCTTAAGACAGTGACCTCAGAGATGACCCGAGCTCTCGTCACTCAAGGCCTCGCTCGTGCTGGTGGATGTCGTAAGTTCAATGAAGACTTTCAAATGTCAACTGACCTACACATAATAGTTTAAGGATGATAATCGGTTGTGGTCATGCAGGAGAAAATACGCAGTTCCAGTTCATGACAGCGGCAAACGTTCTCTTACGTAAGATCTGCATTCTGTATCTGCTGCAAATCCGTCCAAATGACCCCCGAGTGTCTTAAATGCATCGTGAAAGGACTGACTGTAGGACTGTAAGAGGTAATTAACATTTAATCGCATGTCACATCTTTCATCACATGTGCCTCGGCGCTGTTACATAAGCGTCATTATCTCTTGCCTCATTCGATTGGCACAGGAACATGGAGTAAAAGTTGCGGTGCTGAGGAATGTGGGTGGAACCCTTCTCCTTCATCCTCGTCAGCAGTCGCCGAAACCTTTGAGTCACATGTCAGCGAGGAGGGAGGATGCTTATTTTTCATCTTAGCCATAAGGAGCCTGAATGTATTTCCTGCTCTGGCAAATGGCTGCCCTCCTTGTCTCGAGCAGGCAACTCTAAGAAGGCTTTAAGTTGAAGGACGCCCTCCTGGGATCATCAACATCTCTGAGCTGTCACTTTTGCTTCCTCGGCTCTGCGCTTGAAGAGCAGTGAGCGGTCGTACGCTCGGTGAAGAGACATGACTGCTCAGTAGACATGTGCTGCATACATGTAGCTGCACGGAATGCTACATATCTAATGGAGGTTCTTCAGGGAACTACGGCGGCCTTCACGTCACAGATGTTGGATGTTGCACAGCCTTTTAAAACCACAGCCTTGTTGACATGCACACAGAGCACGTCAGGTAGCAGAAACATTGCGGCTGCAAAAATAAAAGACTATTTACACACACGTGCCTTTCTTTCACTATTATATGATGGACACTGTCAGGAAGACTCCCATCCCCCACAGCAATTATGTTATTGTTTGATGTGTGTGTGTGTGACACTGCCCAGCGCACAGAGGCTTTTACAGATATCAAATCTAAATCTTCTTGTCAATGGCCAGAGAGACAATGCTGAGACACGGGCCTTCATTAGTTGATTGGCTACTGGCCAGCGAGCCACAGAGAGCGAGAGAGAGAGAGAGGGAAAAAAAAAAGGTTGGACATATAAAGAACGGCTACAACAGCTAAAGCGGGCTGTCTGACTTAACAAGCGTGTCATTTCATTTCACCGGCCTTAAGATCAAGCATATCCACATCATAACTGAGTAATTAGCTCGTCAGGGAGGAGGGAACCTGACAGAGAAGCACCAGAGCCACCCGTGTTGAAGTTCTGCTGCTGTCGGAGCGTGTGTGTGTGTGTGTGTGTGTGTGTGTGTGTGAGGCCGTACCTCTTTACTGATGAAGGAGCTCAACAGAGTCACAATGGACCAGAAGAAAATGCCACAGCTCAGGATGACCTTTCTGTTGAAGCGGTCGCCCAGGTAACCAAAGATGGGAGCTGCTACCATGAAGCTGCAGATGAAAACTGCAAAGGGAGAGAGAGAGAGAGAGAGAGAAAAAAAGAAATTATTTTACTTTTTATGATGTAGTGACAGAAAAGGGCTGTTACTGAATATGTATCACGTTAGTCACATTTAGAGTCTCGTGTTCTTCTGTTAAAACCCTCGCATTCTGACCGGACTAAGCCAAGCACTTCAGCTGCCTGGTGCACTTATTGAGACAAGACGTGTCCAGATCAGCTGTGTGATACCAGCGAGCCAGAGACTCAGTGAAGGACTGCCAGAGGACACCTCCATTCAACTCGCCCCAACTACAATTTGCATTACACTTCACCCACATTGGCTACAAAAACCTGGCAAAGGAATATTTGAATCAGACGATACACAGTTCTGCACGGATGTAATGGTCACAGCGAAAGGTCCCTTATTTAACCAGTAAAAGTAGGATTTTCCTAACATCTGATTCACGATATACCTTTTAAGTCAAGCTTTAGTTCAGTATTTATTGTGATACTGGTTTGACACAAGATGAAGGAGGATACACTATCAAAACTGTGAAAAAAAACACTCTATGACTTGTTTTTAACATTTATTTACATGTGTGCTTTAATTTTAAATGACAGCCTCTATCATTTGCAAATTGTGATTTCAAATAGATGATTCATTGTTCAGCCCTTGGTAGGGAGGGAAAGGAAAATGTGTGTAAGACAGAGACAAGTTCATTTGTGGTCAGGTTGCTGAGATAAAGCTAATCAGAGAACATTGCTTAAAAAACATGTCGGGGTCGTCAAGCAATTTGTTACTGACCACGTTCAAGGCACAGCACTGACTCTTCGTCACTCTCTCATTAGAAGAGAATTGTGGTGACTTTGTGGCCTTGAATAATTCCTCCATCTTAATTTCTTACAGCTGAAGGAGCGGTTATGAAAATGTGTTCCCCTAATTGCCCCACTACTGACTGGACAACCAGGAATCAGTCTTGGGGCTTTTAGTCAATATTCATGATATTCTGAATTTTTAATGCTCTCAAACTGAGTTTCGTGTCTTTAGCAGAGGAGCGAGGGCAGAGATGCTGCACGTCTCTTGACAAGCAACAAGGGAAGCTGTGGAGACGGCCTGGAGTGTTCTGACACACCATCAGCATAAACATACAGGAGGAGGAAGGGAGGAAAACGGATGAGAGAGAAAAGACAAGCGGGGTGTGTGACGTCAAATAGAGACATCGCTGTCCCACAGCTGCTGAGGCCAACCAACAGGATAAGGGACAGTAATCACATTACAGCACAACTGGAGTTTGTGATAGTATGACATGACAAAACAAAGTCCTTTCATCAGCACAATTCTGGGAAGAGTTACCCAAATGTATTGCTAAATTTAGTGTGTTTTCATTTTTCATCATTTCATTAATATTTATTAATGCTTTAATTTTAGTTTCATTTCATTTAATAAATAAAAAAAGAAGTAGTAATATGTACATGCAATGAAAACAAAGCAGTCAAACTTATAATGCTCAATCATTCTCGCACGGTTTTATTCAATCAATTCCAGAACGCAGTAAGTGCCATGAGCTCATTTTCTAATAATGTTAAACATGTGGAACTTTTAATTAATAGCGTGATATATACATCAAAATCAAAACTACATTTGCCCTCATTTTTAACTGCTATTTTATACAAGAAACATGCATGCACGGCAGTATCTTGCAGTGGAAAAATAGGTCAAAAAGAGGTGTTATGTTATAACTGCAATTATTTGAAAGCCGCGGCTGCGCTCTTACTTGAATAATATTGTAAATGAGTCTCTCTCACTCCCTCTGTGCCTTTCGCTTCTCTTCCTCTTGTTGCCAGTGTGTATTCCTCCTCTCTCTGCGCCGTACCACGTACCAAGTACTGCCGGTTTATTGTGTAATATTAAATAACTAAATAACTCTGATAGCCCTTATTTTCTGTGCGGCTTTGGCTCTCACCCTGCAGCCACACACACACACACACACACACGGGCAGGGTGTTCAGCAGTGCATAGTGTAGATAAGCTAAAGGCCAGCAATCGCTCACCACCAGCTGCTCGACCTGAGGGTTTAAAAAAAACAAAAAAAAACAGAGAAATAAGACACATTGAGAAATAATGATTCTCGCTGTTGAGCACTTTGTCAAAAATACATACACTCGCGTTATTAAGTGGCTAATTTGAGGTCATTAGCAGGGCCACACATCAGCATCTCTCTGTGTGTCCCATTCCATGCAATTTTGTGATTTCGCTGATTAACCATGCCACTTTCCTCAGGCTCATTATCGCCTCTTAGCCGTGTTAAGCTGGGAACCAAGTCAGGCCTTAACAGTGAGAGCACAGTTATTGAGTAATGCTTCTTAATTGTGCCTCTTTCTAAGCTGTGCATTGTTTGGTGTAACTTAAGCACAATGCAGATCTAACTGATGAATTGGCTTCATATGTCTATGATAGTAGTTTTACTAGTCACACAAATCTATATTTGAATCCGTGAGTGTGCAGTGACACAGGTACACAACTTTTCAAGTGAGCCTCTTTGTATTCTCATGCTATGATGAATCCCTGTCACTCGCATGAGTTACAAGAAAGATGTTATCTTTGCTGGCACAGCATTGTCACATTTGTGTTCCACCCAGATTCCACGGAGCCTGAGTTTATTTCTTTTCTCAGTTCTCATGATCCTGCGCCCGAAAACTGGACGGGCAGAGGATGTCATGTTATAGTTGAGCTTATTTGTCAGACGTGTGTCATGTACATAAATCTGCAAAGGGGACAATTCATTTAAATCTAATGAATGTGATGTTTTAACTCATATAAAAGGAGATTGTTGTACATATGGCATGGTTCTGAGGATGGATAAACACTGATAACATGAGGACAATTTATGGAGGATCACGTCCTCCCAGGAAATGCCCTGTCACGATAAACACTGTCTTTCCAACCACCCCAGTGTCCTTCCGTCACTCCTGACAGTGTGCCTACAGTCGCTGTAAATCTAGGACGCCTGTCTCACTTGAAAACAATGCTTGTCCTCCTTTTGATATAACTCATCGTGAGAGATCCAGGATGGTTTCTTTAAAAATAAACGAGTCCTCAAAAACCTCTTCCCCGAGACAGCGCCATTTGGGATCAATGGGATTAAGTTGTTTTAGTGCAGAACGCTGGCATTTCTGTGGCAACAGCACCCACGTCTAAAGTTACTGTACAATTTACACAAGTTACTGAATGTATGCTGAGCTATTTTAAATTTGTAGTTCTAACTTTGAAAGGTACAGTGCGTGAAATTTTGAAAACTTTATTGATGAAGCTGCAGCTGATCATTCCTCACCTCACCCCTCCAACCATGTTTACACAATTCAGACAAAAAATTCAGTTATAATGAGTTATAATTTAGTGTGGAAAATGGCAAAATGGCAAGATTAGTATAAGAAAAGTCTTATTGACAGTAAACAAACTTGTTCAGTCGGACTGAGTTTGAACAGTTTGGTGGAAACATGTTGTTGACATCCAGTAAACAGTTCCACATTTGCAAAAATGTTGCCTGTCCTCACAAGTCACATTCCTACATTGACCAGTATCATTTTGTTTTCTGTATATAAGTCCACAGTGCCATCAAAGATAAGCCCCTGATGACTCAATGTGGCCATAACTGCATACGAAACAAACAGAAAGGCAGAAAGACCCCGACAGTGTGGAGCTCATGATGTGGGGAGTGAACCACAGACGTCCTCTGTGGATGTTTACACTGCAGGCCGAAGGGGAGGAAACGTTTTCATAACCTCATTTACAGGACAATGGTCAGCTTTGACTACTTGAGCAGACAGCCACCAACTTTCAGCACATGCCAGTTTACTTAAGCCGTGTTTTCAGCGGAGAAGCAAAATTAGCCTTCATTATTGACTCTTGTATTTACATCTCACCTCATTATCATCACGTTGAATTTGTCGTGTGGGCGATTAAGCAACGCTGCATAAGGAATAATTTATTTATAAAGAAATTCTGAATTTTATTATAATAATAACGTACATTTACTTGCTATTTGCAGAGGGAAGAGACTTTAACTAACTCTGCAGCATCAGCTCTGCCTGACATGTAACATATTCCCCTCTATTAGCTGAACAAACACAGAATACCGTCTTTAAAAAACATTGTTTATGTCCACACCAGCAGCCTGCGTGGAGAAAAGTGCTTCAGCGAATAAAAGGCAAGGACTCTGGCGACTACATTATTGTGTATCCTCATAACAATGCGGCACAGAGCAATGCACAGAAGACGGGGATGATTCATTATAACCTTAACGAGTAGTTTGAACTATTAAGCTTGTGTAATAATGTCTCCTCATCAGGCTACAGTGAACCCATTGGGGCCAGTCTAATGGAAACGGTTTGGTATTTTGAAGCCTCTGTAGAGTAGGTGCATTAACTCCTTATCTAGTTCATTTTTCCTCTGAGGTAAAGACCTAAGAGATAGCAAAGAAACTTTTGAACTTTGTGTACTTCTGAAAGTACAGATAACAGCAGCCCAGTGACGAGACGCCAACATTTTCTCACAAACAACACAAAAGAAACCTAATTTCAGTCCTACGTGAGCCTCAGGTACAAGTGTCCAACCTGTTCTGATGGTCTCCTCTCCAGATTCCACATGAGATGCTGTGCATATTTCTCACAGTCTCTCAAAGAGCAAATTACATCAATTACCATATCGTCTCAGGACATTCCAGGAGAAGACAATGGCTGTGAGGCGTCTGAAAGCAATCACAGTCGCAGGTAGACTGCAGACTCTTAAGACAGGTATTTACTGTGCATGTGAATCATGGTGTGTATTCATGTGGAGGAGGGCCTGCAGGAGCCACAGGATAAAAACAGGGAGGAAGTGTGATAACTATAACTGTAACCATGTATGTACACAGAGCCCATCAAGGACAAAACAGGCTAAATAAAAACATTCACTCCAGGTCAAAAGACTTCGCAATGCGCGCTGGTTTTTATCAGCTTTGGCTCTGATTGGTTGCTTACTTTTTCATCATGTTGCTCCATTTCTGGTGCAAACCCTTTGTGTTCTTCTGGGGCAAAGGATCTTCTATTATAGTGCCCGTTTAAAGTGATCCTTGTACATACTTGTGCACTGTAAAATCCAATATCTCAAAAGAAAATGAACAAAACTCTACAGCCATAAATGTATAAATGTCCAAGTTGTAACTTGATCATATATTTCTATTACTTATCGCCACCAAGATCATTTATTGTAGAAAGTAACGATATTGAATGTAATTCAACTAAAAGACAGGAAAACAGATGAACAAGCTGTACCCCCATGGGCACACACACACACACACATCAGCCTGTGCTTTCAATGGCCAGTGGAACAATATCTGACTCACCCCCTATATTTCAATACGGCTTTGAATAGAGCATCAGCAGGAAATGTGGACACACATATATTTTTGTTGTGTGTGTGTGTGTGTGTGTGTGTGTGTGTGCGTGCTCACAATTGACATTCACTAAGCCTGTACAGACACCGCTGAAGAGAGCACCTGTGAGGCTTAGCATCCTTATGTGGGATAGCAAGTGCTCAGCATGTGAATGGGCTGCAAGTGTGGGATTTTTCAAATTTGTCACGATGGTGATGAATAGACGACGATTTAGGTTGAAATGAAGGTGCTGTGAGTCACAAAAATGCCTCGTAATTTGAATAAAGAAGTACACGTGACTTTGTGCTGCAGGGGCACCATGCAACAGGGAAGAGATACTCTCTCATAGATATGTTGATTGAAAACTGAAATGAAAAATGTAAATGAAACCATTATCCAGTGTAATAAATGACGTCATTAATCAGGACATCAGGTGCTTTCTACCTGCTAGAAGTCCCTACTCCCATATTCCTTTTAGCAACTATGAAACCTGACAATCTGGACATTCGGTCAAACTAGCAGGCTGAGGAATTCCAGGCTATGTCAGCCTTAAGTCACAGAACTGGGGGGACAGGAGAAGCACATCCTATATCTGCAGGACTGCACACGTCCACAGGCTACACTCTGACCTGTTCACTGCGGTGGACAAGGTGTGTGTCTTGGCGTGGGAGCTCGCGACATTGTAAACACGCTGCTTCTATAAATACCTCTTTCATCAGTCCATTCAGAATGCGTGTTGACTCTGCTCCACCTTTGTGCTCCTGTCCTCCATGAGGTTATCTGCTTTCTGCAACTGGGCGTGTTCGTGTGAAGAATACACTACGGATGAGTAACGACTGTTTGTCAGTAAAAAAAAAAAAAAAAAACAGGAGGTCTCCAGCCTTGAATTCTCTCCATTATCATCCAGATTAGATTATATAGAGCCGTGGCTGCTTTTGATAACATTACCAAACAAAGGCTTCAAATAGCTCTGGGGATTATAAACAATGCAATGAACCAGTGGGCATCATTCATCAAGTTGTTCCTCTGTCAGATTCATGATGTGGTAAACTAAATTAAACTGTGTGTGTATAAATGAAAAAAATAGTATTGTCATTTAAAGGTCCAGTGTGTATGAATTAATGACATCTAATGGTGAGACTGCAGACGGAACAAACGCCTATCCTCCCTTTTTCTTTATAAGGCAACTACCGTGGTGAGGTCACCGGAGACGAGTATTTAAAGTAGACCCGAGTAGAGACTGAATACTATCTTATCGTAACACCTGAGGCTGCCAGTGGAAATGCAAGGGAAGAGGCAGTGTGGCACTGCGATGGCGATGCAACGGGAAACCCAACCCTGCATACCACTGTCACCGATGTCATCACACACAAAATCTGTCAAGACACCGGCGTGGACATATGTAACCCAGAAAACAAAAAACACCTCACAGTGCTCTTTCACAACTGCTGTGCTTAGCAACGGACAACAACAGAGGTGCAGAGACACTGGAATAATGTATCTGTCCATGACATCAGACTGCCACTTCTGCCTGTTTGCCGTCAGGTGGTGGTTGACAACGCTGCCCAACAGATCTGCAGTAAAACCAGGTTCTGTGCTTTCTTAATAAGATGGCTCTTTCACAATAAAAGCACTTAAGCTCTGACCGTGGACAAGAGGCTTTTGGGTAAATGTGGTATCAGTGTCTGCTGATCGTATATGTACATACTATTACTACTACTATTACTACTATTATTACTACTAATACTACTACTACCGCTGCTGCTACTATTATTATTATTATTATTATTATTATTATTATTATTATTATTATTATTATTATTATTATTAATAATAATAATAATAATAATAATAATAATAATAATAATATATAGCACCCACAGCTCAAAGTGCTTAAAACTAAATTAAAAAAGATAATAATATACTTATTATAGAGATAAAGTACATAACTGGACACATGTAAATATAGGAAAAGTCCTTCAGAATGGCTTTAACAAACACATGGGGGTAAAGGGGTAAATATCAATATAAAGCAAACATCCAGCAAAAGGGCAGATGTAGTGTTTCCAATGCAATATGTAAAGCAATGCTTTGTGCATTTCTGAGAGAAATTTATAGGTATAGAAATGTCTAATTTCATTAGTATTTCACTGAGAACATGTTTGTTTTACATTTGTACATTAACTGGTTTGATGTCAATCTGCAGCTCTAGTAATAAACGGAGTAAAATTGCATGGTACATTTTACGACTGAGCTCGTTGCTGTGGAGACTTACCAGCGTGTAGTATTTTAACAGAATACAGCCTGGAGGTTTGCACCATCCCCAGTGTATTATATTCTACACAACACTAAACATAATGCTGTTTACTGGAGTTGTGGGATTCATAAAAGCTCTGTGTGTGTGTGTGTGTGTGTGTGTGTGTGTGTGTTTCCAAACGCAGCAGAGTAATTTAGACTTGGCTCTGACTGCTCGCTCTGATACCGAGATGAAATACGAATGAGAGAAAAATCAATATTCATAACCACAGAGGTTGGATACAACGTTCCGTTGCTTGATCTGTTTTAATGCTGATTTCATACCGTCTGAAAGACACAGAAGATCTGAACAAGAACAAAGAAAATTCGCTGCTAACCATAGCCAATGCGTGTCCAATGCACAGTGGCAACACTGTGTTATGTTTTTTTCTATGAGGTGAGCAATACTGATGGGAGTGGCAGCTTTGTTTCTCCCTCTAATGATTAATGGGACCGCCTGTGGAGGGTGTGATACACAACATTTGTTTGAATAGGAAACCAGAGCCAACCAATGTGTCTTACTGAAACACAGACATTCTCACCACATTTCTGCCTCCTGGAATCCCCTTCATGTGGCTCCTCGAAACATTTCTACATTCCCCACATTTCTGATCACCACTAATTCTCCAAGAAACCCCTCATCTCAGACTTCACCCGTGTTGGGTTACCGCTGCATTGGCTGCGTCTTGATAAATGCCACATGCAGCCTGGGAAATACCCTCTCTCGCCTTATTTCGGTCAAACTCAGCACTCAATAGCAGCTCCTGCCGTCGGGTGCTAATGCCAAGCTAAACCCCCTTTTTATTTGACTCAATCTTTCAGCTTCTCTCAGAGTTGATAGCTTGTCACTGCAGCTGCGGCACATCGCTCTGTACCTGCTCAGTGTGAAAGCTGCAGCTGGGCTGAATTACACACTGCTACAAATACCATCCTCTCTGCCAGCAGCGCACTGGAACATCATCTTTTGCACATTACCAGTGCATCGTATAAGCAAAAGCACATGGTTAGAGCAAAAGAGAGGTGTTTTCGTTTTCTTTTTTTTCTTTTTTTTGAGATGTGCTTTCATCTAAGTGCAAGTGCTGCAGTGCAATCCAGGCTGCAGCACTAATAAAAACATAGTACTTTTTTTTCCTTTTTTTTACAAGGACATTTTCTTGTGGCCAGTGAAATTGCACTGAGCTAAAATACAGCACAAGCACAAGGCAAGGTGTTTGTTTTTTTTCCTGCTATTTTCTTGCACTCACTACAAAGCCAGTTGACTTAATGACAAGCTCCAGCTGAAATGACAGAGGACACTACTTGTCTGTGTTTGTGGTTTGTATGTTGCCTTTGTTACCGGGACCTAATGGGATATGAAAACTGGGGCTCACACACACACAGACACACACAAGCACAGTTTCCATCACTGACGTATACACACACACACACACTTAACTGACCAGTAAACCAAGTGAGCAAGCCGTGTCTTTGACCTTGACTTGCTGAGGTGTGTGTGAAGCGAGCACACGTGTTTGAGTGGGAGGGATGTGGTGTGTGTGTGTGTGTGTGTGTGTTCCTGATTGATCTGTTGATGTCGCTCTGCACAGACAGAGATGTGAAGCCTCTGCGTGGCATCGAGCCATCGATCGGTGTTCAGCCTCTCTTTGGGAGAAGCAAGGGTGAAATAACATTTTAGAATCGTGTTGTCATTCATGTTTGTCAAACATCGGAAAAGGCCCCTTTTCCAAATTCACAGGGCTTTTTCATGAAAACAGGGCTTTGTCTCACACTGGACTGGACTTCTTCACTCAGCATACTGAGCAAAGTATCCACTTACATGTAGTACACTGTGCACACTGTATACTATATAGTGGCAAGACTTTCAACAGGGAGTTTTTATGTAAAACATGGCTGAAATATCAATTGAATTATATTCAGAGGAATTAAACGAAAAGCATTAAAAGCAGTGAAAATAACCAAATAACATGAAACAATAAGCAATTGCATAGTCGCAAGAAAACGAAAAAGAGATTTGAGAACTTCATTGTTCTGTGTCCAAAGTGACATTATTATGGCTTTAAAATTAAATGTTAAACAAACATTGAGAAGGTTTCCACTGAAGATATTTATCGTGATCTAGAATGATCTACACATTCTGTTCCTTCCTAACTCATATGAGCTTGTCATCTATTTTCTTCAAAAAATTCACACAATTGCGACCACAAGTTATCATGGAAACATTTACTGATCAGGTAAAAATTTGGCTAATTTTCCCACAGATTTACATTCAAACAAACTTAAATTATCCCCCTAGTGGCTATTCAGTATATTGCTACAGCGAGATAACCAGAGGAGCGTGTCCCTTTTATATACAGTATGTTCTATGGTTGGCACACTTGTTGGTGCACTCTTGTGCACTCAAAACAGCAATTGAGTGTATGGAATAAAACAGATTGAGACACAGCAAGGGTTGAGAGACTGCTTGTTTAATGGCCATAAAATCCCGATTGGATCGGCAGTCACTCAGCAGCAGCGCTATTGGTTTGTCAACAGGAAGTGAAGGGGGAAGAAAACACGGCGCACAGTGCCAATCATCGCCCAACAGCTGCCCTCCACTGAGACGTGTCCTATAAAAACAGCCTGAGATCGAGACACATATAGACATACACTCACACATACACGGTGTGATGGTGACACATCATCAGGTCATTGTTCTATTCTGGTTGCAGCAGGAGCGCGGCCGCTGAACACCATTGCAATGCAATTATTTGGTTTTGGGAATCAGCAGCGGAGAAGATTAAACCTTGATGCCATGCATGACCAGAAAGAGGAAGCCACAGGTGGCTCCTTCCTCTCCCTCCAGTTCCTTGCAAGCCTTCATCTCCTCAAACGCCTATATGGTGCTAGTGGGGGTGACGACAAGGTAGCAGCAGCTGGTAAACTGCTGATAGACTGATAGAGCGAGAGTGAGTGTGTGTACCAAGGGACACCAGGGATGGCTAGAGACAAAATAGGAGCAGCTGTGAGTGGCCAAAACAGCTGATCAAGCACTGATAACTCAACTACAGACTGTGTCCAAGGAATCAGCATGCACTCCTTTTAACAGTAGATATTTTTGACTGACACCCTCACTGATCATAAACCTATATATACGGCTGCACCTTTAATCCAGACACAGTCACAGTCATCTTCTAACTTCCTGCAGTTCAGACTTAAAGCTCTGTTGTTGTTGTTGTTGTTGTTGTTGTTGTTGTGCATGTGGCAGGAGTATAAGTCTGATGTATTAGCATGGCTCAAGCCTTAAGTCTCACACAGCACCTGTGGCCTCATTCTTCTCAGCTCACAAAGTGGCTGAATGGCAGACTGACACCATGTTAAGACTGGTGATATGTCAGTGGTGTGTGTATGTGTGTGTTGCTGGTGTCGCCTTTCAGACAAGGTGGGCAGCCACGCACAGAACAGGGCGCAGACAGTCTGCGAGCTGTTTTGAGCGCCGGCTCCTTATTAAGCCGCCGGCCTCCTGTACATCCAGCCTGACTGACCCCAATACCTCTGCTTCCATGCTGCACGAGTGGAGAATAATTACAATGCCAGCTTACATTATAGGAGATAATTTATCCTATTAACTTTTTTTTTTTTTTGTTGCCTGATTCGCCTCAAAGCACTTAATACAATAACCCCAGCATGTTAACTCTCAGATTTCTCAGTCTTGTTAACAAAAGGGTTCAAAACTCCCTTCAAGAAGGTAATGCCATCCAGGTGAACCCCCCCTCTCCTCTTTCTTTCTTCCATTAACCTTTCCTGCCCTCCATACCCCCAGGACTGGACCTGTTCACAGCTGTGTGTGAATGTCACTCACTTCATACAGCTGCTGCCTTAAGGCCATTTTCACTGGGAGCATGGAGCTGCTGCCCTGGTGCTCTGACAGGTCCGCCGAGCTCAGGTGAGACCATCTCCTCTTGCTAATGGACGGAGCCGTTGAGCTCCAGGCTGAACCAGCATACCTTTACTCTAAGCTGACTGACACCTGTGAGCATCTCGACAGCTGAGACCTCGGCTCCCCGGGCAACGATAACACGTATAACGTGCACACAACCGCCACGCACACATGCACACACATGCACACACATGCACGTGTGCACACAACAGAAATGAGCACATACCTCATTTCAATTTGTTGTGTAAGCTGCTTTTTTAAAAAGAGTCCTTGTTGCCAAAGACCAGAAATAACCGGTGCTGTGGTGGCTGAACTTACCACAGGGTGTTTTCCATGTGTTGTCCCTTTACATGTAAACACCACTTTACACCACTGCATGGCAAGAAAGATTAATCTGACCACGTCATTCGGTCTAAAGAGTCTTATTTTACTGCAAACATATATATAATCCAATATTTTTCTTCTAGATTTAGGGCTGGGGCATAATTCAGTAACAATGTATGATGAAATATAATTAGCTTTAATATTGATACCACAAAAGGTTCATATATATATATATATATATATATATATATACGTATATGTATGCTTATGCACTGTGCAAACCCATTTTGAGACACAACATGCAATTGCTATTAGGTGTTTTCCCTCAGATTTGTGAACTGTTTCTGTTAAACAAGCATTTTAAAATGACAATTAACTGCTTTCTTCAACTTTCATTAGAAGCAAAAACTGTTGTCGATATTGCTAAACTTTTTTTCTTTTTTTTAAATCATATTTTTGGCCAGATCACCCAGCTCTAATGTTACTGCAGCATTAAAATCCCTTAAAATCTAACGCCACCTTTCAAAAATAAACAGATAGATAGAAAAGTGACTATTTTGCAGTGCAGCAATCAAAATGCAAATGCCGCTGTGGGTCTGAAAGGCTCTTCTTGTGTTCACTCGTGGCTAGAATTTCCCTAAAGCAAACAGCTTGCGAAATAACAAGGAGAGATATTGGAAATTTTTCATTCCAGTAGTTTTGATCAAGAGCCAAAATAAAGGCTGAAACTCTCCTCTCACTTAACTCGAACCAGATCAGAATTCATAAAGCAATTCTGACTCAGACTTGTGTTTATTGTAGGACTTGGAGCCTGCAGTTTGTGGTCTTTTTTTTTTTCTAAAAGTGTGAGGGTGACCTGGCAGCGGAGAAAGAGAGAAAACCTCAACACACACTCACACACACACACACACACACAACGCCCACTGCCTTTGAAACACATACGTGGGCAGTTTGGGTTCCCAGGTGCACAAAAGCTGCCAGGACAGAGGGAAGGAGTGAAGGCCTGGTCTGCAGGTGCTCACAGAGGCAGGGATTGTTCCCTCTGGAGAGAGAGAGAGGGAGGGAGGTGGGTGGTATAGGGGTGCTTATCGTACACATATACACTCACACACACCGACACTCTCCCTGCAGCACTCTGATTACGTCAACCTCCTAACCTCTTCTTCACATCCAGGCTCTCTGTCTGCGCCCACCCGCGCTCACAGCCCCTGCGCTCGGACACCCAGCATTCCTCAGGCCGGTGTGAGAGAGCGAGGTCGTCTGGGGATCAGGGGCCAAGCGGAGTCTGAGGCAGGACAGAGACGAGACAACCAAAACACAAAACACTTTTTCTACTTCTAGCCTCTCAGTAACCTTCAAATGCAGACGGTGTAGAGGCTAAATCAACTACACATGCCTCTCTCTACTAACACACTCACTGTGTGTGTGTGTGTGGTTCTGTGCCAGTGTGGCTGTATGCATGGTCTAAAAACTGAGCCAAGACAAACGGCATTAAGAGTCAAACACCCTTCACAGTTTCCTGGTGCATGTTAAGATTTTATACTGACCAGGCATCACCTGGAAATGTGAGTGTGTTTTCACAAATACAGACACTCTGCGGGCTGAAAAACCAATAATGCTCTTTCCTCGAGCTCATTTTTTTTACCCAAGTCAAGTCCTGTGTTTGATTCTACACGTCCGAACCATGACCAAAGCAATGTGAAACACCTGTGGTTTTCTTGACTACTGCAGCCAGAGGAAAAACAACAACGATATGATCCAAAAGAAATGTGGATGAGATGTTGAGAAAGAAAAATGCACCGTCGAAAGAGCAGCTGGTAGAAAATATAGATTCCTCTCGCCGGTGAAACTGGGTGGAAATGCAATGTGGAAGTGATGAAATGGCTTATTCACTCAAAAGCCAACAAAAATCACAACAGTGATCTCTTTTTCCTGGTAGATATTTTTGTCGTCAACACACCATTCACTCCCCTAAAGTTAGTCTAAGAACATCAAGTGGTGGTGGTGGTGGGGGGGGGGAACACTGGGCTGTATTCTTTCACCCTCAAACTCAAACCTGCCGGGGCCTCAATGGCACTTTGTGTGCACATTTGTGTGTGTTTGAATGACTGAGGGCACGCAGAGACAAAACGGAGTCCTGTCCTCCAGTGGCACTTTGCAAGGTATCTCTCTCTCAAAAAAAAAAAAAGGTGATTCACAGGAGTCCTGAGTGGAGCAGGAAACCCTGCCCTACAGCCGGAGTCCTCCAGACGCTCTGGGTACATGCACGTTCTCAAGAGAGAACAGCCTGCATGGCTCCTGACGTTGTTTTCCTTTGAGTTGACCTACTGTGTCACTGCCGCCGCAGGCTGTGAGGAATTACTGCCACCAGAACACCTTCTCTTTGATCAGCCTGTGACACTTGGGTAACGAGCATCAGCTGAATTACTTTTACGAGGTTCTAGAGCGGCATTGGCGCTGCTGCCTCGCAGCAAATAAAGCTTCTTTGTTTGTCGTTCCGTGTGGAGTTTGCTTGTTTTTCCTTTCTCTATTTTCATGGACTTATGACATGCAGATTGTGGTTAGGTTAACCCTGACACTGAGACTCGAAGAAGGACATAAAGACAGAAGCAACAAAAGGAAAAAAAATAAAGGATAGATCGAGAAAACGCTGTTCGCCAGTCTGTTATTATCGGATGATTCATAGAGGTTGACCTGTGATCTTTGAGTCAATTTTTATTTGATGAAACAGTTTAGCTGTCAGAGCAGGCGGCAAACTTGTGTACCACACAATGATTACACTACTGGAGAATGCTCATAATAACAGAAGTCAAAATCACAATGAGAAGTTGTCTGAATGTGACTATGGGTGTGAATGTGAGTATAATGCCTGTAATAGGCTGGTGACCTGTCTGTGGTGTAACCGGCCTCTCGCCCAATGTCCAATGGTATTGTCTCTAGCTCCTAACACAAAATGGATTTCTACAAATCACAAAAGCTCATAGTTCTTGAGCAGCTGAAATGCTCTCTCCAAACAACCTGGTATAATCTGTGATGTAATTTATTGCCAAGGAAAGCAAGACCTTACCTGAGTCCATCATAAAAGAGCTAATTCAACTTTACACTCTTTTTTGGATACAACGTCATCAACAAAAAATTCTGCATATAATGTTTTCATATAAGACTTCTTGTTTAAATGAACAATACAATAACATTTTTAGTGGATTGATTATGTGTTTAATTTCTACCTGCACTTTGTACCATCAGTATCTATGTCAATGACATATCTATCGATGATATTCATGCAATAACTGCATACCAATAGTTATGTCTTTGTATATGGAGCAAAGAAACCAGAAAATATTCACATTTAAGAAGCTGAAAAATCTGGAAACAAAATTTAGTAATGGATTAATCATGGATTAATCGAATAATCGCTGCAGCCCTACCCATTATTACACAGAGGATGTGTTAAGCTACGCAATTATAGAATTAAAGGTCTTACCTGTTTGCAACAAGCCCATCCCACTGTCTGACACCTCGTAGTGCCGCTGAATGTCGAGCAGGACACCTGTGCACAAGAGGAGAATGCAAACATAAATGTCTCTTCAGGACTTAATCATGAGCATTAGCACAGGTATTGAAATAGTCACGTAGCTTTGACATCACGCTAATCGAATGCTGGCTTCGTGCTCATCTGTTGTGGCTTGCGATTATCGGTGGACATGATTGCTAAGCAGTCACACAGGAGCACGTTCACTAAACATCCCAGAAGAGCAATAAAACCTCCTCGATAAGTGCTCTCTTGGCTGCAATAAGGTGCTCAACATTTGTAAATGGCTACAAAGATTTCACACAATGCTACAACATAGTTTTATACTGTCTTTTAACAACACAAGAGCAATTTGTAGTAGTAAATCAAACTTTATGCTGAAACACAGAAGCTGGAGGTTGAATTTGGTTTGACCAGATTATTTCTGGTGGCTCTAAGCAGCCACTGAAACCACACACACAATCTCTGAAGCGGTCTTAATGCTGATATATAGAATATTCACATGCTGTGCCAACGGTCGGGAACACACATTAACAGCCAAATTATGACTGATGTGCTTAAGGCTCTCGTAAACCTTTCAAACATTAGTAAACACGTCTCATCAAATGAATTCTCCTCCTCTTGAGACTGTACCATCTTAAGAAAGTTCAAAGTCTAATATTTTTTTTCGAAGCGCATGCAGTCCAGATGCAGTGGTGACGTGCACGGCCGGTGCTGTGTGACTGTGCGAAACCAGCAGGCCAGTCCTTGGGAATTGCAACTCAGCTCATGAAAATGGAACGGCGGTGTGACTAACATTCTAAAAAGCCGGTTGCCTCTGATCCGTCTACGCCCTTCGTCTGAGCCCGGCAGACCAACGTAACCTAGCATAACCTGACCTTCAGTCGGGTGCATCACTGCAACTTTCTGAAATACCTCATGCATCATTTCCTTGTCAACTCGGGGGACTTTGCCTCAGAGGGCAGTGACAAAGATCACAGCCGAGCAGGAAGAGAACTACATGCAACGTAACAGAAGCTGCTGATTCTTCATTCCTCGACGTTGACATCTCTCAACAGAGAGAGACGCGGCGTGTTTCCCAGGCGGCGAGCGGCGGGTTGGACTGTGACTGGGAGCAGAGACACAGGTCGGATTCCTGTCATCTGAGTCAAAACACCTGCTCACATTCTCACACTACAGGCAACATTCCTGTTCAAGCATTATGATCACAAGTCCTCTCTTTAATAATGACATACGACTGCTTGTATTTATCAATCAGTTTCGGCTTTAGTCACCTACACCGAACATTGGAAAACACCTGTGTCATCAAATCAGTATTCCCCCGAAAAGCCAACACCCTCATACCTCACCTCTGCTTTAAAGCTGCAGTGAGTCACTTTTGGGGATTTATTTCTTATCGTCTTCCTGGACAGAAATGATGTGACATTATTGATATGCTGTGTCGTTCATCTGAAAACAGCCTCTGTCAAGCAATACTATCAGATCTGACTGAGGGAGTGCTTGTGTGCATAGAGCGGCAGCACAGAGGCGGGCGGGGACAAGAAGAATGTTTCCCGTCAGCATTAGAATTCACTTCCGAACCACTACTTTATGCTTTCAGTCATACTCCCATGCTCTTTTGTTTGCGGCCGCCTGGCTTTACTAGCACGATGTTGCTATTGCCTCCAACTGTCATTGAACAAATCACTTCTTTTGTTCAGTTTAAGATCTAAGCACCGAGAAACATAGAGAGTCAGGTGGCGTTAATAGACTTAAACATGCATTGTGTGAACTCATTTGACTTTTATATGTAAAAAAAAATACACTCTGCATGTGAGAATCCAGGTTTAACGCAAGTCTCAGTCTATACATAGTACTTTAGCCGAGAAGGCAGGTAAAGCTTTGCTGAGCTGGTCTGCCACTCAGCACTGCACACGCTGACATGAACACACACACTTGGTACCACTTGTAATCATAAAACACATCAACTTGTCATCCCTACATGGCCTTAAGCAGACAGCATGACAGTGAAAACAAATCCCCGTGCACCCAACCCTCTACCAGCTCTACGGTCAGCCTGTCACACAGCGACAACAGCATTCAAGGGTGCACTGTACGGCAGCAGCTGTACTTGTAATTGGCCTGGAAGAAGTGCTCTCTCTCACACACACACGCACACACACACACAGCCTGCTGGGAGGGAGACTCCTGTGCCAGATGGTGGAGCGTCCCTTCTGGAGAGAGTCTGCGCTTGTCTGAGGCTGAGCCACACCCGTCTGCATTTACTACACTATTATCACACGGAATAAAGGCGGTTGGTACAATATAATCTGCTGTAAAATAGAGAATAACAATAGATAAAGCAGAGATAAACAATTTCACAACATCATATCTTACCACAAAAGATAGTGTTAACACATTTTTACAGTCCAGCACCTCTGCGTACATGAGCATCTATTTAAATAAATGGTGGAAGTCGTATCAAAAACATCAGTGCTGATTCATGCTCAATGAGCTGTGTAATATATGGTGCTAATCTGTATTAGAGATTACAAAGAGCCAGCCGCAGGTCTGTGTTTGTGCAGCAGTGTATCACAGTTATCATCTGTAGTCTCAGTGAGGCTTTATAATGCCGGGCAAATCCACCATTCACTCCTTCACAAACATCAGAATAAAGCGTGTTATTTTTCATATGCCACCTAAGGTTAATATTTTTGGATGTTTGAGTAATGTGTTTGTTGACCGCGTCTTAAAAAAAAACAAAAACACTGAGACAAAGAAATCAGTGATGTATCTGAAGAGGACGCACCGCAACCCTCACCCAAGCTGGCAGCGCCCTGCTTAGTTGCCATGGCAACACTGTACGTGCGCTCAAAAAAGATAAAGGTCAAGAGACCACAAAGGAACTCTGCTTTCCAAATCTCCAAACTGCCTCTTTATTATTCCTCACTGCAGCTGGATTCGGTGTCTCCGATTCCCATACATGGACATGTCTGTGTGAACAGAGTGTGTTGAGGTGTTCCTTTTATTCTACATTTATGACGCGGTGGCAGAAACACCTGCTCTGACACCATAGCAACAGCGACAGAAAAGTGATATTTCACCACTGCACACTTACATATGTGTAATGCTGATCCTTTCAGCTGAACAACATTAATGAGTTTATCAAGTGTCAGGCCTCCAGGGGGTCTGTGTGTGTCTGAGCATCGTGCCAAACAAGAAGCATTACAGGAATGTGGATCTTCCTGACTGCACACAACAATTACACCAGGTACTTGTAGTGTCTACACTCTCTCCCTCCCTAAAATGCCGTACACTCCCTTAGTTTAGCATTATGCACAAAAAAAAAACAAGCTAAAAGTAGTGAATACATACAGTCCAGAGTTGATGTATGTATTCTTTGACACTTAAAGGACTCCTTTAATGCATTTGTTGTGATGCTGAACTGAAGACACTTGTGTAGGCTACTGTATGTGGCTCCAGTCGCTCACTGCGGTGAAAACACAGTGTTGACACAGCGTCAGGGGCCAGTTGTGGAGCTGACACTTATTCCACTCGCTCGTAAAGTTTGCCTTCATGACGACGGTGCGGCTCAAAGAATACGAGTGACTCAAATGGGTGAACGCTCGCAGACCACAAACGCTACATTTAGAGCCATGAATGGTGAATGATCATTCTTTGATATGAATAGGAGTCAGTCTCAGTCGCTCTTTGTTGTTTCCATTTAAAATAAAAAAACAGACAGGGATTTTAAATGCCAGACAAATGGACAGTTTTTCCCCTCCCTCTACTGCAACGTGTGTGGAAAAAGCAACAACACATAATAACTTCATTAAGAATTCAGGGCGTCAAAATATGGAATCTTTTTTCTCATTGAGCTGAACATTGTTCCTGCAAAGATTTCCCCCTTTTTATGTACTATTGTTATGGGGACATCCAATCCAATCAAACCAAAACAAACATGTGACTGAGGATATAGCATGGTGTTCCTGAAAGTCGGCCTTCAGTGTGCCAGCTTTACTCCTCTGGGACCACCATACATTCACAAACACACCTTAAGAGGAAAATCACCATTGGTTATACAGTTATACACAGGTATCCAAACACAAAAGACAGATTTTTTTTATCAAATCCCCAACAGACACTTTCAGATCTTTGGATTCTATTTCTGCGCAGAGAAACTAGGCTAAGATGAGGGAGCGATCTGCAGTCTAATTTAATAGTGATGGGTGTCGGTGAGAGACACAGACAGCTGAGAGGAGAGGAAATAGGTGGAGGCTGCATCAGGTCAGTTGGCTGGATTGGATTTGTAAAGTATATGTTTTCCATTGTTTATACATAGACTGTACACACTGTGTGTGTGTGTGTGTATACGATGTGTATTGTTCAACCTTTCCCCTGGTTTCACTGAGTGTGTGTGTATGTGTGTGTCACAGTGAGAGAGCGAGCCAATGGATGGAAGTCATCCATTGGCCAGAGTGTGGCAGGCAGCGGTGAGCTGCTCTGCTGATGTGGCCAGATCCTTCCCCTCCATTTCTGCAAAGGGGGTGATTCCTTTTCATCCGTCACCCCCGTCAATATAAATAGTCTGGGAAAGGAAGGAGAGGTGGAGGGGCATAATGAGTGAGGAGAAAGTGTGTGCCTTTTCTGGTTGTTCTTCCAACCAGTTTGTGGAGTGAAGTGTTTTGAGAGACAATGAGAAACAGAGCAGCAGAAGTGTAGAGGCAGGCCGCGCTGCAGAGCTCCAGCTCAGACTGCAGCAAGGAGAAAGGTGACCACAAATATGCCCGACTGTGGCCGGCGGGCTCCTGACCGACTGCTCTCCTCCCTTGCTATGTGGCCGCAGTGGGCGGGGGAGCTCTTTTTCCATTCCACTTCCTTTCCCTGCCACACAGAAAGGAAACGTGCTGCAGATGTCTGGGAAAACAGTGTAGAGAGCTGCAGAGCTGCAACGGGAGGTTGGATTCCCCCCCCCCCCCCGGTACGAATCAACCAGAGAGCGTGATGGTGCTCTACAGAGTTCACACAAAACCACCTACACTGCATGAATGTATGAAAGTGCAGTCATATTAGATTGTGGGAGTGGGCGTGGCTGGCTGTCGGCTGAAGTGAACGTGTGAAGAAGGCTCAGGTGAGCTAATTGGCACAGCTGTTGCTACTTTGTAATCACGCTCTCTCCCTTTATATGCACGAGCTTGCAGGAGGTGGAGGGAGACGGACTGCTGCACACAAGAAGAAAGGGTTTTGAACGCTGAATCGGACGTGGAACATGTGCCGCTGCGTCTATAAATGCACAGGAGTTTTATTTATAGGTGTGCAGGCTTTAATTTAAGTTTACTCGGCTGTGAACAGTCATCCCCATTTGTGTTCTGTCAAGAGTAGTTATATAGTTGTATTTCCTTTGGAGAGTGGGCTTTACTGTTGCAAAATTGCTATTATTTGTTTGGGTCATATTCTGTGATCGTTGACACTTTGAATGGAATGACGTGAAGGAATGTTGGTCTCATATATAAACAAGCTTCCAATGAGTAGACCTTTTTCCCAGCAGCCGTTTTAACATGATATGTAATGAGTACATTCTGTATATTCTGCTATATTATTTTCTGGCTATATTCCAATAAAGAGATAAGTCACAATGTTCATTCAAGCATTGCTAAAACAAAAAAGTCTGTTGATGACCTCAGACTGTTACACAGCACTCTATTTTAAAATCAACTTCAGGTCTCCTCTGGGTATGTCACATTTAGTTAGCGCAACTATTTAAAAAGAAGGTCCAAGATGAATCAGTGCAGTGTTGTTCTACAGATACAATACTACTAATACTGTGTCATTTGAGACAGATCTCACTCTAATGTGCGCCAGACAACCTGGAGCTGTATCACATTAAAAGGCCTGCCAGCTTTACCACTTTGATTAAAAGGGTTTTCGTTTCCACCTAATTCCGCTTTCACTAATCAAAAGCTTATAAATTCAGCTCAAGGGCCACAATGCATTAGTCGCAGCCAGTAAGTGCTAAATATTTGATAGAAGCGGAGAGGATGTATCGTGAGTCATCAAGGGAGCAGACTGAACGTATGGATCATCAATAATACAACTCGGCGGTAGCCCACTCGTTCGTGGGAGATAATGCACGACATGTATTGAAAAGGAAAAGCGGTGCAGTGAAGCGAAGGAAGCGAAGGTATTTGAGAGGAGATGAGTCTGCGCGACTGTCGAGGGAATCACTGCGAGCTGCACACGTTCACACCAGCAGCTCTCAGGAATACCTATGTGCAGGAGAGTTATTTATGTGGCATTTTGAAAAGGAGCCACATTACCCAGAGGCTCGGGGAGTGGTAACTAATACGGACAGCGTCCCATTCACAAAGTCCTGAAAAGTGGCTTATATTCAATTTGACTTGTCTTATCAAAAGCAAAACATTATATTCAATGACTTCATACATACCCAGTAAAGCAGAAAAAGGAAAAACTCAAGCACCAGCAACAGGGCGGGACAATTATTCATTATTGCAAAACACTTTTCTTCAATTATAATTATAATAACAATAATAATAATAAAAAAAACTGCTTTGAATGCTATGCCTTACAACAAACTACATGCACATTTCTGCATCATGCTTGCAAAGGCGATGTTACACTTTACTTTGTCACGTCTCAGGCTCTGAAACGAGGTTAACTTTTTTATTTTTAGCAGGATCGATTTGTTGTATTGATGTTCTGTTTTATTTGTTGCATTTCTGTTCTCCTGGCCTTTCTGCCACTATGATTACCGGCACCACCCATAATGTGTCCTGATGTAACCTGTGCCCCTTTGGGTATTCCCCCCACACACCCCCTCACTTTGATGCCAATTCTCCTCGCCCCTCTGTGTCTCGTGTTCCAGCCTTTCCTTGTCTAATGTTGTTGTTCTATCTGAGGACACTTGTGCCCAGTCTTGTAATTTAGTTTATAAATATTCTAGATCTTTAAACTCTGAAAGGTAAAGGTAATGTGAATATAGCATGCGGCAAATGGCAGCAGATATAAAACATGTACTAGCTCACTTGCATTACTCATGTGTGCACGTGGGCGAGCCTGTGTGTGCACATGCTCCGACCATTTAGTAATCCCTGTGCTGTTTTTTTTACATAACATCATGCAGGATTAAAGTCATAATGTAGTGTTTTTTAATGAGATTTCATTTCTCCTCCTTGGTTTCATGAGGATAAGAGGAATCCAATATGGAGGGCTCTGGAAGGGTTTCCTTAATTATCATAAACTGTATGATAAGCACTGGAAAATTGATCTACTTAATGACACTCATTTACACCATTTTTAATTACTGAAAGATAAAGAAGAATACATTGCAATAGTGCTAATGAATAAATAGTCATTTTAATATGTGGATCTTTATTGTATTTAATATAAAGACAGTATGTGTGAAAGAGACCTGACCTTACCTGACTTCACCTAAATTCCACCAGAGCATCAGTAACAGCTGTGATTTAGTATCACGATAAAAGAAGAGAGGTTACGTTATTATATCCTTAGCTCAATATTACTTCAATATTATAATCATAATTATTATTATTAGAATATCAAATATAGCAGTGTCAGCTATATCTGGATAATTGCAGTCCAGCTGGTTCCTCAATTAAGAACTGATCTGTCATTTATACACAATACTATTTTGAGAAAACCAGTAAATTAAAAAAGGAAAACAACTAATAACTAATGGTTCTAACTAATAACTAATGGCTAAAGAGATAAATCTGTATGTATTTCCAGCATAACTGCTAAAAAATATTCTGTGTGTCTTCTCCTCTGTCTACACCACTGCTTATTTGATGTTATACTGACACCCTGGAGTTTAGAATAATACATACAATAGCTTTTTTATTCAAATGTGACCTCCCTACAGTCCCATCATTTACAAAAGCAATCATCCCAATGTCACTCCGGCACTGTCTTCATTTAAGGAGGATGTCACTAATTTCCAACTCTATTTAATCCCAGATGGGACGGAGTATAATGCTGTGCGGCTCCATCTCTAATTGTCTCATGAATTATAGATGCATTTCATTACATCCCGTGCTTTTTTCATCAAACACTGTGAGCAAACCAAATATGTCGTTTTATGATGATGATGATCTCAGGTGCTTTTCAGATTTATTTGGTGATTATGTTTCAAAAAATGAATTCAAACCATTCGGTCCAACAAAATCCGAAACCATCACATGGGATGGTTTCTTAGTATTTGTGAATAGAATGTTACCGTGTGTCATATTAAGCCTCTTGCACTGTTGACCTACGGGCTGTCAGTCACATTTCAAAATGATGAGGTGTCACCGTGAGGTTTCGGCGTGGGAAAAACCAAGACATCTTCTTTTCTTTTTTTTTGTTCTTCTCTATAACTTCCCCCACATACCACGCCTGTTCCATTAATTGACAGCCCACATACCTGTGGCACAGCAACACGGCTTCAGGGCTTCACTTATCCGTCACTGAACAAGACCAATATGCACATAAGCTCTGATCTGTTCCGCTGCACACATACGTGCAACCTGAACCGAGACATGGACCGGTGCAGGAGGCTGCAGACTTGTCTAATACATCAATGAACAAAAAGCCACAGTCTCCATGTTCAACAACACGTAATAATGATTAAAATCGTTGAAGGTTTTGTGGAATCAAAACAACAAATTCCACCCATCCGTTCGGGGCTTTTCAAACTGCACCTGCCATTGTTTCAACCAAAACCAACCACAGAGCAAATTAGGGCTGTCACTTTTTACCCGAAACCCAGACATCCATTTGAAGTTGAGAGGGAAAAGGATATACGTAGATAAAAACAATGTTGTCATGTGTGTGTGTGCAGGTGAGAGCCAGGCAGTATCTTTTCAAGGAATGACGTGTGACAGCCCAAGTGCAAACAGGTCCACTCGCCTGCCAATTAGGCTGTGTTATGACAAATCTGCTCGAAAATGTGAGGCTGGACTAATCAGGAAGAATGTGATGCTACTAATTGAACAGCTGCACACATGTTTTGTCTCTGTCCTCTCACGCCTTGTAAAGAAAACCGAATGACACCTTCACCTTCGTGTGAAAGACACACTCGTTCTGTTAGCGTGTGTTTCCCACCTTTGACCCGTGGTATTAACAGACGGTCAGACATCTTTGACAGGCGGTGGACAGCACTCATTCAACCCTGGTTCTTCCCACAAACAAAGCAGTGCACACTCAGCTCACCAGCAATGATAATCCAGCTGCAATCTCATCCACAGTGCTGACAAGATGAATAAATAATAATAACGAAAAGCTGTGCGGGAGTGCACAAACACACACCGGATTGGTGGATAGAAAAGATTACATTATTCCTCTACCAGGCGCCCTTATTTACTCAATCACATGTAAATGAGGGGAAGGATTGCATTTTCATCAAGAAGGAAGGCTTTTCATGTGCTGCTCCGCTGTAAATCAGCACTCTAAATATTATTTTAGCAACTGTGGGAGCTTCCAGGAGCTGAGAGCTAATATTACTTCTAGCTGCAGGTCATAACCGCCGGGTGTAACTTATACCACAAGCAGGTCAATATTAGATTCCAATGCTCTCAAGAACAACTTGTTGATGTGTCAGAGAGAGAGAGAAAAAAAGCCAATTTCAGTGCGTCCCAGGACATTACAGCTCCATCACTCGTGACTTCAAACACACTCAAAGCTACTGTCCTCTTGATCACAATTCAGTGTGTGTGCGTGTGCCAGTGTTTGTGTGTTTCCCAAGGATACAAAGTAAATTGCATTTTCTTGTATTTCCATTTCATCATTGTTGCATGTGGCACTGGTCTCAACTGTGCTCACAGGAACATTTGAGTATGACCTAGACAACAACAAATTTCCTTTACTTGACGCGGCTTTGTTTTCCTCTCTGTCTTTTTTTTTCTTTTTTTTAATTTCTATTAGAGTGTGTTAACATTGATGTGAATGTCAGAGACTGTTGTGTGGAGAAGGGGAAATGTTTTCTGTATAATCTGTTATTCTAAGGATTTTTGACTAAGTAGGGATGAGCTGTTATTTGACAATGTGTCATACATAGCAATGTGCTTGACACCTTTCAAAATGTCTCCTCTTTCCTTCCTGCCTTAGGAGGTGAATTTTAGCACTTTCCTCAGATTAACGCTCCAGTTCTCAGATCATGCGACAGGAAGGTAGAAGGAAGATTTTTGTTATGGGGGTTTTGTAAAGACTGGAGAACCTCTGAGCCTCGGCTCATTGATCATGTTGCTGACACTCTGATGTGTCTTTAACACCCCTCTCAAGGCCAAACTTAGTGGTTACTGTGTTTAACATGGGGCTGTAATCCTAAAGTAAACTCTTAACAGTAAAGAAAACACCACCGCCCTGACGTCCATGCACTCTCCTCTGATTACACAGGGGAGGTCAGCGATTATCAGGCGACCACTCACCTTTATGTCAAAGATCATCAGGCAGCTTGAGTAAGCACTGTTGTCATTGACCGGCCACAGGAAGTTAGAAGATAAGACATCAAATAAAACACTGTATGATCAAAGCTCTGATATTGGATCTTGTCAAAAAACAGTGTGTGATGTAACGACGATCAAAGCATTGGTTTATTTATATCTGAGCAAATCTCTGTAATCTCTGTAATGCACCTGTACACAGAGACACATTTCAATTCCTGAAATTGAACGAGCCAATGAGAACTGTTCATTTAAAATAGAGTGAGAGATGCAGAGGGCAAGATAAAATGAGCAGAGCATCGTATTATGGGAGGCTATTTATTTTTATCAGGGTTTAAAAATATGTGCACGGCGTACTGTACTGTAGGTGTGTGCTGTGTGTGTGTGTTCAGATTTGACAGAATTAGGTCTCCAAGAACAGCTGGCCACAAAGGGTTTCCATGTAGTTTACTGTAGTCTGCAGCTCCACCGACTGTGACTGGGCCGGATCACTGGTCCAATCTAAAGGACTCACACCACCTTGAGAACAACAGGGTGTACCTGTCCATTCCCACCCCTACCTTTAAACTCACAAGATGAAAAACCTCCGGTCCATAGCACGGGAGGCACTGAGTAAAAATACCCTCCCCAGAATGCAGCACATGTAATAGCCTCATAGCTGTGATGAGTGATAGGCTATACTGTAGGATGCAAGGTTGGGGTAATGCCAAAATAACAGCTGTAAGTAGGGGAAGAGTCAAAGAGTCACCCTTTAAGTGGCCAGCAGCCGAGCCATGAAATGGTGCGTTCATAGCTGGAGGGTCACAGGGTGAAAGCGGCTGCGAGGGAAGTACGCCTGCTTGATGGCAAAATCTGGGGGAGCCACATGAAAGGGTCTGCACCAGCACAGGAAGAAGCTCTGTCTAATTCCATGGGTTACTATTACAGACGTCGGCTAAATCAGAGCCTAAAGAACACACAGACTGTTTTCTCACAGCAGTGGGAACGGCACGCTAGGAAATAGACATAAAGAGATTAATGGAATATCTGTGGGAAAACCAGTCTGGAAAAGTCCACTTTGGAGGGATGTTGTGTAAAGACTTTAACATCTGCTGAGCGGTGTCAATATTTTGCTGTTAACAGCGTGCGTTTTTAAATATAAAGGATACGAAATGTAAGAAAATGTGCGTAAGTCATGGTGCGGTCTTTCAAAGAGACGCTCATATTGCACAGTGCAATTTGTCTAATTCAAAACAGCTCGACATCAAGCACAGCAAGAAAGCAATAACCCTATAAAGTAAATTACTCGAGGCCCCACCATCTTTTTATGCCTCTGCTGTTGTTCGGGGACATTTAATGTGAACGCTATAAACCAAGAGCGGGTGAAATTGGGAGAAAAGTGAAGGGTGAAACAACCGACAGCTAAACCCCAATATAACCGGAGCACAGCCTCTCATGCGGCTCAGTAGTGAGAAGACACTTGCTGCATATCTATCCCTGACATATTCATGTTACTGAGAGGATCTGCTGTGACATGTTTACATCGGCAGCTTAAAAAAAAAGTCACTCGAGATTTGGGCTGTCATGCTGCAGTGACAGTGTTTTTTTGTTTTCTTTGCCATAGCTGTAAAATTTGATTTATTTCTAAATCTTGTGTGCAGACACCAACACTATCTTCACTTCTCTTTGTGTCTCGCCTCTGTGGAACTGAAAGTGGGGTGCACTTTCTGGAACTCTGTCCAAGTTGTTGAAAAACACACTTCTGAGTTTTCCAAACTCTCTGTGACCTACGTTACTTAGGTCCATCGATACTCAGCGGTACCAAGGTAAAATTGATCCATGTCGTTAAAGGTTCCGCTATACCATGTTTTGTTACCTTATCCTGATTATAAAAAACATATTCAAAACCATTGTCAGGTCTTCTGTTCACATATAACAAGCAGAGGCAGAATAATCACCAAAAATGAGTCAGAGGAAATGCTAATGTGGCAAAGAGCCCCAGGCCTTTGTGGACAGTGATAATGAGTGGCCACGAAGGAAGTGGACAACGCTAACAGGCAATAATCTGCATAGCCTGTCTGACTGGATGTATCACTGCATCATTATGACTGTGTAACAAAGAGATTGCCTGAAGAGGATTTTGACACTGTCATCTGTGTCTATATGCCAAATGCCAAAGGTTCAGTGGGATGTGACGCTGTTTCGGGGGACGTATTCTGGGGCCGACAGCTTGAGAGAGGCTGCTCACCTCAAGGGGCCTGGATGAAGTGTTAATCTGCAGCGCCTCAGTATTTCTGATCAGCACAGATTAGGCTGCGGTCAGTCGCCCACAAATGGTCCCTTTGCTGACTGAGAGGGGGGGGGTGAAACTGGGTGCACATGGGGGGATGGCCACAACTGATGCAAGCAAATAACCTAAAGTGCTTGGGTGTCTGCCTCACACATCTTCATATTCTTAAAAAAAAATCCCTAATCCCCTCTTTAGGGTAAGCTGTAGAGGATCTTGGACTGTCTGCTGTGGGACTACAGACAGAGACCATCACCAGGATTTCAAGGTTTCAAAGCCTCCTCAAATTAAATTAAATGCAGTGGTCCTCTTAATCTCTGGACTCTTGTGCAATTCAAACGCCAAATGAAATACACTGAAGTGGCTGAGGGTTAAGTGCCTGCTTCCAAAGGCCGGACACATGTGACCCTATCAGAGCATCGTAATTCATCCAGCAGCACTGACGCCCTCCACTCCACTCTCGGTATGGTTAGATTGCCATCTCATTTCCTTGTGCTATCGCTCTTCGTTAACGCAGGGGACAAAGAGTGAGTGCGTGATCGACCTCAACATCTTCAAATGTCCCAGACGCTCCCAATTTCTGCCTCGCCTACATCACAGACAGTCGTAAAAACAGTCGCAGGCTTCTGAAGTGGTGCTTTACATCAGGTCTCAGCCACTGTCTGAACAGCTGAAAGCAGAGTTTGGAGCTGACTTCTGTTATTCACACCCTCTGCTTCTCCGGCACCCTGAAACTTGTTGAAATGAGTAGAATACGGGACGAAAAAGTAAAAAATGCTCATTGTCTATTCATCTATATTGCTTTGTGACTCAAATGAACCAAAACTGTGTGTTCTATTCAAACTAAAATATGCCTTACAATAACCAGTAGCTAAAGTCTCGTATAATTATTTTGTTTTGAAGCTGCAACTCTTCACAAGAGTTAAATAAAACATATTGGCAGTAAATCCATTGAACCAAGAACAAAACAACCAACCTCCCATAAAAAAAAGAGACGACATTTGGACGTCTCTCTCTTTCTTTTGTGGTTCAAACCATCATCTTGGATAAGTGACGCGCTGGAATCATAAACTGTAGTGTCGATGTGGTGTTTTTGTGTTTGTGTGTGGCTTCACCTCTGACATGATTCAAGTCACTGTGTCAGTGCTGCTGTGCATTGTTGGGCGCAATTTTACCGTCATTGTAGCGGAGCAGAATGGCCCCGGTGTCTGGAATGGTCACCCTCTGTCTCAGTGACAATGCTTCAGTGATCCACACATTCACTACAGTAATGGCCGGTGGTACAAAGACCTTTTGACGTTGTGTGTGTGTGTGTGTGTGTGGGGGGGGGGGGGACATGAGCAGCGCTCAGCCTCAGTGCTGCCTGCCTATACTGCAGCAGCCGGCCCCTCCCCTCACAACAGCCCTCTCTCATTCAGACCTTTAGAATGTGTGTGTGTGTGTATATGTGCACTCATGCTTGCATAATTGACATTAAGATCTATGAGTATGCGTATACCTGCTACTAAGGGAGCTTAAATGAGAAACAGAAAGCAGGAGAAGTGGGCAGCAGAGTTGAAAAAGCCAAAGAGAGACAAGTCTCACGGGGATTGAGACCCGATGGGACAAAACAGTGAGAGATGTGGCACAAACTGATAACCAATTTCAGTTCAAACCATCTGGTAAGCACAGAAATTGCATCAGGAAATACATTGAATTTAAATGTCCATATTTTTTTTGTCCAGCAGCAAAACTATTAATATATCACACTGCAAACCCTAGCACATATGCACCAAGACATACTTGGAGAGAGGAGCCATTGTGTGCCACCAACACAAATGAACCGCTTCCACCATCTAATTGCTACTACAATGTAGCTCCCACAGCAGGAGAGGAGAGAAAAGCCTTAAAGAGATAGAGGGAGTTGGACGCAGGAGGGTGACCGGCTTTTAATGAATGTACTGGTTATGCTGGGAGCAAATGGCCGCTGGTGCACACTCTGTTTGACAGTCTGATGCACATGCTGCCCATACATAATGCAAAACAGTCTGGTAGTGTTCAGGAGGCAGCGACAGGAAGGGAAGGGAAGGGAAGGGACCCCTTCTGCATCACATGCACTGTGAGCACAGGCTCTCCCCACAAAAAAAAAAACCCTACAACCCCCACCTCAACCTCATCATCTCTCTATCTCCCCGTTTCCATACCCTCTTTATCTCTCGCTTCCTTCTGTCACAGGACAGCAAGCGCTCGGACGTCCGGCAAAGTTGACAGCTTTGCAGAAGAAGGAAAGGATTTGCTCCCTTTGCTCTTTAAATGTGACACTGCAAAGAACAGAGGCTCAGTAGCACTTTTATTCTTCGTGTCCAACACAATCCCAGTTTTGCGATCTTGAATTTCTACTGACTGATATTAAGTCAGTCAATCTCCTTTGCACAACTTAGCTGTTCATAAGACATGTTCTGCTTATGCATGTGCCACTTAGCAATAACCAGCCCTCGCTCACTGAACATCTCTCCTTACAGCATGTTGTCTGGTCATATTTAGGGTTGCCAGATCCTGACAGATTCTCATTTTGTCTTTTTACATTACTGAGCCAATCCTTGTGTCCAGTATGAGACTGATCCCTCTGAATTAGAGGAGAATCGTGGACCGAAGGAGAACTGAGTCATTTTGAGCCCCTTTAATGAGTGTTTTCCTCTGATCAAAGCTTGAGGAGGTGTGAGGAGACAGGAGAACAAATTGCTGCTTTAGAGGGAGACTGACTCTCCCGGCGACTGAGGATGTGGTTCTTTCAAGCTCACAGGCTGTGACTGAGTGATGCTTGATGATGCAAAGATTAGATATGCACACTGTACATCAACACATTCTTGGCGTGGCTGTCTGTCCAGCGGCTAAGACCTCCCCTTGCTGTAATGATCATTCAGGACTTCCATCATCCAAAGCTTTAGCAGATCAACTGCTAAAAGTTGACAGACTGGACCTGAAGCCTCCAGGATGACAAGGCATGTGGCTACTTAACCGCGCACATTGTTCTTTAATAGCCACTCCTTTCAGCCAACAGCTTCGGGGAAAACTGCACCCTTTTTATAATGTTTCAGATACACACATGCTGATAATTAGGGGCTATGTGACAAACAAAAGTGCAAAGAAGTGAATGGATACGATCAGAAGAATCCGATTCTGTCCTCTGACTGTATCATATGAGTAAGTCGGCGGGCTTATCAATAGAAACTTGCACTTTAACCAGTGAAGCGTGTCTTCGTAGAGAAGAGTCTACTCTTGCCATGGACACACTTCCCTGCATCCATGCTGCAGCAAAATGCTTAACCCATTCAGTGCCGCAGTCCAATATCCAAACTGATAAGTACAAAATCGAACAACCACTTATCCACAATGGATCAAACTCAGCCAAGGATTGAAATGTTGACCTATACAGTCTGATTCATAACAGGAGGAATCATGTTATCATAACCAATTTAAAGTCAATAAAAATCTGTCAAATGGATTTCTTTTGTGTATCCTTACAATAAATAATAATAATAATAATAATAACAATAAAAACCTCTTCATCTGGTTAAACATCTCTAATTAGTAAAAGTTAATCCGCCACATAACTAGGTTGAAATATACAGCATATGTTGTTCTTTTTCCCCCACGCACGTTTTACTGCAAGACTACAGGCTTGATTTCTATCTGCAGTGTTCACTTTTTCATCAAACATGCGCTGGATCTCATGTGTGAGGAGGTTCCACAGCGCGTGGCCTCACCGCAGCATCATACGAAAACATACACAAAACATACGCAAAACAGACCATAATTTATGTCTAAAAGAGACCGCGAGGAACTCATGACTGATTCTCATTTTGCAGTCACTGAAACCGGCGTGACAGCTGAGCTCTCTCTCTCTATCTCTATCTCTCTCACACACACATCCATAGAACAACATTATCTCCAACCTTAACCATAACCATATCATAAACACAATTCGGTTTCGTCCTCATTAGGACCAGGTTTTGGTCTCCATGAGGACTACCGGTCCTGACAAGGTCAGTGTTTGTGCTGGAAAAACGTCCTAAAGAGGTGACAAGTGACACACATACTGATCCATCAGCAAACAAATCATTAATGTCAAGCCTTTACTGAAGTGACCTCGTGGCTTATCTGTTTGATTTAATCACAACACACACACACACACACACACACACACATACACACACACAGTCAGCGAGCGTGGAATCACATCTGACAGCCCGGTGGAAGAGCTGATTACCCGCCGCGCCTGGACAAACCCCATTGTTCCGCGCGCCTCAGCCGAGGTGAGCTGCTCTGCTCCCGCAGCCAATTAGTACATGTGCCACCATCACATCATCACAGCGAGCGTACAGTCAGTGCCGATGAGAAGCAGAGAAAGTGAGGTGTCTCTTACCGACTACAGTGTATCTGTCCAGGTAATTGAGGATGTTCCCAAAGCTGAGGATCACGGCGGCGGCAGTCGGTGAGCGGCATCTGAGCAGCGCCGCGCGGAATTTGTGGCCGGGTTTGCACGGGTGAAGGTCCGGGTTCGATTTCAGTCCGGGGCTCATGCTGCCCGACAGCGTGCGCACCTCGTCCGAACTGCTGCAGCCTTCGATCTCGCATCCATCGCTCTCCACGCACATCTTCTGACACGAAAGATCCAGCGCAGACAAAAAAGAACACAGAATGAGGAGAGAGAGACACACACAGAGAGAGATAGAGAGAGAGGGGGACTAGTTGAAGACTCCGGCGATGATGGTGTGTGATTTTAAATTGAAATGAGTCGTAGTGGAATTGTTGTGTCGGAGTGTCGGAGCGCAGCAGCGGCTCTTCTCGGGAACATATTTCTGTGCCAATGCGCGCTGACTGACTGACTCACTCTGTGTGTGTGTGAGAGAGCGTGTGTGTGAGCGTGTGTGCGCTCCTGCTCCTCACTTCTTTTTTCTTTCCAATGGACCAAGTGCTACAGTACAGAGTGGGGTGGGGGGGACGGGGGTGTGACCTGGCTGTAAAAACTCCTCCTCCCCTGAAGCCCGCAGCGACGACGATGATGATGATGCACCTGATACACACAGAACAGGACAGTGCTGCTGTAGATCCAACCAGTGCGGTTAGAAAAGCCTTTCTCTTATTTCTAAGGAGCAGACACGAGAGAGGAATGATGGGGTGGGTGTGACTAAATGTATTTATTTATTTATTATTTAATGAGTTTTGCTGAATGAGCTGAATCAGCACCCTCGTGAACACTTTTTATTTCTCTGATGACATGGACATATTTGCTTGTACTACTACTTTATTATATCTTAGCTTATGTTGTATTTTATTTGTACTGGTTGTACAGCACTTACATCTGCCCCAGAAATAAACTTTTTTTTGTGTAGAAAATATGATAGATGAAGAGGTTTGCTTGTTGCCAGAGTCGCCTAATGTATCAAATGATATACAAAGAATATCTCATAAACAAAATGATATGGCAACATTTCTTGGGGGGTGTTTCATAAACATCTCAGTTTCAAAAAATGTGAATTTTTTTTAATGTTAAAGGGCTGTTTCTGCCATTTTTCCCACTTGGTCAAGTGAAGAATAAACTTGAGATCCCGGTGATGCTGCTGTCTTTGTGCATTTCACATTCTCTTACAGCGCTGGAGTATTATTCATTGTCTTATTGAAGATCCTTCACTAATAACAATTGTTATTATTTCAAGAGACTCGGTGAAGAGCGGTGTTATTTTCTTTGAAGGAAGAAGTGACATTAACTTCGACTAATAGTCAATTTCAATATATATATTTTTTTCAATCCCAACTTCCTCTGTTGTTTTGGGAATGCTGCTGCTACTGCTGCTGCTACTAGTACTCTAATAATAGAATAAAAGACTAATACTTATCATAATACTTAAATAAATAATACTTCAGAGATATAGATGAGACAGAAAAAAAGAATAATATCAGCCATCACCTACCATGCTCGGAGATGAATCTTACTGAGATCTTGAGTGGGAATTAAATGTTAAATAAAATTTCAGTTGAACAAAACTCACTGGTTTCACAGCAAGAATAGAAACAGAGTCCGAACAAAAAAACAGTTCATGTATTTTGATGGCAGACCACCAATAATTTTAAGGATGTGTTCTGAATCACATGCAAAATTGCCATCCTATACATAACTGATATTTGATTCTATTCTTTTTTGTTGTTGTTTGCAGCATCCATGGTGATGCACTGAGTAAATAGACTAATCTGACTTCACGTTGGAAAAAGCCATGTAAAAGAATTCTACCAACATTTTATTTTTGTCTATGGGCAAATATCCATTCCCGCTTCACGTCAATGTCCATCTCCTGTTAGATTGCAGGACATTCCCCGGTTGTTTACACAAATGATAACAGCACTTGTTATTGTCAGTGCTCTGACCCACATGTCAATCTGCATTTCCACGTCAGAGTTTTTGCGCTATTTGCTTTCCAGTGATAAGCGGTTGAAATACAAGAAAATGAACAAAGCAATGTCTTTGACTGCGAGCCGCCAAACCACACTGAGCATGTACAAGTAGCATAGACTTCTACACCATCACAACAAGCACGGCTGCAGTCATGGGAATATAAAGTTGGAGGAACCCACGGTTGTCATTGACATTCATTGTGGTTACAGAAGAACACTGACGGAAAAGAAAAACGATGAATGAATACAATGCCATCGGCAGAGTTATGACATTTTCAGCGGCCACTTGTGTTCCATAACTTCTCTATTCTCCATGGCAGAAAGAGGTGGAACACATTTAATGACTGCTGGGACATCTGTTCTTTTGCTGGCACCAGTAATGTAAGATGACAGTGCCGGAAGGAAAACAAAATACCCGTCTCTGAATGGATGGAAAAGGTGTTATCTGTGTTAGAAATCAGGAGCAAAAATATCTCCAGCTAATTGTGAGAATGCTTTGTTTCTGTCACCAAAATGAGAGATGAGTGTATGTATAAAACGGTGAGTGTGCAGATGGAGCTTTCCTCACAGCATCACCTAAAATCTGCTGAATGACAAGCAAGGACATTTGCCAGGAGGCCTTTTTCCCTCATAGACTGAGTAGCCTACTAATGACGTCCCGGTGAGGGCTTTACTTTACCTCAATGAAACAAAAGCATGCATCCACATGCAAATGTAGATAAAGTGAGATGATATCACAGTTTTTTTTGTCTTCATTCATATCAATGATGTAAAGATATGCAGAGGACGAGGGAGACTGAGTCATGGCATCGGTTTTGGAGAAGCTTGGCTCCTCTGTGCAGGCGTTTCGCATCGCAACAGGCCCCTCCTGTTCTCACTGCATCCGCTTCCCTTGGGCTTCTATCTTTCAGAAACATGGCATGTTGTTTTATGCAGACGGCTGTCTTATGTAAATAATGATTTGTCAATGACATCACAGCATGGGTGGCTTTAAATTGTCTCAGTTTTAACAACAAGACGACTCAGGTTGTACTGTTTGGCCCAAGCAGCATCTCTACCACCCCCTGTCCTTTGACTCCTTTCAACAAACCTGTGGTTAGTAACAGGGCTGGTTAATAGTGCAGGGTTCGGAACAGGAGCCTTTCTGCATTGAGTTTGCATGTTCTCCCCGTAAGTGCGTGGGTTTTCTCCAGGTTCTCCAGGTTCTCCAGTTTCCTCCCACAGGCCAAAAACATGCAATATGGGGATTAGGTCAACTGGACACTCTAAATTGACTGTAGGTGTGAGTGTGAGAGTGAATGGTTGTGTGGCCCCGTGATGGACTGTCGATCTGTCCAGGGTGTACCCCGCCTTTCGCCATATGTCAGCTGAGATAGGCACAGCACCCCCCGTGACCCTCATGTGGAGGATAAAGCGGTAGAAGATGGATGCGGTTAGTAACCTGAGGGGTAATAATGGACTCTATAATTTGATAGACCACTGTGCTTTTTATTATTTGTTTAATAAAAAAAACAACTGCTTCTTTTAATTAAGGCAAATAGCCAAGGTGAAATCCATTCTGCCAAAGCGTGACCTTGAAAAACTCGACTGGATTACTACAGCACTCCTTATGTTGGAGTTAGTTTCGCCTTCTGCTGCCGCTCACCTTTTAGGCATGAACATATTTCTCCCCAGTCTGGCTTCCCTCTACTGGCTCCCTGTACGCCGCGGGATCCATTTGAAGTCCTTATTGTTTGTTTACAAGTGTCTTAATGGCCTCCCTCTGTCTTACATCTCCCACTTACATCAGCCGTACACTCCTTTGCATCCCTGAGGTCAGTTGATCAGCTGTTCTGCACCATCCCAAAAACGATTGTGGAATGGTTTGCAGCTACACATTAAACAGGTCTCATCACTTCCTGTTTTCAAGTCCTAAAAGCATCTTTTCTCTTTGGCTCAGTCTACGTTGTGCTGTATATGTCCTCTGCTATTACAGTTCAGATCCAAATTGGTAATAATGTGGTCAGCATTTTGAAAAAGGGAAGTAACATCATGGTACATATCATTATATTTCTATCAAAATCACCAAGTAATAGCTTGGAAATAACAATAAAATAAGTTTCCAGGACATAATGGAGGATGAATTTCAACATTATATCAAGTCCCAAACATTTTAATGTAAAAATATTTCACTTCTGATAGCATACATGGATTTTTACTATCAATCTATCACCTGGATATTACCCTGGAAATAACATGGTATTACTATAATATCTCCTGACTATAATTTTACCATTATTATTATTACCAAGATGGAATTTGCATTATAAATAAGATGCCATAATACTACCTCCATGTTATAAATATTTATCATCACTTTATGATTGTAATGTGTGTTTCTGGCTTTTTAATAAAATGACATTTTGTGACCCAAACATGAATATTTAATTGAGGACCCCAGAACTTCCTTGCCTCTTAATTCAACAGAATACAATACAACTGGTGTTTACTTTTGGCCCACAGCCCACCAGGGGAAAAGGTTTGAGCATCTCCTGACTGTGACTGAAATGATCATGTCTGTTTTGCAGGGCCACATTCAAAACAATTATCCTCTCACTTCCTAATAACACTGATATTTGAGAATCCTCTCTTGTGTGATACACAGAGCAGCAAAATGTTTTTTTTCTCATGCTGCACACTAACATTCAGGATGAGGGGATGCAGGAAAAGAGAAGAGGACTAAACTAAACCAGTCAGTGTTCTCGGGGCTTTAGGACGGAGCCACAGTACACAGTTGGGTCCTGTCTCCTTGTCCGAAACCCCCACCTCCCCTTCTTTTTCTTTGGGATGTTTGCTATGCTGCTCATGTCTTTGGGCTCTTGTGTGTGTTTTTTGCATCTTCAGAGCGGCTTGGTGGACCTGGACCTAGTATCTCTTGCATTATGCTACCATGTGGCCTGGAGCCACTGAGTCACTACCCCAGCCTTCCTTCCTGTCTCAGCTCAGGGGCCTCCAGTGCAGGATGGGAGATAACCCGCTAATCGCCCGGCGCAGTCGCCTCGGGGCGATAACGCTGACGCGTTCTGCAGTACAACATGTGTCTGCCCAAAAAGTTTAAATGTCCCACTGACACATGTCTATCAGCTGTGCCTCTGACGCACGTGTCTCCACCTCTTTAACTCAGTTCCAGAGAACCCACAATCTTTTCCACCGACTTTTACCCTCATGTTTTTAACAGATTCTTTGGCACTAGTTACAGAACTTTAATGTCTTTTTTTCCCCACAAATCACTTGAATATAGTCCACATAAACCAAAGATCTTGTGTTTAATTAGCTGAAATCATCAGTGTTCTGTTTTCATTCTGTACTACGTTGTCTAATAGCGAAAGATTCAACTAAAGAAACTATTGGTATCTTGTTTGTGAGCAATCTAAAGAAATGTCTGTGTGATTCTGTATGAACGGAAAGGTCAGCCTGTGTTACAAGTGGTGATTTGAGTTTTATAATGTTGTTACATGTATGCCATAATAATCAAGTTATCAATCAAATTAGAGTAACCAACCTTGTCAGCTACAGCGAAATATTATCTGTGTTATTGTTTAACCTGACTTAAAGTTTGTAATCCTGCGTTGGAAAACCCAGTGAATCTAGACAGTCATAAGTAAACAAGAAGCAATTAAAGCAGTCGACTTCTTTTTTTTCTAAAACAATAGTCACACATCGTGTTTACGGTTGGCCCATTGTTTCTTCAGTCCACCACGTTTACTTCCAGTGAAACAGACATGTTTCCTTTTCCTGCCAAGTGTCCCGTGTTCTCCGAGTACAATATGTACAGTATGTTAAAGATCCTGTAGGGAGTGAATGGACAGACAACAGTCTAACATTTGGTTCCAGTATGTAGAAAAACGCCCACCTTTTTTTCATTTGTGAGGGTCTCCTGCCTGTCCTGAAAAATGCATTTATTTGTACAAGAGCCTTTGATGCTTCTCTTTAAATACTTGCACGCTGCATTTCACTACACAAAAAAATGTATTCTTGGATCATTTCTTCACTTATTTGCTGGTTTATTACTTGTTTAAACCAGAAAATGATGGACAAATAGTCAACTGTTGATCCCTAAATTGTCCTCAAAGTCAAGTATGTCCCATTTGTTTTTAGAAGCGGAGCCGTCTCGGCTTTGGTCGATACTTTAAGTGTAGGCTCTGCTGCTCTGGCCTGTTCTCCACCGTGACCTCCTGACCCCTGAACCGTCTGTGCCTGACAGTAGCTTTCTGGAGAATGTCTGTTGGTGGAGCAGCTGAGGATTTGAATAGATCTTTGCTGATGTCTCCACTGATCTGGGGACTGTACTGTGCCCTGTTGCAGCAGACAGCAGAGAGAGGGAGAGAGAATGAGAGCAGCAACTATATATAGTGTTCCGGGTCAGAGACAGCATCTTTTATATGCCCATTTAATTATTTATTTGACTGCTCCCACCAAGCTGGACTCCTCAGTCTTGGTTCATCAGTCTCACTTGATCTGTCTGGGAGGTGAAAAACCAGCTCAGACTCCACTGCCTGCCTCAGTATCATCGCTCTGTTTTCTTGTGTTAGAATCATTTTCTCCTCGTTTATTCCCACTTAAGCAGAAAAAGCTCAAATCAAGCTCTCATTTGAAATTTGAACTACCGTGTGGCTGAGAGTGATTTGCAGATCTGGTGCTGTAGTTCATATTTATAGGCTGCATGGGTCTTTGTAATTACCCCCATTGCAGGGCCTGTGTCTTTGAATGGGCTCACGGCAGCCCAGTGGCCAGCAAGCTTCGGGAACAGGAATGCTAAATACATGGGACCAGAATGTGCATATGCCATTATAAGGCAAACCTCAGTTTTGGCTGCATATGCTTGGCCGTCCACTCACTCCCTGCTCCAAACAAGTCATTTTCTTGACACTGCGAAACGGTTTGATTGGTGCTCTCCAGCCTTTTGTTTTAAATCAAAACATAATGGTATGCATTGATATAATACATATGCATGTTTCATCCCAAGCAGAATAACACATTTTTCTTTATTTTAATGGAAATGTTTCTTTAATTACTACTGGGGGTTTTCTGCATTTACAATCACCAAACCACTGTGCTAATTAACGCCAACAAATTCTAGAAACACACACACACACACACACACAATCCAATCAACACATTTCATTTGTGCTTGTGTCGCCCTTCAAACACGCACAGAGCTGTGCATTTGTCAATCGTACTTTGATTTCTTCGGTGACATTCTCACTCGCTCCTCTTCTTCACTGTACTGCACCGACTGTAGCTCTGTCCATGTTGACTGAGGCCGAAGACAGGAAGGCCTGCGTGACGCAAGTGTCCAGATAAGGGTCAGCAGAGGGTGAAGAAGGCTCTTCCTCCGTGTGATGTCATGTCACTGCAGCAGTTAACTGGCGATAAGCAAAGAGTCCAACTTCACATCCACAAATGTGGTCTGACTTCTCTTATCATTCTTCTGCAGCTCATCAGTGGAAGAGTAAGAATAGCACAAACACTGGCATGGATAAGTTGTGTCTTCTACAACAGTAAATACATACATATACTCCATTTTCTGGTTATTGTTGATTTTAAGACGCCGTACTGATTGTGCACTTCTCCCCCTGTTTGTACCAGCATGCAACTATGACCAAAACATGGCTGTTTTCATGACTAAAACGCTCCCTGAGTAAACACTGACTGCATCCGCTCCCTCCTTGGCTCTTTCATTGATCGGCCTGGACAATTTATTAGCCATTGTGACAGTTTCCTGTGCAGTCAGGGTCGACAGGGGAAACGGGAAGGTATGCAGATAAAGTGCTCCGAAACATGGCGCACAATACCTATTGTATTTTAATTGCAGGTCGAACCGTTACCTCTAAAATGTTTTCCACATACCTTTCGGTGTGCGTGTCTGTGTGAGTGCTTTTTTTGTTATTCCACATACACATGTCCTGTTGCCCAAACTATTCCCCTAGCATACCAAGTGATCACGTCACTTCTGGAAAATGACAACTTAAGGCTGAAAACAAGAGGAAATGCCGGTAATTAAACCATTAACAAGGGCTTTGTGGCCTTGAGGTAGAGCTTTCTATCGGTGAATGCCTGGTTTAGTCAACATTTTCGACTGTATGACGGGAAATGTTTTGTCAGAAATATAATAAATCAGCACATTGAATGTGGCACAAGGTGCCTGTCATGTGCCACAATTGTTTATGCACAGCTCACGAACCCTGGCTGCTACAGGGAGTTCAAATTCAAACTGATCCTTGTACTGCATCTTATCCCTTCTCTCTAGAATGTCATTATTCTGCATTTGTGAAGTAAGTTTCTGCTGACATCCCCGTAAAGCAAGACCCTTATTTTAAAGCTTGTATAAATATACGTAGTTTTATTACATTTCCACCAATAAACTGTAAAGAAATCTCATTGAACCTTTAACAAAAAATATTGATGACAATTCAGCCTTAGGCTTATAGGATAAGCTTGTACCAGTGAGAGACATTCAGCTCTAATGATTTGTGAGGAGAGGTTAGGACACTTGTCTGTCTGAAGACTTAAGAAACGTCATCATGGAGTCTGTAAATATGTCTCGTTTGTCTGGTCTGGGCTTGTTTTTGACAAGAGCAGCCACTTCAAGATGATGAATGTTTCCACCTATCCTGTTTCATGCAGAGAGGTTGCAGACCCCGCACTCACAGTTTAGGGTTCTGTGGACATCAGAACAACATATTCATAGCAAGTGTCAAGAGGGGAGACACTCAATATGGGTGTTAAACATGGTGATACATCACACCGACAAGTGTAAAAGGGCATTTTTGTCATTTTTATGAGCAGACCCTCTACTGTTTGAGAGAACTAGTTAATGAGTTACACATACTGGTGCAAAAGTCCAAAATTGCTGTATGTCACTTTGCGCTTTGCTTGTGTTAATGTCCATTCGCCAGGTTACAAAGCCTATAGCTTTTAGGCTTATACAGCAGCGCCATCTTGTGGACATTTGGTTGCATGGTTGCACACTGCATTGACTTCCATTCATTTAAACAACCTTAACAAAGTGTTATCCCTAACCTTAACCTAACCACAATTACCACCTTCACTTAACCAGTTCTTTTGGTCTCCACGAGGACTACTGGTCCTGACAGGGTCAGTGTCTGTCCCAGGAAAGTCCTGAAGAGTTAACAATACAAGAACAAACACACAAAGAAAGAGGGATAGAGGATTTGAATTTAGACCAACCAATATCTCATTAACAATGTCTGCTTTGCTGACACCAGAATTTATAAACAGCTCCAGTTCTGTGAGACTCCACTTGAATAATTTTTCTAGATTTTGCTGACGCCTATGAATGCTCATGTGTGTCGTTATCGAGCCTCATCAAGAACATGAACCCAAGACAGAATATCCTGAATTTGCACAATGCAATGTTTGGATCATCAGATGCATGATCCCAGCCAGGTGCTGCCTCCTAATGAGACCCAGAAGTGCCACAAGCTGGACCATGATATCTGGACATAACACAGTTAAAGATGGAGGAACTTCCATTTCCAATTTTCTCTGTGCCAACATTCCCTGTTCATGGCTGCAAAGCTGAAATGCCATTAATGATCCATTGTTACAATCAGTATATGTATCTTTAAATCTGTCAATGAGTTAGTTAGTTGGCATCAGTGTGTCCAATTTAGGGGTTCTATTGTGTGGTTATAATCCAATTTGACCATTAAGGTCAGTCGGAGTGCAATAAGATTAAGAGAAAAGTAAACTCTTTCAAATAGCACAATTATTGTATACTTTAACTAATAGGTGAGACAGCCTTTACAAAGTAAAAAGACCACAAACATCAAAGGACACTTTCATTTGTTTATTTATAATATTAATTGATATCAACATGTGTTAATATAAAGGTTGTAGGAGATGCATTTCAAATTGTTTAATATATAATACAAATATTTTTATTTTGGGGATGGAATTTGTTGCAGTATGTTTAATCTCTAGAATTCTGTAGTTGAGGGTATATCCAGAAGATGGCAGTGCCTCGTCAGTCAGGACGTCTGCTGCAGTAAAAGCAGAACGAAGAAGAAGCCGCAGCAGCAGTTGCAGGAAAGGCGACGAAGAAGAAGAATGACAATAATGTCGAACGGAAAATAGATTGGACGGAGTCTGTGTAACGAACGTTAAAATAACCCGTTTACCTCGAAGTATTGCCATCGAACATAGCTGCATTCTTATCGCTAAAGTATGACAGAGCCTCAGTCAGCGCTGTTACTCAGGAGACAGCTTGCAGGTAATAAATTCTTGGTGGTAGCCGATGCTGGCTGCCGAGCTGACGATGTACCCTACCTTTAGCTGTGATTCAAATAGTGCTAGCGCAAACTGTTTTCTTCTACCCTCCACACTTACGGTAAGCTCCCGTGTCAGATAAACCGCGTGGGAACAGTGGGAGAAGATATTGTGTGGTACATTCCTCTTTTGATAAGAAATGGAATGTGGCGTGTCCGGTGGCACTTAGACTTGAGTTTCGACTTAGCATGCCGATTTCAGTTTGAGCCGCTGTCAGAAGTCCCAACGTCAATCCATTATTGTGCTAGCCTGAAGCAGCTAGCCTAACGCTAGCCCCGAACTGGTTCGATGTGTTTACATATATGTTAACCGACAAAACAAATAGCGTTTTGCATTTGTCACGTATGATTTTGTCCTCTACGGCCTTTGCAGTTGTTATTATATACATAAATCCCCCGAGCATTTCATTAGATGACGAATGTTTTGGTTAATCACATTGAGTCCTTATTCTATAAAGCTAACTCAGACTGTAGGCTAAAGTTAACGCTGCTGCTGCTGTTGTTCGCTTCAATACGACAAGTTAACAAGCTAATGTTAACCTCTGTTCATTTAAAAAGAGTCAGCTGCGAAGTAAATATAGCTACTCCAATTTTAACCACGTTCTAAAAGCGTCTGAGCGGAACATACGTCGAATAAGGTTTTTGGGGTTGTAGTACTAATTTCAGATCATAGGTGAGATTGTTAAAGAGTACAATCTGACACAGTGTTCACTCCCAAGTATTCAACGACACATATTTTTTGTGACATCTGATTGAAAAGAGAAAGCTATCATATTGTCAGGAGGTATAAAGCACACATAGTCCTTCATTTCCTTCTCATACATGCATTAATTTTTGCGGAGGATGTTGAGGTTTGTTGTATCTTCAGCACTCACTTGAAACCCTTATAACATGTGCATAAAGTCAGAAGGTCACCTAGCATATCCAACATCTTGAGAACTATTCATATATTCAAATAGAGGAAACGTTAAAACCCTCCACCAAGACTGTTCAGTTTCCCACAGTGTCAATACATGCAATAGGTGAACTGCATCTTGATCAACACCAATATTTAATCATTCCTCCTTGAGCCATAACCTACATCCCCAGAGAAGTTCATGGAAGTCCATGCCCATTTTTTGTATTACTGGCAAAAACACAACATAACCTCTTTGGAGGAGGCAATAATTAAAAACCGTGACACAGCACAAACCCTTGCCAAAGCTGGCCAATAAAGACACAATTGAATATGTTCTTATCTTCTCAAACTAGATTCCCTGTTAAAGTAAATGTTGATTATCTGAAACATTTAGAAATACAGTTGCAAAAATGCTAACTGCTGGTGAAATTGTTCTGTATCTTGCAAGTTTGTATGCACATGATTTAAGAATGCTTGCACCTCATGGCAAATTGTCAAGATCTCTTATATGTATTCTTTTATTTTCGTTACACAAATCTTGTAACTTGGTGGTCATTGACATCTAGAGATGTTGCACACTAAAACTGTTGCACAATGAAGAAAAACAATTTTTAAAAAGGGTTCTGTTGACGTATTTGTATTATTCTAACGCCACTTTAATAATTGATAAAGGTATTTCAGTATTTAATATCTTTATATAATGAGTATTCCAAGATAAAATTATGAATTGTGTTACTAGTTGGCCCTCAATAATCCTCCTGATACACTGTGGGTATAACGATATGAAACATTGTCAGTTAGACTTGCTATGTATTTGTTTTCACATCTAGAGCTGAACAAAAACCCAGTTGAGGGATTCTCAGCAGGCCTGATTGAGGATGATGATCTCTACAGATGGGAAGTCCTCATCATTGGTCCTCCAGATACATTGTAGTAAGTCTGTTATTACCTGTCATTATATTTGTTCTTTATTGCTCTGTTATGAAGAATTTACAGTACTTGCATTTTTTTTTCTTACAGTGTTTACCTAATATATTGGATTTTCTCTTCGATCTTTTCTGTTCACAGTGAAGGTGGTGTGTTCAAAGCTCATCTGACATTTCCCAAAGATTACCCTCTCAGGCCACCTAAAATGAAATTTATCACAGATATTTGGCACCCGAATGGTAGGTACACAATTTCCACACAGTCAGTGATGGTTGCCTTTAGTAGTCAGCCCTTTTGAAGAAGGTGCAGGTTTCATCTGTTCCAAAGTGATCATGTTATTTTGGTGCCTGTTTAAAAGCAGTGCATGTTTGCCTTATTCAGTGTAATTTATTGAATTAGGTCATTATGTTCAACTGCTTTTATTGAAACGGTGAGGGGAATACTTTACTACTATGAGGTCAGTAAGAGTCTTACAGAGTCTACTTCAAACGCTTCTGGTACAAGCTGATACAAAACCATCCATGTAATGTAAGCTCAATACTGTAATTGCAACCAAGGGTGCTCCAGCTACATGTCTAATGCAGGTGGAAGTGAATATGTTAAATAGGCCCTTCAGGTCTCTCAATTTGCACTAGTAGGGAGACTTGTTTTGTTGTTTTAAGACCAAGGCATCCTTTAACAAACATCTTACAGACTGCGCAAACATGACAATTGTAATACTTTAAATAAAAAAAAAAAAAACTGTCACTTAAACTTAAATGTCCTTGATGACATTATGCATAAATTCAAAATTTCATTTTCATAAATTGTATTATCATGTTTTTTTCCCCCCCCAGTTGACAAGAATGGAGATGTATGTATTTCTATTTTGCACGAGCCCGGTGAGGACAAGTATGGTTATGAGAAACCAGAGGAGCGTTGGCTGCCTATCCACACAGTGGAAACCATCATGATAAGTGTAATCTCTATGTTGGCTGATCCAAATGGAGACTCACCGGCCAACGTGGACGCTGCAGTAAGTTGATATGTAAAAAAATAAAAATGTATGTTTATCCCAGTATCACATTTCTGCAAAATCGAAGAATTTTCTTGGTATTGATGGCATTAAAATGTAAATGTATGATGAACTACATGGTTTTGACTATTTACGACAATAATATATTTTTCTTTAAGTAAACCAATATGTCATAATTATGGTGTAGTGAGCTATGATAACCAATAAGGAGGTATGAAATACTCTTTACACATGGTTCACATACTCTCACAACTTGTTTTTACCCTTTTTTCTTCTCTGCAGAAAGAGTGGAGGGAGGACAGAAATGGTGCATTCAAAAGGAAAGTTGCCCGCTGTGTACGGAAAAGCCAAGAGACTGCGTTTGAGTGATGTTAGCAAGAATCTAGCTTCATGTTTCAGGGCAAGTATTGGCAATTTCTTGTAGTTCATGAATCTTGAACTGTTAAGATATACTTTCATGTTGGTCCAGCTAAACTTAAAAGGAAATGTAGTTTAATGTCAATATAAACTTACACTACTTCGAGGTTCTGTTCTGCTGTCTAGTTTGGTCATTTGTAGCTAAAGGGCATGTGATACTGTACTGTACAACGGCTCAAGTGTGAAATATTTAAAGACGTGGCCATAGAGACTGACAAGTCACAAAACCCCATCTGAAATCTGAGTCTGTGAAGACTTTAGCTAACCCGTCCAATTAGAGATGAGGTTAAGGACAAAGAGAGATACTGCATCAAAAAACGTGGCAGAGATCACAATTAAATTAATTAAATTAATCTTTATCAGGGACAATGTAGTGAGACAAAGAGTATAGCAATTTACTAGTTTGCAACTCCCATCCCTGGCTGGGAAATAAAGAGTATCACATGTACAGTAAAAATGACAGATAGCACTGTAACAGTAACGCTAAAATAAAGGCTCAGTGGTCAGTCGGTAGGCATGAAACTGAGCTGAACTGTTGGTCCAGTTTCACTCTGCATGCGTGTGTAGTGCATGATGGAAGCCGTGCTGATCTGCTGCCTCTTGGGCTCGTCTGTCATTCACATGTCTCCTGTTCTTCTACCACAGAACTTCCACACAGCTTCTGCTATGTTTTAGCTAGAGTTTGCCTTTGAAAATCTTTGAAAAACATACTTTTAAATACTCCTCTGTACTCTATCTCGTGGAAAATAGATGAGAAGTCAAAACTCAGGCGGCCAGTGTTAAGTTTAATAAAAAAAGAGAGGCGTGCTGCAGCCTTGAAGTGCCGCACACACTGATCCAGTTTGAAACCGGCCTTGCATGTGTTTTTGTGAATAGACTGAGGCTCCTCCTGTTGACAAATGGTGTAGTGAGTGAGTGACTGAGTGTACATTTTACTCTGTTGCTCTACATTGTGTCACTTCACATTCAGAGTCATAAGAGTCGTGCAATATTTTCAGTTAATGTGCCGGCATACGCAGAACCTCTGGCTGGTTCTTTCAGTTGCCAGTTTACATGATATCATCCTGATTGGTGTTGTTTGTTCTTTTTCAGTAGTACTGCAGTTTATACTGTACATCATCTCCTTCTACTCGCGGGTCAAAGATTGGGAAGGAAATATTGGCGCAGAACACAAAGTCCAGTCCATATAAGTGTATACATGCAGAAGTAATCTGATTTATAGAATTATCTAGGTATGTTAGTCTAACTAAGAGTAGTTCGATTTTACTCAAATTGTTTACGTGACACTCAGAAACCTATTTTCTTCATCGGACTAAAATCAAACTTTTAACATGCATGTAAACGCGTGAGAATATGTTTTGGTCTGACAGTTGAAGTTGACTGCATAGCCAAATGTTAGTCAAAAGAAATAGCAGCTGTCACTGTCCCCAGCTTTTAAAATGTTTGAAATTCTGAATGTGGTTGCATCATAGCTTTCAACTTGCTGTACCTGTGCTTTCAATGTATTTCTTCACCTGTTTCGTAAATATGGATATGCACATTGGATTGTTTCAATAAAAAGATTTATTACTACTACGTTAGAGTCAGATCAGCTGCTTCTCCAACTCCATAAAGTAAGTCTCATAAGTTCAAAGAACACCTGAAACTGTTTGAAAATGTTCACATAAACTGCCTGACCTGTTAAAAGCTGACAGGTGTTGTTATTATTGCGGTCATCCATTGTGTTTTAGATTTTTCTGTAGCTGTTCTTTTTTTTTTTTTTATTGGTTAGTGTATATGGTCTGTTTATGAATATTGTAAACCTTTTTTCTGACCTTTTTTACCCAATTGACTAAAGTTTTTCTGATGTTAATATACATGTAATGATGTGTGTTGTTCAACTTTCTGATTCTTTTTTCTGTTCTCTTTTTTCCTACAGGTCTTAATTGAAAATCAAGATGGCACTGTTTCCTGAGCTCTTCCACCCACCGGGCTTAATTGCCTTTGTTTTGGCAGGAACAGACTGGCTATTGTAGGCTACAGCTGAACATAATGATGACTACCAAGGCTGAGAAAACACCAAGCAAGTGCCAACTCCAAAAAAGTAAAACAAACCCAGAAGATGATAAAACATTTTTCAAGTCTATGAACTGCTCCAACTTTCAGGAAGATATTGTAAAGACATGTATATAGCACAGACTAAACTGGATAATATATAAGCTCCCTTTCCATCCATGAAGACTAGACCAAATGGATAGCGCTGGTTGACATAGAATTTTATCCACTCTCCCTCTCTCCACTCCAGCATGCATTAGTTCTCTTCAGATTGTTTTATCAGAATGTCTTAAATGGAGAATCGTGATCCTTTTGGACGGATGTCACCTGTGAAGAAGAGTTGATTCAAGTAAGACCTACATAATGTGACTGATGAAGGTTTTTTTTTCCATCGTACTTTACAAAGCTGTTCTCTCAACAATGTACCTGAATCATTTAGTTTGTCCTCGTCTCTTGTAAGTCTTACCATCTTGCTCAGTTGACTTGAGAAAGGCAACATATCCCTTACCTTACATACCTTTATGTGCATGCTAAATTTTGTTTATCTTTTTCAAAAGTGCCTCCTAATAAAACGCTTGGCCACTTCACCCTGCATTGAACAAGTGTTAATAATGTGGAAAAAGAGGGAGACATTGTGTACCTACAGTATGTTGGATTTTACTGATTAGCCAGTACACAAGATATCATGGATTGGTAACATTTTGGTGTAGCAATAATCCCCCTAGTATGAAGTTTCCCCTGTTAATTTTTCATATCCTCATATAAAATTTGAGGTCCTCCTCTTTAATATTCTGTTATTTTAGCAGCCTCTCTTTTCCTTATCTGTGTTGTCCTTGGTAAGAATTGTTATGCATGCGTTAGGTTATTTTTTTTTTGCTTTGTATTTTGCTGAGTGTTTCTGGGATTACTTTGAGGGGTTGTGTATACAGTATGCTTGCCCGTTTTGTTTTGTCATGCCCTGCCCTGACCCACAGTCTCATGATTATTCTGCTTACTGAACTATAGCAGTTTGGCCTAATGTACAAAGACAAAAATACTGGTGTATATTTTTCATGTTATGAAACCTGTTACCTGTAGTGAGATCTTCTAAAACATGACTTGTTTTTTTTTTTCCAATATTTACTTGTGTTTTTAATTTCAGTTAGGTTGTTGGTACAACATAAATTTCACATTGCTTGTGGCAAACCCGACAGAAACTTTTCATGAACGCAACACAAAAAGAAAATATCTATATTTGACCTGGTTTAGTGTTTAAAAGGTATCAGGGTATGTTTAAAATTGTAGAGTTATGTAGAAGGTGAAGAAAACACAAATTTGTCTTAATGTCATTATCTGATTCCTCAGTAGGATTAATCTTAAAATTTTGTTTTGATTTAATGTTGTTTGCCAGATTAGTTTATAAATGTTTACATTTAGACACAATTAAAATACATTTTCCTCTTCTCATAAACTCTGCCAGTCACCAGTTCTACTACAACTACTCATTGTGAAGATGAACTCATATTATCAAAGAAATGTAAATCAGACTTTATATTTCCCCATTTACCATAAACATCATTATAATCAACTTTAAATAAAAACAATTCCAGCCAAATATTTAGAATGTAAAATATGTAATGACTTGTATGTAAAATGAAAACAAATGAAGACAATTTACATAACCACATTTTTTTTATTCATTGTTTATTTAGTGAATATTGGCAAACATAAATTTAGATACTCTTATATAATGTGAAAAAACATTTTTTTGGGGTTAGTGTTAACGATGACAAGCCACTCATCAAATTAATATTGTTTATCTTGTTTACTGATGGCTCTTCACAAGCACATCACTATTAACTTAGAAAATGTGATAATGTTCCTTATTGCACAATCTGAATCCCATGTGATCTTATTTCTATTCTTTTATTAAGTGACTAATATTTAGTGCTCCAAAATTAAAATAACTGCTTTGTATTCAGAAGCAGGACCATCTGAAAATAACAATCAATGAGTTAAACAGTATTTGCATTATGTACTTGTTTTTTATAGATAGATATAGCAGAGAAACAATTGGAGGATTTTAGCATCATCATATTAGAGAAACACCTTGAAATTAGCAAAAAAACAACAATGTAATGAGAATATTAACGGTTACTGCAGTTGCTGATGGGCTTTTACCATTTTATTTTATATTCAAGGAACAGACGTGTAAAGTTCAACACCTTAATTTTACAACAAACTTCTGCATACACCAGAAGATCTTTAATGAGAGTATCAGGTAAGTAAGATGGGTTTCTTTTTAATAAAACAATAACTTTTTGTTTTTGAATTGAGGACTATTTTGTATCGGTGGATCCCCTTTCTGCTGTGTGCATGTTTTACCTTTCACATAATATTTCTGAACAGGACATTCACTGGGAGCACCTGAAGGCAACACAAGTTAACAACCTTTTTTTTTTTTTTTCTTTGCCAATTTGTACATACATTTTTAATACAGTTTATTTACAGCCATAACCAAAGGCCCACTACTCCACAAAGCTCAAAAATGTGAGTTAAAAGAGGAAATGAGAATCAGGAGGACGCAAAGTCTCTGTCCTTCAAATCTATTATTTGAATCACAATTTATCATAAATACTCTTTGACATATCAAGGTATCAATTTTTATCACCTTTGGTGGCACCAAACTTAAGTGTGGATATGTCTCTAGTTTCCTTTCCAAGTGTCTTGGGAATTATTTTTGAAAGTTTAAATTAAAAAAACAAGCTAACTGCAGAAAAATAAACGAATCCATTTGTATAATATGGAGGGTTAGTCATGTATAATAATGAGTAACACTTTATTATTATTATCTGGCCACATCTTCTTTTGTTATTTAATGTAATCAAGACATTTTATCTATTTTTTTCATGCCGGGTAGTGTATTCCATTGTATTAAATAACTGCAAAAATCCATTCACTGATATAAACAAACTGTGGTTTAAATCACGAGTGTAAAAAATACATTAATGCTATATCTATTTAGTCTACGAAGAGCAGTTGATATTGGGATGAACTATGTCTTTGAACGCAGCACCACTGCCCACTATCTGTCTCTCCGTCATATCGCGATAGAAAGACTCCTCCTCGGAGCTAACGCTGAGCAACATGGCGGAAGGTATGAGATTGATTTTTTGGACTATCTGGTACACTCCCTTTCACACTCGTATATTCGTTGAACTGTCGGGCTAATTCAACCAGTGTGTCGGCTTGTTAATATCCGGTGTAATGTCTGAGGTTAAATTTACAAAATACTGCGACAGCCTTCTTGTCACACTTAGCCTACCTACTGTCTAAGATCTACCGTTAGCTGTCGCCGAAATTGCTAGCTGGATTTTAGAGTTAGCCGAACTGGGCATTAGAGGATGTGGGTCGACTGGACTGTCTGTGGTGAACTATTTTGTTTTGAGAACATAGGTTTATTACACGAGGGGGGGGTAAATCCTAATGTCAATACTCGCTTAAAATGTTGATATCAGTGTTTAGCTATATGCTATAGTCAAGATGGGCATCAAAGTGTCTTCACTGTGTTGCAATAATTTCAACACAAGTCAACACTTATTTAACCGTCGTGTCAAAGTGCTGTGCTGTCTAGAGGACATTTATTGTAATAAAGGCTTTATGTGTCAGCGCTGATAGATATAATTTGTGACAGGGATTGTGCTAGGTGTCACTGCCTGTCAGGTATCACCTTCGTCATCTATGTTTGGCCAAGACATAAGCGCTTGTCAGCTGTGTGTCCCTCCTTAAATCAGCTTATTAACTTAAAATTAGAGAACAAATAGTCCAACATGTGTAGTTATTGTAAACGCAATTATCTGCATTTCTAATGTGCAGAAAGCATATTGAGATATATTAAGTGATGGTCTGACAACAGTCCTTCACTGAAATTAAACGGGTGACAGGATATTTCCCCTTTATTCCTTATTTTGAAATTGTATGCATTCTGTTGCTTGTACGAGTGTCATCAACCTTTATTTTTGTTGTGTTATATTTGTAAAGCAACCAATTTGGGTTTCAGTTTTGAAAGACCACATCATATTGCCGAGACTCAATTTCGTTAAAGTTTTGTTTTCATCTATTTTGTTGTTCTTAAATGTTGAGGGCTTGTTGTACATGCGTTTGTCTCAGGCTGATGCAAGATATTAAATACGAATGCCCAGTGGCTGGTCAGTTGGTCCTAATGTGCTGCTCCAGCAATACACCCTTTCCTTCTTCCTGTGCCTGGTGATCAGGCGGTCTTTTTTTTCGAAACCCCCCCTTTTTGTTCCTTGTGACCAGTAGCTGTGTCAGTAACGGTTTACGAGGAAGGACTTTGCCGCCTCAGCGTTCTTTCTTCACTACAAACTTTTACTGGTTTAAAGGAAGGAAACGGGACATACTTACACTCTGAGGACTTGTGGCTGACATGTGATGCAGTGTTGTAAGAAGAATATCTGTAGAAAGAGTAATTCTGTCTGTAAAACAGGGAAAGGTTCATCCAAACAAAGTATTGTCATTAGATTTGACATTTGCAGGTTCTTAAAAATTCAGAGATATGGTTCCTCCACAGAGAATCTTGAAAAACTATTGTTTTTGTGGTCACTTTGGTCACATGGGTAAAGAGGATGGAGACTATCTCCTCCTACTTTTTTCAGCTTATTTCATAAACACACAGTTTTATGCTGAGTACAGGTTTTAATTTGGTTCCTTTTATTTGCCCATATAAAAGTCCCATTGTCTTTAATTTGCCTTGCCAATTAATTTCCAGTGGGAATAATGCAGTATAAGTTAGATATTTAAAAAAATATAAAAAGATTGTAACCAAAAAACGGTGATATTAAGGCCTCAGACTACATTTCAAATCCCTCATAACATTTATGCAATGGTCGTTGTTGTTATCTTGTGTTTGTCAAACACATCTAGGAAAACACATTTTGTGAAATCCATCTCTAACCTCTCTCTTAGTTAAAGTGCATCCAAGGTTCCAGTTCTGACTTATGCTTTGTATTCCTGTATTTTGGTTTGTCCTTCACCCTGGCGTGGGGCAGAGGAGGTGGCCAAGCTGCAGAAGCACCTGGCCCTGCTTCGGCAGGAGTATGTGAAGATGCAGCAGAAGCTGGTGGACACAGAGAGGCGCTGTGCTGTGCTTGCTGCCCAGACCTCTGGTCAGGGCTCCTCCAGCCCTGCAGCTGCAGACACTTTCATTAGCCGTCTTCTGGAGATCGTGGCTGACCTCTATCAGCAAGAACAGTACAGGTGAGATTGATACTGAACAGTTAGAGTGGATGGGTGGACATTTTATTTTGTCCAGCAGTCCTGCAAATGTCACAATTTTGTTGGTACAGCATATAGAAACAATGTTTCGTAAAGTTATTAGTAGAGTTCTTATTATTGTTAGGTATTCATTGAGAGAAAAATGAAGCCCTCAAATAGAATACCATACATACTGTGAAACATGGAGGGTGCTCGGTTATATTTTAGGGCTGTTTTGCTACTTCTGACATGACGGGCCTGGATTCCATCTCGACATCCTGGAGAAAAACACTGCCCAGTTTCAGAAAGCTCTGTCACAGTTTATCTTTGTTCCAACAGGACAGTAGTCCTAAACACACAGATAAAAGCACCCAGAAATGTCTCGTAAAAATGGTGGTGATCCTTTAGGGCATCAGCGGTTCAAGTCCCTGCCAGGTCAAGTTCTATGGTATTCTGCCGGTCCCAAGCCTGGATACATTTTTATTTTTTGTGAAAGGATACCAACAAATGTGTCCATGTCTGTTCTGTGTCTGCTCTGGTGTATTGTGTGATACAAATACACCTACATCTGTTAATATGCTTCTACATTGTTAAAGTTAAGTTTGTTTTTCAAATAACATTGTGAAAGTCTGTGACTGCATGTTCTAATCTTGTCTTGACATGTCTATACTTGAATAATCTGAACAATCTGTTTCTTTGTTAGACCTAGCATAATTTGTATTTTCATGAATGTGTTTAAGATGAATGTGTTGGTTTTGCAGTGATCTGAAAGTCAAAGTTGCCGGGGAGAATTTCAGCGCCCATAAGTTTGTGTTGGCTGCTCGCAGTGATGTTTGGAGTCTGGCTAACCTGGCCTCCACCTCTGAACTGGACCTATCTGGTGAGAAACCATGTTGGTGTGATGTCACTAAATTCACTTAAATTATTATAACATACACGTATCCTTTCCATATCCATCATTCAGTCAACATGCTTGGTTTTATAAATAATGAAAGAATATTTATTTTGGCATAGATTCTGCAGGTTGTCAGAGTCCACTATGGGACACAGTTCTGCTCTGTCTAGAGTTTAACCTTTGTGCTGATTTTTCCAGTCAGCAAATTAATGTTAGTAGTGTTTCATATAAAAGTAATAAAATGATTCTAAGCGACGTCTGTGAATATTTTTGGCCCAGTGTTTTAAGTTAAAGTAAACAGTTGTTATTTTGTCATTGTATAAATGATTATTGTTTAGTGTTTGCACAGATTAGAGATGTAACTGATCAGATGTTGTACATTTCTAACGTGATGTTATCATTTATTCCCAGATTGCAAGCCTGAGGTTGCCATGGCGATGTTGCGCTGGGCATACAAAGATGAGTTGGAAATTAGTGAAGATGATGCCTTTCTCATTGACCTGATGAAGCTGGCTAACCGCTTCCAGCTTCAGCTGCTTCGAGAGAGGTCAGCACAACTAGAATGCCCTTTTTTGTGCGGGCTTCACTGAAATTGTTGTCATCGACAAGATTACTGTTGCTGACTATGTTGAAAAGCAACACATGCAGCTTAATTTCCTTTAAATACATCTGCTTTCTCATTGGGACAGGTGTGAAAAAGGTGTAATGTCCTCAGTAAATGTCAGGAACTGCATTCGCTTCTACCAAACTGCAGAGGAACTAAATGCCACCACCCTGATGAACTACTGTGGGGAGATCATAGCCAGCCACTGGGTAAGACCTTTCAGATATTGATTGTGTTTGGCTATTGAACAACCAGGGGGGGGGGGGGTGCTCCAACACTCCAGAGGCATCAAAATTAGGATAGGTGTTTTCCTTCTTTTTAATACATCAAGAACATGTTGGGCCCTATTTAGACAATCTAAAGTACATGGTCTAAAGTGCGTGGCACAAGCACATTATTTCCATGGCGTGCAATCTCAGCACGAAGTGAGGTGCATGACACAATGGGGTTGTATTTAATGTTTGAATTATTCATCGTTGTGCTTTGGGCATAACAACAATTCAGTTAATCAGAGATTTGTTCGTCATTACCCGTGCCTGGTGCATTGCTATTTAAATGGCAAATGTAGGAAACTGGAGAAGTGAATGCTTCTCTGCTGAGGAGATGAGTAAATGCAAAATAAAAAGAAATCAGAGCTGAAAAGGGATGGTTGAAGGAAGACATTTAAATAAGTGTAAAAAAATATTGCACCATTGAGTTAAGACTATGTATTTGTTGGTCAGTGGCACAGTGGCTTTCTGCTGTCTTAAGATAGAAGTGCGACAACATTGTGCCTGACCAAACCTCATTTTAAGACCAACCTACCTGTACAACATGGGAGCTGGGCATGAAAATGGCAACTGCACTGGTTGGAAACTAGCATTGGCACTTCTGCTGCAGTTTGCTGTGAAACAGTCAGTCTCACTTTCTCTGTTTCAGTTGAGATTTTGTTTTCCTAATATTATGATATTTTGAGATTTCTATCCATAAACAATGGGTGTCGTGTTGTTGATGTTTCTCTTCACTGGCCAGTTTTGATTTCTGTTGACATTGACCATTGACATTGTCATTAATAAGGATGATCTGAGGAAAGAGGACTTCAGCACCATGAGTGCCCAACTTCTGTACAAGATGATCAAATCTAAAACAGAATTTCCTCTCCACAAAGCCATCAAAGTTGAACGAGAAGATGTGGTCTTTCTTTATCTCATTGAGATGGACTCGCAGGTCAGTTGACAAAAGATATTCAGTTTCATCTTTTAACTATTTTTTTTTGTTTTGTATTTGTTTTTCATTATGCAACAAACAGGTTTTATGTTTTCATGTTTGTTTATTTTCAGTTACCTGGCAAGCTGAACGAATTAGACAACAATGGTGACTTGGCATTGGACCTGGCACTCTCTCGCAAATTGGAAAGTATTGCCACTACTTTAGTTAACAACAAAGCTGATGTGGATATGGTGGACCAGAGTGGCTGGAGTCTCCTCCATAAGGCAATCCAAAGAGGTGGGGAATCACTATTTTTATGCATTTTTATAAAACATGCAAACGTCTAATTCGGCTGTCAAAGTGTTGATAAACAATGTCTATGATTGGGGTTAGGCAATATTTCTGTAACAATATTTTTATATATAACAATATATATATATAACAATATTACAGTGTAATTTTCTTCAATATCAATATAACAAAGGTTCCATTATTCACAATTTATTCAGCTATCATTTAAGGGGAAAACAAAATATTTAACTTTCGGGTAATTAATGATAATATATCAATAATTATCAGTATTGACTGATATTAAACATTTTTATCATTACATCATTTGTGAATATATAACGCAGCCCTATCTGGGATGGATCACTCTACCTCAACATTGCTGCTTTGTAAACATAAGAATCCAACAATGAGTTAATGACTGTTTATCTTTCTTTCCTACATTCCAGGTGATGAATTTGCATCCATCTTCCTGATTCGCCACTCTGCTCAGGTGAATGCTGCCACAGTAGGTGCGGTGGAAACCCCACTTCACCTGGTCTGCTCTTTCAGCCCCAAGAAACACTCTGTGGAAGTGATGAGTGGCATGGCCCGAATCGCTGAGGCTCTGCTCAGAACTGGAGCCAACCCCAACATGCAGAACAGCAGGGGCAGGTGTGTTGTTGGGCACAGGCACTTGGTTTCTGAGTTTTAATGAATTGCAGAGGAGGGCAACTACATTGCAAAGCATCAAAATGCTCCAACCTTCGTGTTTTGTTTTTTGTAGAACTCCCTTGCATGAAGCTGTGGCATCAGGGAATGAGCCAGTGTTCAGCCAGCTACTACAATGCAAACAGTAAGTATCTGTCTTCATGTGGAATTAGTGGGTTTGTTTCTGACATGCAAAGTTGCATACAGTGTGCTTGGTTTAAATTTGTCACCAGAAGCAAACCCTAGCTAGTTAATAATTAAACAATTTTGAAAATATTAGCTTCAGACTCATTCTTAAGTACACATCATGCCACCTGGGTCATATTTACCTCCAAAGATAATGCCTTCGGTAACCTGCTATAATCTCTCCATCTTGGTGATTACTGCCTTCTTTTGGATTTAATCATGCATTACCTCTCTCTCCATCCAATTAGGCTTGACCTGGAACTCAAGGACCATGAGGGCAGCACAGCTCTGTGGCTCGCCCTGCAGTATATCACTGTGTCCTCTGGCACATCAGTAAATCCATTTGAGGATGATGTACCAGTCGTGAATGGCACGTCATTTGATGAGAACAGTTTTGCAGCACAGCTCATCCAGAGAGGAAGCAACCCAGATGCACCCGACACTACCACAGGTGCTTTTTAATTAATGTCGTTACAGCAATGTCTGTCCAGATGGAATGATGCTTGTGATGTTATAAAAAAATATTCTGTTTTTTTTGTAGGAAACTGTCTCATGCAGAGAGCAGCTGGGGCAGGCAACGAGGCAGCATCTCTTTTCCTGGCTACCCATGGAGCAAAGGTCAACCATGTCAACAAATGGGTGTGTAAAAACAAATTTACATGTGGTGTGCAGGAAGCATGTCAGTTTCTGTGTCCCCATACAATCATTGTCATTTTAATAATGTGATGGTTGTTGATACACCCACCACCTTATTCTGAGCTTTATTGAATGGTTTGAGGCATCAAAGATGTAAAAATTATGGTTTTAGACAGCTTGAGATTATACTGAGCTTTTATTCAAGGGTAAATAAAATATTTTAATTCCTGCTTAATTTAAAGTGTAATACTAACTTGAAGGCTTAATCATAAGATATTGGTGAAATATTTTTGTATGACGAATAAAAGTCTTATGGATCCCTGTGCCTTTTTCAGGGTGAGAGCCCGCTTCATACAGCATGTCGCTGTGGCCTTGCAAGCCTGACAGCAGAGCTGCTCCAGCAGGGGGCCAACCCCAACCTGCAGACCCAGAAGGCCATGCCTGACGAAAGCAATGGTGTGGCTCTACAGTCCCCTCTCCACATGGCCATTGCTCACAACCATCCAGATGTTGTCTCTGTCATCCTTGAGCAAAAAGGTCAGCAAATGTTTGGGGAAATTTGATCGATTTCAATGCCTGGAGCTAAGCTGTAAACTGACAGGCCTCCACATGAGGGTCCTGTGCCAATCTCAGCTGACAATCCCTTTTTTTTTTCTTGCAGCCAATGCACTTCATGCTACCAACAACTTCCAGATAATACCTGACTTCAGTCTCAAAGACTCCATGGACCAGACTGTGTTGGGCCTCGCCCTCTGGACAGGTACATAGCTTAGCAACTACTGTAGTAATACTGTTGATTCTGCTTTAACAGTTTAATCTAAATTATATATTAAACATATATTATAATTCTGCTCTTTCAGGTATGCACACCATAGCAGCTCAGCTGTTGGGCTCAGGCGCTTCTATCAACGACACTATGTCCAATGGACAAACCCTTCTTCACATGGCCATCCAGAGACAGGACAGCAAAAGTGCCCTCTTCCTTCTTGAACATCAGGCAGACATCAATGTTAGGTAATGCCAGGGTTATGCTGCAGATGTAAGGGTTATGGGTTTCACATTGTACCTGATTTTTCTGCATTGAATGTTGATATATTTTCCTTCTACACAAGGACCCAAGAGGGACAAACAGCATTACAGTTGGCCATCAGTAACCAGCTCCCACTGGTGGTAGATGCCATTTGCACAAGAGGAGCTGATATGTCTGTAGTTGATGACAAGGGCGACCCTCCACTGTGGCTGGCTCTGGAGAATGGCCTGGAAGATATTGCCTCCACACTGGTGAGACTCTCTATCAGCCACCAAAGCTGATTTCCACATAATCATAGACCTATGTTACCTATGTCACTTTCTTGCATTTTGAGTGTTTTTTTTTTTCCTGTTTGTCCCACCCAGGTCCGCCATGGCTGTGATGCGACGTGTTGGAACATAGGGCCTTCAGGATGCGAGCAGACCCTCCTGCACAGAGCTGTTGATGAGAATAATGAGGTTTCTGCCTGCTTCCTCATCCGCAGGTCTGCCAGTCCTTCTTAACAATAGTTACCAATATGTGCAGAGATTGTGAATCTTTCGATCTGAGCATGCTATTATGCTAAGATTTTCACAAAGCTTGTCAATGCAAAATATTTAAAAAATGAGGGTATGATGAAATTAAATTAGAAGCCTGCCCAATGAGAAGTTGAGATGCTTGATGCACTGAAGTAAATGTGTCTAGGTATTATAGTCTAATATCTGTGTTGCGTGTTTGTAGTGGGTGTGACGTGAACAGCCCCAGGAAGCCAGGTCCAAATGGAGAAGGAGATGAAGAAGCCCGGGATGGACAAACGCCTCTACACCTAGCAAGCAGTTGGGGGTTGGAGGAGGTGGTGCAGTGCCTTTTGGAGTTTGGAGCTAATGTTAACACACAGGTCAGTCCCATTACATCCAGAGGGTGGGTAGTGGGGTATGTGGTGTTGCATTGATCGTAGTCACATGCACTGTTCGGGGTAATCATGAAGTGTTCTGTAGAGGCTAAAATGATCAATTCTGATGCAATTCTTGTGTTCGATCCTTTTTTCTTTTTTTTCTCGATCCAATTCAGTCTTTGTGTTTGACAGAGGACTGAAAGATGTCAGTTTTTTCTAAATGTCCCGCGGTATAAAAAGAAGGTTAAATAACGAACACATCAGTACTTATGCAATGCGGTATTGCCCAGAGTATACTTCTACTTTTACTTGACACTACAGAAGGAAGTTGTAAACATGCTGTATTTCTCACTGTTCACTCCTGTCATTTCCTCAGGATGCAGAGGGCAGAGCTCCCATCCACGCTGCCATCAGCAGCCAGCACAACGTCATCATACAGCTCCTCATTTCCCATCCAGACATTCGTCTTAATATTCGTGACCGCCAAGGAACGACCCCCTTCGCCTGCGCCATGACACACAAGAACAACAAGGCTGCAGAGGCGATCCTCAAGAGGGAGCCAGGTGCTGCTGAGCAGGTGAAAGACACTAAAATGCATCTGTTTGCATCTATCTTCAGGATAATGTTGCAGTAATTATAATTATGTACATTTCCAAAATCCAATGAACTGACGTTTTAAAATTCCATTTCCATCCAGGTGGACAACAAAGGGCGTAATTTTCTCCATGTGGCGGTGCAAAATTCAGACATTGAGAGTGTCCTGTTCCTCATCAGTGTCCAAGCTAATGTCAACTCCAGGGTTCAGGATGCAGCCAAACTCACACCCCTCCATCTGGCTGTCCAGGCTGGATCTGAGATCATTGTTCGCAACTTGGTAAATCCTTGTTGCTCCTCTGTACTTAGTCCATTTTAAGTGTTCATGAAAGATTTGTGCAGGTGATACTGTTTTCATATTTCTGTTTCCAGCTGCTTGCTGGAGCCAAAGTAAATGAGCTGACAAAACACAGGCAGACAGCGCTACATTTGGCTGCCCAACAGGACCTGGCCACTATTTGTTCTGTGTTGCTGGAGAATGGAGTAGACTTTGCCGCTGAGGATGAAAATGGAAATAACGGTACAATTTATAACTGTATGTGTCTTTTAAAACAAACAGAACCAGTTGAGTCAGTTTAGTCTCAATTACATTAAGAAAACAATACCCAATTTTGACAGCTATGTGATGCAGATCATTTTGGAAACGTCACTGTATAACAATGCCTGCCATTTACTCATTGCCATTATTCAACATATCCTGAAAGCTCAGTTTAAGTATGATGGGGCACTACACCATTTTAATGTAAATTAAATTACAAGGGCAGTAGTGTGAACAATGCTGGGGAGAAACTTTTCATTCTTTAATCCATAATTCTTTACTCCACAGTGTAAAGAAGGAGAAACACTGCAAATATATGTATTTCTTTTTTAACACAGATGTGTGGTGACATGATATTTGTAGATATTGCTTTGTCCAAGGAGTCTTTAGCTTTAGTCTTTAAACTATTCCATTTGCAGTTGCTGTATTTGTGTGGTTGATTATCCACTGTTACTCACTTTTCCTACTGCTGTCTTTCCAGCTCTGCATCTGGCTGTGATGCAAGGCCGCCTTAATAATGTCAGAACCCTTCTCACAGAGTCCAACATTGATGCTGAGGCTTTTAATCTCAGGTAATGAAACAGTACTAATAATACCTTTTTTGGAGAAATAGCCTGAAACATTACATTTGTTGTAATCTGACCAAAACTAATAACCCTCTTAATAATATGACATCAACTTGTGTGTGTGTGTTTTGTTATATTTATTTATTTATTTATTTATTTAATTAAAATCTTATTTCTGCTTAGGGGTCAGTCACCAATGCATGTACTCGGCCATTATGGCAAAGAGAACGCTGCTGCCATTTTTGAGTTGTTCCTGGAGTGTATGCCAGAATACCCTCTGGACAAACCAGACAATGAAGGGAACACAGGTACTGTAGCACACTTCATTGTTTCTGTCTCATGTTGTAATCCCACCATTATTACACTTGTCTTTATAATACCTGTGACTGGTATTATATTGCAGTTCTGCTCCTGGCCTACATGAAAGGAAATGCGAATCTGTGCCGTGCAATTGTGAGAGCTGGGGCACGGCTGGGCATCAATAATAATCAGGGCATCAATATTTTCAACTACCAAGTTGCAACTAAACAGTTGCTCTTCCGCCTTCTAGGTATGTTTTTACACTTACCTCACTTATCCCAATTGTGCTCATTAGGCTAGTTATCCTAATTATTTTACATTTGTTTAGACATGCTGTCCAAAGAGCCGCCTTGGTGTGATGGGTCCAACTGCTATGAATGTGCTGCCAAGTTCGGGGTTACGACGAGGAAACATCACTGGTTCATACTTTTTTTTTTATCTACAAAAATTTAGGTTTTATTATAGCTGTAGTGTGCAGCTTTTAAATAAAAACACTGTCAAATGAGTTCACACAATGCTGAATAAGTCTATCTGCTCCGCAGGACTCTGTGTTCCTCAGTATAGCGGTGTTTAGGTCTAGCGACATTCCCACATTGCTCATGGGGAGTGATTTGTTTTATGTCACAACACAACAGTACCTTTGTGCAAGTAAAGTGAAGTGGCTGCAAACGTGAGGGTTGTGGGGCCGCTGTTGCCAATCCCAGCTGACAGGAGCGAAAGGCAGGGTACACTCTGGACTCGTCACTCTCACACCCATGGTCAATTTAGAGTGTCCAATTATTCTCTGTATGATTTTGGGAGGAAAAGTCATGAAAAGTTTCAGAAGTGAATTCTACTGCTTAAAAACCAGTTAAGCTATTTGACAAGATAAATGCTTCTTGTCCCCCACCTGTGTGCTGCTGGACAGAGCCTGTCAGATGGATGCAACATATGTTATATAATTACTGTTTATGAAGACCAAACAGGCAGAATTATAACAACAAAGTTACGCGCTGCAGCTTGAATGTTTACCCTCTGTCATGCTTTATAATTAATCCTCTGTCTCTCCTTTTGTTTTAACTCCAGCCGCCACTGTGGGCGCCTCTTGTGTCACAAGTGCTCTATAAAGGAGATCCCCATCATCAAGTTCGACTTGAACAAGCCTGTGAGAGTGTGCGACATCTGCTTTGACGTATTAACTCTGGGTGGGGTATCGTAATGCAGTGGCCTGGATCTCCCCCAACCTCTGACAGTGGCCAAGCCAGGATCAACTTGACACGGATAATCAGGCACACCAGGACATACAAACAAGAGATTCCTGGACAGTAATGGACCATTGCCTTTATACTATTACAGTATGAGAAACTAATAACATTCTAGAGGGACATTTCAAATAGAAAGTGAAACATTCGTCTTTTTTGTTTCTGTTTCGATCAAAGTGTCTTTGAGTGGATAAAAGGAGCTCCCCCCGCTTGGTGACAGCCAGTTAGCCAAAATATGTGGAAATGTTCAGTTTTAATCACAGCAAATTGGGAGATTCTGACTGTCAAGTTTTTTTTTCATGAAAACAACCTTCCCATAATCCTCCTCCTCGGATAAATAATAGCCTATTATGCCTGTGAATGTCGATTTGTAGTCTTAAAGTATCATGGTCATAATCGAAAATCATTCGTTTGAAAATCACTCACTAAATATTACATTCCATTTTTGACCTACCAGGTCGTCGTTGGAAGAGTGTAGACCCCACGATGTTGCCTCAAGTCAAGTTGTTTTCTTGACCCATCATGATTAACGCTTTTGATTTCTTAGCCTAACAGGTGCACTTTATCAACATCACATGACATTTCCGATCATTGGGTAGAATGTGGAGAAGAGGGAGCGTCGGGCGGTGGGGCCTCTTTAAGTATTGTTAAATTGTACAGATAAATGTGTGATATTTTTGACCACTACAACTGTTTTGTACTTCAATGCAGTTTGTGCTTGTCATTGTGACAAACCTAAATCTTGCCTCTGTTAATCTTTTATGCACATTGTTTAATCTTTTATGCACATTGTATTGTATCTGTATGCTCAGATATCTAGCCTGTCTCTTTCTGGTGTATCCTTTTAGAGAAAGAGACGACAACTTTACATAAAGGTCATCAAAAACAAGTCAATTGAATTTGAATTTGAATTTCTTCCTTCCAACTCTTATTATGGGATTTTCCGTAGGAGAAGTCCCTGTGTTTTCTTGAGGTTTGTGCTACAGAATAGCAGGCCATGAATATGTCCTTTTTTTCCAGGCTGGCTCAAAGACTAATACTCTCCAACAGGACATGAATCAGCATGCGGAGGGCAGCCTTCATATTCCTGCAGGTGGGGGTTTTTCTCTGCTGCTGTCAGATCCTCAACACAGACACAACGGGCACTAGTGGATCCTGTAGAGTAGAGCTTCCGCGGGACACCCGTCCAGTCTCTCACCACTCCACCACTGAAAAGGAAAGAAACTCTCAGTCCTGATGGATACCAATAAGTAATACCTGCTCTAATACAGGTATGCAATGCATCACTACATCACTGTTGGCTTATTTTGATTTGATGAGTTTCAGAGCTTTTCCACACCTCTTAGTTGAGCACCAGACTCTTCCTCTGGAAGAGCTCCACTCTGAATTGCAGGTCGGAAAGCGAACCTTCTCAGCCTCAGACTGGGCCTTTATTTGGTGGCCTTCAGCCAATGACGCTTCTACCTGCGACAAGGCCTCTGTTGGCTGTCCAGTGTCGCTATAGAATCGGCCATTTAACACACCTGGAATTCGAGATGGGAGGATTTTTAATTGTTATTTAAGATGATGGAAATTTGTTGACCGGGAATAACTAGACCAAAAAAATGGAAAACTGGTCAAGCTGAGTGTGAGCATCACCTAGTGGACTCAAACATCAAATTATTTTTTTATGCTAATCCACAAAAGGTTTAATGTTTTTTGTTAGTTTAAAAAATTATATGCAAAAAAAAAAAATCAATACTTGGAGTCTCAATAGCGATATAACTTAGCCACACAAAATATTGCAATATTTCACTGTTTCGATTTTACCTACACCCCTACTATATGTACTGTATACATGATATTATGTATATACTTTGTCACTGTGTCATACTTTCTCGTAATTATTATTATAGGCTTATTTATTGATTGCTATCACTTTCCTTTTTTCCTTTTAACCTGTTTTGTATTCTGTACTTGGCGACTGTAACTCCAGAATTTTCCTCATGGGGATCAATAATACATTTCCATTTTTATCTCTGACAATAACTTGACACATAGGACAGGACTGTGGTTCAGGTTAAGGCCTTAATGTCGTACTGTGGAGTAAGTCACAGTACTACAACCATGTGAACATTCCTAAACTTACAATATGCTTGAAAGTTAACAGCTCAGTGAATTGATGATAGCAATAAAAACAAACCATTGAATTAAATGAAGCTGGTGTACAAAGGTCACATACCCACACTCTGGTAATCCCTCTGATAGAAGGCCAGCCAGTCATACAAGGCCACCAGCTGCAGAGGAGAGAGACTGGACACATCATCAGTCTGGCCACTCTCTGTGAAGTCTCCAGTGACGAAGGCCAGAGAAGCATCTTTGCCTGAAAATACAAATACATATGATACAATAATTTTTTTAGTCAGGATCAACATTTCATATATCCACAGTTCCATTCATACACACAATACTCATTTCAGATGTCACTGCATCATTCTTCCTCACTTTTTCCAATCATGTGTTTAGTGTTTGACATGGCAGATGTCTTCATTTCAATCATCCCTCTACATTCGATTGTAGATGCAATGTGAATTTTGGATGACTAGACATCATTATTTTAGGAATTAGTATATGAAATGTAATTTTTTTACATAATCGATCAATTTGTTGATTCTATTCTCAATTAACTGAGTAATCATTTGGTCCAGAAAATGTGGAAAAACCTCAAAACAATGATGTTCTCAAACGTATTGTTTTGCCCACAAATATTTTTTTATGATGGTATATTTCATAATCACATCCATGAAATGTTTGTGTGGTATAGAGAATATTTGATGATTTGACATTTGTAGATATGTTTGTATAGTTTTAAGTTAATCAAAAATAAATGTCTGTGGCGTTTGATAAGCACTGATTGGCTGATTGATTATGAGGGCTTATGGTATACATGTGATGAGGGTGGGGAGGGATGGTGAAGGGCCCCAATAAGCTTCTTTGCCAGGGGCCCCTCTTAGTCTAGCATCACCTGACAGCACAATAGACATGCATATTTCTCTCTTTCTCTCTGGTTTATTAGTTTCATTGTTTCATTATGTACACAGGTCTACTGATTGAGCTACCACATAAGATGGATATAGTATGGAATCACCTGCCATGAAGTGATAAGCACCGCCTGGTCCGTAGTGCTTGTTTCCCTTGTGTACATCAAACACCTGTCCCAGTATGGCCAGGTAAAGTCCTCTGCTGCCTTCCTCTCCGTCGTACAGGGACAGTTCATGTCTGCTCAGGATCCTCTTCGGCTCCTGAGTTCGTTCATTGTCCAGTTTCACGAACCACTCGCGAGGAATGAACAACGCTCCCAGCGACACGGCGAAAAACGCCACCAGCACAGGACCGAGCATGCTGTTCATTCAGTCGACCGTGTGATCCGTTTATTTACATCATCTCACATCCATCAAACTTAAGAGTTAAACACTTGCTCTTAAAGCTCATATACCGGGACAAAAACAGCTCGCGCTTCCGTAAACGGAACACACTGCGCACGCGCACAGTACACACGCCCGTCAAAGAAATTGAGGCATGGGGGGTGTTTATTTTGAAATATTAAATCGTACTGTCAAGGCAAATTCACTTATTTGACGCTTTTGAAATATGTATTAACTTGAAATAATTAACAATTGTAATGACGATAAGAATGATATTTATATTTTAAGCATTTTTCTGAACAAATGTGACAAAATGCAGACCAATCGATCCTAATCAGATATAAGAAAGAAGCCCAACAGATCACACAACGAGCAAGCATGAGGCAGCAGTGAAGCGAAAATACTATATTTTTAACAGGAAAATAGGGGACAGAGAAGATGTGGGGGACAGAAACAAGAATAAAACACAAACAGAAGGAACAAAACAATATGTATGTACGAATAAAACCAATATGAGAGGTGGGAACATGGACCAACAGCAGAATCACAAAACAAAACAACAGTAAATCACAAACACGAAGAACATTACAATAAGACAGGCAGCCTAGAACAGACAAAGCTTTCACAATAAAACCAAAAATGTAAAAAAAAATGGGGGAAAGATAAGAAGTTGGGGACAAGAGAGAGAGAAAGAGCGAGAGGACAGAGACAGAGGAGAAAGACCAGAAGCAGGAGGGTATGAGAGAGAGGGAGATGATGAAATCATAAATGACAACAGTCCATGACTGTACAGTGAGTCTAAGTTGTCTAACATAAAGTGTTAAAAGCCAGTGAGAAGAGATAAGTCTTCAGAAGTTTTTTTGCTCAGGGGTCTGGCCAGCTCTCAGTCATGACACATGTAAATGAAGGCTGTTCCACAGTTTTGGAGCAGCCACAGAAAAGGTTCTATCTCCCCTGCTTTTAAGCCGTGATCTTGGCACGTGTAAGAGCAGCTGATCGGCTGATCTCAGAGCTCTGCCTGGAGTGTGTGGCTTCCAGAGTTCAGTCAGGTAAGCAGGTGCCAGGCCATTGAGACATTTCAAAGTAAGTAATACGATTAAAATTAATCTTAAAAAAAGAAAGGGAGCCAATGAAAAGAGGCCAGAGCAGGAGTGATATCCTCTCTGCATTTTGTCCCTTTCAAAGCGTCAAAGAGATGACTTATGAAGACCAACATAGAGGTAATTACAGCACTGTGGTCGAGATGTAATGAAGGCATGAATTGCTCTCGCAAAGTCTTTCAAGGGAAGGTAAGCCTTCACATTTGCAAGGAGCCTTAATTGGAGTTTAAAGGCTTAAAGGTGCTGTCCATAATCACATCAGTCAAGCTGGCGGATTTAATCAGTAAGTCCTGATTTTCACCAAATATGTAGGATCCAAATCTTGATTCGATATAATCACAAAGTTGAAACACTACGTTTTAAATGACCTGACTTTAATGAAGAAGGGGGGGGGGAATCAAGTTATTATTTTACAAAGATTGTGGTCAACCATGGTTTTATATGGATTCAAAATCCAGAGGGGCAGTTACAATTGGAACACATATTCACAAAACACTATAAGCATGCCTGTGAATGTGTCTTAATGAGGGCAATTTTCCATTAAACAAGAAGAATATGGTGAAAATAAGAATAAGATAAATAAATAAATGTGCAGTACGTCATAATATTTATTCTACAACAGCACTCAGTAAAGTGAATGAGAGAAACGAACATAATGAACTGACACTCCGTATCACTTGGTGGCGGTAATGCACCGAGTTTTGCTGTACAGCCCAACCGCCCAAAAAAAGAACAACAAGGAAGAAGAAAAGGCTGACGTACAGTACGTCAATGCGGTAGTAGTGAACGGCAGAGTTTCGCTGTAGGTGAATGTTGGAAAGGTCTGACCGGCACTACGTCGCTAAACTGACAGCCAACGGGCCGCGGGGATTGTCGGAGCCGCCGTAGGTCGGTGAAACAGTCATGGGGAACGTAGAGAGCGGCTGCGGTGGAGGCAGCGGTGACGAGGAAGACGTAGAAACGGAGAGCCCCGGCTTCGCGGAAGACAGTCCGGCCTCTGCGGCCACTGGCGGCGGTGTTGGAGCAGTCGGAGGCTCCGGTTCTGCCAAAAGCGGAAGGGGATCGAATAACGTGGCCGTGCCTACCGGTGGACCACCCAACCCCGGTGTACTCTTAGAACAAGTGAAACTGAGAGAAGCGGCGGCCCGTATCGGTGACTCGGGGGTCGCCATTCAGGAATCTGTCCTAGCAGGGAATGAAGGGGCCCTGGTGCGGTGGCTGGAGGACCGTTTAAACCGAGGAGAGGAGTCTGTTTATGTCGAACAATTCTGTGAGATGTTGGAGAGCAGAGATGTTCCGAGAGAAGAATGTGAAGAGGTATAAAGACAGACAAGTGTGCCTGTCGTATAAGTGCATTGAAATGCCATAGTTGTAGATATGTCCCTCGCAGGTGAGAGGGCAGAACTGCTGATAGCTGATGCCATTCCCATTTACGATGACAGATCAGGAAATATCGAGCAGTGAGCTCGAGATATGAGCCGCATAATCATTTCAGGTTGGCAGTGAAACGATGGGAATGAGCTGTCAACATGTCACCTTTGCCTGCCAGGTTTTTTGTCTCTGGCAATTGTGCCCTAGTCTCTTTGGGTATAAAGAGTTGCTTAGTTGTCAGTTTGCTGTCATTTGACGTTTAACCAACGGATGCACATGAATGGTTTAACTTCATGAATGTGCCCTTTATTTCACTTTTGGCTCTGTGTGACCATTGCTCATTGAATTCCTCAAAGTATTCAGATGTACAGTACCACTTCTCCTTTTAAATTCTGAAGACACAGTATATAACGTAACAAGACAAAGTACTCCACCAGGGCTGTTCTTATTCTCCTCAATGTCACTTGCCTATCTCTTAAAGAGATTAATCCATGTCTGTATCACCACCAAAATCTAATAGTTTTGGGCCATAACTTATGTCCCCAGAAAATGTAATCATAACAATGCGTGTAGTCAAAGAGAAAGCACTCAGAGAGTGTCTCAGTCCGGATTTCTACCCAACTACACGGTAACATAGACCTAATTGCAAGGTTAACAATTAACACATATAAACCTGTTATCAGATATCTATACTCACAAAATATAATAATTCCTTCCTTGTACCATAACCTACATCTACAGAAAATACATTTGAATCTGTCTGTTTCTTCCTGATTTAGTCAATTTTTAAGAGTCACTGTTTGTTGTATTGTTTTTTGATTATGTGTATACTCAAAGTTTCTCCATGTTTATTGTCATTTTTTCCATCTCAGGCTTTTGGGCAGTTTGACGCTGAGGGTGATGGGGTGGTGGATGTCGAGAGCATGCTGATTGCATTGAAGAACTCCAATGGAGCTAATCTACAGGGAGAGCTCAGTCATGTGATAAGACAGCTACAGTCTTGCTCTCTAACCCCAGGTACAAGATATGATTTGTTTACCTGACTGAATAAGTTCGACCTCATTTGAGTAGGCACTGCAGAGGAGTTAACCCTTTAAACTAATGTGGCCTTGTTTCTTGAATTTCTTCCACAGGATTTGTTGACATTTTCTCCAAGACCAAAGACCGGTTAGGGGCACATGCATCTAAGATCCTTAAGTTCTTACACAGGAATCGTATCCCCAGCAGTGCCATTCCATTCCCTGTCTTAGAGGGCTACAATAATATCTGCACCATGAGGTCCAGTGTGGTCCAGGACTACTTGGAATTCCTCTTGCAAAAAGAGAAAGGTGAACTTTAACTTTAAACTTTAAAATTCTAAACAATATGTTGTTTATTTTAAGCATATGGTAACCATAGACTGTATATAAAAATGGACATTGCTATTTTTTTTTTGGGTGACTTGTGACAGTTTGTACTTTGCAATTGGTGCCTGGTTGTAGGTGATGTCTGTGAACTTCTGCTTTCAAAAACACTCACAGTGCCCGTCAAATTGCAAATTTTGAGGACTACATTTTTATTGGGAGACTATGTCCACTTTTTATATACAGTCAATGTTGAGTGGTAACAGTAAACACATATTTAGCAGAGCAGCCGTATCCTTTTGCGCCACAACATCCACACAGTCTGTATTTGTTTCTTTCAGATTTAGATATCCAATACAGAGCAGAACTGGACCGCGACCCAGAGGTGGACAAGGTCAAGGTGGTCACGCAGTGCTACAGCGCAATAGAAGCTTCATCTAATGTTGCTGACGTTTACAAGATAACAAATGGTGAAACTTCATCTTTCTGGCAGTCAGATGGCAGTCCACGCTCACACTGGATCAGGTAATAATATGTGACTCAAGACTTTGCAGCTGATCATTGCCCTTGCTTGATCCTTGATATATGGATGATTTATTGCATGTGTTCTGAATATTATTATACATCTTAAGGAGGAATCCTAACTCTTTTCTGTTTTCCAGGTTGAAAATGAAACCAGATGTGGTTTTGAGACGGCTGGCCATTGCTGTGGCTTCAAATGACCACAGCTACATGCCTCAGCTGATCTCACTGGCTGTGGGGAAAAAACGTCGTTCCCTGCAAGAAATCAAAGAGGTCCGCATCCCCAGCAATGTCACAGGCTATGTTGTTCTCCTGGAGAATGCAAACATAACACTCCCCTGTGAGTAACTACCTTACTCTGTGTGTCTGTGTAGTTGAGTGTTTATTTGATCTATTTTTTTAATCTGTGGCTTGTGTTTTACTTTACTGATGCCTGCAGAAAAACATCCTGCAGGGACAGGGATGGGTTCTTCAATACTGGTTACGTGAAACACCTCACTTTTGAATCAGCATATCAGCTGCCATTTGCCACGCTCCTGAAATACCACCTGTGTTGCCACATGTTTACTTAATAGAAGCTGTCAATCCAGACCACTGTGGACTAAAACTGCCAAGCCTGGTTTTTGTTCATGGGGATAATTTAGTTCAAATCAGATTCAGCTATAAGACGGAACAGAGCAATATTAGCATAGATTAAAAACATGTTGGAAAAAACCCCATCTGTATTTTAAAAGCAGTCTTGTATTATTTGGCTCCAACTATAGGCTACTCTTGTTGTTTCTAATCAAAACCTTGTTTTATAATTGAACAAGCAGCCACTGTTTTCATCTCTTAAGGGCAGGTACCCAGGGTGAACACATCTGCTCTTTAGAGATGTAAATTACAGAGGATTAAAGGGACTATCTCTTACTTAACGTCATTTCCTGCTTAACTCATCTATCCACATTAGTCTTACCTTACCAATAGTCTCATAGAGCTATCCACAGTGAAGGAGTTGATACTAGTTTCACAGACATTGTGAATACTTATCTTGATCTCTGATCTTCAGGGTCCAGTTTTGACAAATAGTTACTTTTGCCAATCTCCAAAAGGCAATGATGACATGCACTTGTCTCTGGAGAAGGGAAGCAATAAAGATATTTCATCTATCTAAATTAAGATTATTCTGAATTAATAATGTGTCCCCCTACTAACCTTGGTTGTTCCCAGCCCTAAATTGAAAATCTAAACTATTCTTATAAAACCCATAGTCTGTGTTCTGAACATTCTTTCCCTCATTTAGACATTGTTGCTTTCACAACTTTCTCTTTCTTTCAAGTTATAACTTAAATTTGAAAGACGAGGTTGTGCGCTTCAACAGTGACATTTTCTTTTGCTGAACCAAAAATCCAAAAACCATGTTAAAAAAAAAAAAAGAAAAGAAAAGAAATCATCCCGAATCAAAAAGTGGAAAAGGACAAAATACTCACATTTCTGTGGTTTATTTTGGCTCACATCAGAAACAAACACTTCAAACTTGGCAGGTGACTTTTTGAGAGCACAATGTGTGCCTTGCCAATTTGTCATTGTTTGGATAAGAAATGCAAGCGATATCTGTAAAAACCTGGCACACAGTGAACAGGTACTGCACTGGTATAATGAGTGAAACACTTGCTGCTTGTAGGCATTTTTGTGTCTGTGAAAATGGTTGTTTGTAGCAGTGATGTGTTTCACTCTTGGCTCCCTTCGTCAAGATCTTTTTATAGCCTTCTCAGAAGATCGAGCAATGACTGCGGCATTTTTGCACTATGTATTCCATCAGTGTACCCTAACCAAATTATCTCTTCAACAAATCCCAGACATCCAAATCAACATCAAGCGATGTCTGAGCGACGGATGTGACACCAGGATTCATGGCTTGAAGACTCTCGGTTATCAGATTACCAAGAGTAAAGAGGTGTCTGTTTCGGATGCTTCAGCCATCTGGTACCTGTCTCTCCTCACTTCCTTGGTCACTGCTTCTATGGAGACTAACCCTGCACTGGCCCAGACTGTCCTTCAGAGCACGCAGTAAGATACTCCATTTTGCCTTTACATGTAAATGTTGAAAGGAAACATCAGTAACCTTTGTATTAAAAGCAATATGATGTTTTCACTTTGTAGCTTTTCAGGTTTGTTTGTTTTCTCCTTCTAGAAAAGCCTTGCGCCACATGCCACCATTGTCCCTGACACCGACATCCACAGAGTTTCCCAAGTTCTTCTCTTTGAACATCCTGGAGGAGGTGGATGGATTTCTGCTCAGGATAGCAGAGTAATGACCTCACACACCTGACACACACATTCATTGCTGCCACACTGAGCTCATAATGCTGATGTCATCACAATGAAAGCAATGGAGTTGATCAACAATAGCTGCAACAACAACAGGGTTAAAACCCTCTCAATAGTCATTTAATTATCATGTTATTTTTTTGGCACACAACACTGGCTCTGAAGACAAATGGCTAATGACCAATGGCTGCACAGTTGAAGGATTTAAATTGGAATTGTAGATAGTATAGTATTTATATTTTGATGGTATCTCATGTGTAAATTTGATGGTATCTCATGTGTAAATATTAACCGATGCTTTACTTTAAAAGTTTTAACACAACTTAAATTGCAATGCAATGTACTGTATGTCTGAAACATCACAATTAGGTATTTTACTCAAATTGGTGAGTGGTTTACAACAGTCACTGAACTTTATCACAACCTGGATTTATTTGGGACACAAAAATGGTCTGTCACCTCCTGAATATCACCCACTGCACCTCAAAACTAACTAACTAACACTTTTGCTGCTTTGTTCCTGTGTAGCTGCTGTGTGAGCCGTGATGCAGAGCTGACCCTGCTGGCCTTCGCTCTGGCCAGAGGCAGCGTGGCAAAAGTGCTCCAGGCCTTGTCCTGCCTCAACAATCATTTAAATACCGAGTACAAGGCGTCCTCCCTCATAGCATCTATGGCCTCGGTTAGGCTGCGACTACACTACCACAACGGTAAAGTAACTAAGCTAACTTAGTTACGTTAAGTTAGCTTAGTTAACTGACATGTATGATTGAAAAGCTGTTATCATTGTCATAATGACTTGTATTGCACTGCAGGAAAGCCCCTCCAGCTGCACCTACAGGCCTGTGATGTGAAGAGTAAAGAGGAGAAATCCGGACCAGAGAACATGCTCACAGAGTCGTCCACTGGAGATGGTACAACTGAGACAAATAACACTTTATCTCTCTTGTTTAAGTGCAGTACAAACATGCCAAGTATGACAGAAATGGTCCTCTGCAGGTTTTCTCACAGAGACCGGCAGAAAGAAAGCCAGTGTGATACTGTCCACTGAGGACCAGAGCAACTTCCAGGTCACTCAGATGAAGATCAAAGTAAGGCTCCCTATGATTTGACAGAATTTGTGGCACCACAGACATTAATGGAGAAGTTATTATTCGTAAATGCTGCTCTCTGATTTGTGTAACAAGGTGAGGAAAGGAGCCATTGGAGCAAAATGTGGCTTGGTGTTTGCGTACAAAGACGAAGACCCTTTTGATGCAGAGAAGCATTTCAGGAGGTTCAAAAAGTATGATGCGTGGAACTACAAGGACTATAAAAAGTTTGTTCAGGCCAGGTAAGGATCCATTATTAAATATTTGACTTTGGATTTTTGTGTTTACAACTTGTACATGTAACAAACTTTAACAGAAGGCAGCTGTGATTAGCAAATTTAAGACTTTAGTGAAGATAGTGGTACAACTCGTTTACTCATATTGTGTATACACCTAAGCAGGGTGAGGGTCTATCTTAGTGAATATGAATGTGAGTGGATGACACACCATGCTGTCACCTGACCTGCAGTGTGAAGATTCCAGCAGAGACTGAGGACGAGCCGATTGGCTGGTTTGAGCTTGAGGAGGACTGGAACGGCGTGGAGATCAAGCTGCAGCAGTATCGAGTTGCAAAGGTACTGTACTGCATCCAGTGAAAACAGTAGCCTGTAATGATTTAAACCTCACTGTCATATTTTGTATCTCACCCCTTGAGTAGTTTTATTCTTTTTTTAAAATAACATAGTATTTTTCTTGTGGTTAGCAAATCCCACAGTGGGGAAAATAAACGATGAACTTATTCTACTACTGGATATTTTCTGAGTATGTGAAACATTATACCATACCATATATCATATTTCACTGAACCATAGAGTTTGTTGTTGGTCACAACTGGTAAATGTACGTCATGTTAGGCTCATACCAAAGCACTGGGTGGAGTGTTATGTCATTATAGAAAACACAGGCATTGTGTTATGTGTCAGTCAAACACACGTTGCTTCTCCAGTTTAAACACTTTACTGAAAACTTTAGTTCCCAGCTGTTTTATGGAAATGAATCTACACCTTGAATTGTTAAACTGTTTGTTTGTTTTTTGTCTTTCTAGTTCCTGATGGTGAAATTCCTCTGCACCAGGCAGGACTCTGCTGAGCGTCTCGGTGTACAGTCCATCAGCTTTAGTGGCTACTTGTGTCCTGGGATGGAGAAGCTGGGGGACCTGGATGACCTCAGTCTAAAGGGAGAGCGCTTCGACTGTGAGGCTGTCACTGGCCTTTGTCTTCTTAACAAGACACTTTTCTTCGTTCAGCAGCTTACACGAGACATGGTAACTACTGATCACTGCTTGAGGGACAGTATGAGTATAAGTACTTGTTTTTTTTTCCTGCACTTTTAAAAGGATCTGTTGTTACACAAACAAAGATCTAAAAACAATCTAATCCATCCTCTGTTTCTGTAGAATACTTCTCAATTCAAGCAGAAATGTCTCCTGGACTTCAGTGGCCTCAACCTCAACCTCTTCTGGAAATTCTACAGTAAACTCAGAGAAATGTGAGTAAAATGGCACCTTGTGTTTGTATGCCCTTTACATCAGTTATTACCATTTTAAGCCATATTGAGGTAAGGCCTGTATAAAGCTAATTTCTTTGTCTCAGTGAGGGAGAAGAGGTGTTGAAGAGTAGAGTTCTGCTGCTCCAGTTGATGGAAAACTGTTTCCCTGTGCTGCCCAACCCACTGGAGTACGAGGGCGCACAGGAGAGTAGGGGGCCGGATGCAGAAGGTGCTGCAGCAGCAGCTTGTCCATCCACGTCCAGCAGTGAAGAGCCTCTGAATGACTCCGTTAAGGCTGTGTGTGAATTTTACACTCACCTCTGCCAAAGTAAGGACATGTTCGCTTTCATTCAAGTTTAAGACGTTGATGAATATATTTGTTTTCCTATGTTGATTTTTAAAATGTTCTTCTGATTTATTCTGTTTTGTAATTATGTTATGGTGAGCTGTCTTAGTTAGGATTCCCTCAAAAAATATAAATCTAAAGGGGGTTTGATAAAAGGCTTTATTAAAATAATTATGAAAAACATCAGGAAAAGTATTTGATTAAAAGGAGAATTTTCTCTCGTGTGACTTGTTTGATGATAGTAGCATGTCATGCTAGATGTCTGAGAGAATCTGTGTTAAATAATAATAATAGTAATAATGATCCATTTTATTATAGCAGATTTTAAAATGAACAATGGTAAAACAATCTAAGAACAAAAACTTTTTGTTTGGGAATGGACTTGAGAGAGAGAGACTAAAGAGAAGGGAGTTACAGTAGTTTGTGCAGGTGTAAACTAGTTTAGCAGCACGACAGGGCGTGAGTGATGGGTGGAGGCAATTAATGTCGCCTACGAAATATGCAGACTGAGTGAGCTTATTGATATGAGCTTGGAATGACAGTGCTATTAAGGATGACACCCAGACTTTAAACCTGAGGGGAGGGAAAACGGAGGGGTTATGAATTGGAATGGAAAAACTTTCAACTCTGATTTGGAGCCAGTGAGAGGTTTTATCACTATTCAATTTGAGAAAATTGCAAGAGAACCACTATTTCATTTCATGAAGGCAATTGGAGAGGGACTTTGGTGGGAGGTAGGAGTTAGGTTTGGCTGATGGGTAGAGCTGGGTGTCATTGGCATAGCAATGGAAATTGATGTTAAATGCATGGAGGCTATGGCCAAGAGTTAGTAGATAGATTATGAACAGAAGTAGCCCCAGGATAGAACCTTGGGGTACACTGGTGGTAACTAGAAATGGCTGTGATTTGAAAGGTTTGAGCTGGATGTTGTGATAATATTTATTATGTTTGTTTTAGTTGTGGACGATCCAGTGGGTGAAACATTGGTGGAGAAAGCTTTGCACAGTGAAGCAGTCAAGGCCATTCTTAATGGTGCTGCTGTTTTCTTTCCTGATAAACGCGTACGACGAGACAGACTCTTCCACATGATGGTTAGTGGCCTAACATTAATAATGATAACAATATGATAACAACAGCACTATAATAATAGTGATATAATCCATGTTCTTTGTTTAGAAACATATTACTGAAGAGGATCAGCCAGAGTCAGTAAAGGTGACATTTGAGTCACTCTGTAATTACTTCAGGTAGGTATGCTGTAGGAATGTAAACAAACAGACTTTCTCATCACAAATCACAATGGATCAGTAACACATCAGTGTTTTTTACTACGTAGTGATCAGGATCCAAGTGGCCTTCTTCTGCTACCACCTAAAGGAGCTCCTGCAGATTTTGACATCAGCCCCATGCTGTCAGTCATGGAGACACTGCTTCTGGTTGCAACCCGAGAGGTAACACTTCTATCGCAAAGGCTAAGTCTCATATGTTTCATCATCTTGTTTACTATTTATCAACTACCCTCACTGTCTTATATTGCCTTGGTGTAAAAATTACATGTTTTTTTTATCTATTTTTCTGCTTTGTTGGATGTGTCTCCCATCTCTCAGTGTGAAGTTATCATGGTGGATGGGAGTAGTGGAGCCAGCAGGGCGGTGTTGTTGTCCTTGTTCTGGGCACTGCAAGGAAGTCTGCTCTCCTGGTGCTACCTGCAGCTTAAAGGAGGAACTTCAACAGCTATCGCCATGGAGTTGGCAAGAGACATCCTGCTAAAATGTGAGATACAGAGATGGTAGCTAGGTTTTTCACTAAGATGCATTGCAAATTTTGTCCACATTTTCAAAAATCTAGTAAAAGAAAAAGTGCCTTAATTTGTGTTTCCAATCCACTGCTGTTGAAAAAACATCCAGAGTAACCAGTGTAAGCAGTAGGTGGTGCAAAAGTCCAGGTTAACACAGAAGGCTAAAGAGGCACTTGATGATATAATTTAAGAGCACCAAGCAAGCTTGTGATGATAAAGCATACTGTTGCTGCTTCCCATCTATTATTAGTAGTAATAATTGCTTCTTGCACTAAGTGGAGGGATGCTGTGGTTTCCTCATTAGTCCATGCAACATGCCTCCGGAAGATGGAATATCACTTCAGTCTTGTGATTTCAAAACGTTATCCTTTATTTACTGAATTATTTTTCCATAGCACTTACTCACATTTAGCTCTAATTGATAAACCAACTTTTCGACCTTCCTCAAGCAAAAAAAAACATAAAAGGTTTTTTGGAATTTTCATTTTTTTGTGCAAATCAAAATGTGAGGTGGAGTAGTGGATTAGTGAAGATCAGTGTAATCTAACAGATACCAGTTTCAGCTTAAGGGTAGAATAGAAAAAGTAATTATCAACCTGCCTTCTCAACAGATGTGGATCAGTTCTTGGGAAATGTCAAGACTGCCTTTCTTTCCCTCCTGGAGAGATACACTGGTGCTGAAATTACTGACAAACTTGGCAACTCCATCCTAGCCACAGTCTTCAGACAACTGGTAACGGATTTTGAAATGCACTCTGGCACAGATTTTCTTGTTGATCTGCCAAATGTGAATGTGTTAATAAAATGTTTTCTGGTCCTGGTAGTTGATCTTCTTCCTGGAGCTGTGTTCTTTGGACATCCCTCACAGTGTGCTGCTGAAGAGCTTCTCCTCCCTTGTTGAGCTCTTCAAAAACCTGACCACTGACACCGGAGACATACTTTCAAAGGTCAGTCCACTTCAACTTTAGATGTTAATGCTCCTGACTTTGCATGAATGCAGTGTCCCATCCCACTGTAAGAGATTCGTTGCAAAGTACTGTCCAGCATTTAGTGCATGGGGTATGAGAAGTTCAGTAGCATTACTGTAACTATTTAAATGGCCATCATCAGAAATTATGAAATGTTCCTTAATTTTTTATAACCTACAGATTTAGATGTCTTAGACTGAGGCATTCTGGTTGTAAATGTGTATTATTTTGCTATAAGTTGCAATGTTGCTCTGCACTGTTAGGTGGATCAAGAGAGCTGGCACCAGCCACAGCAGCCAGTGGTTTTGAGAACCTGGAACATGGAATCTCCTCACAACTATGAGAACAGCCGCCATGAGACCACCATCTTTGCGTGTCCCGGTGCTACGTCCTTTGAGGTCGAGTTCGATGAGCGCTGTGAGACAGAGAAGAGGTGATTTATGTAAAATATTTAATTACATTTTTTTTATAACCCACAGTGAGGATTTTACTTACCCATCATGTATGCTTTTTGTGTTAACAGATATGACTACCTAGAATTTACAGATTCTAGAGGTGGCAAAGTTCGCTATGACATGAAAGTTGGAACTGAGAAGTGGCCAAAGGTAGGATATGGGAAACTTATGAATTTGTGCCCATATGAAACACTATTGTTGTTGAATTCCTTTTATATATACAGTATATTCATTGTTTCACGTTGCTCCTCCAGAAAGTGACGTTTGATGCTGGCCCTCAGCTTCAGTTCCTCTTCCACTCTGACAGCAATAATAATGAGTGGGGTTATAAGTTCACTGTGACAGCCATGGGGTTGCCGGACATCACCATTTCCTGGATGTCAGACCTTCAGCTGCTTGTGGCTCGTCTGATGGGTCGTCTTGCATCTAGAACTCTTGCACTGAAATCCCCTCATGGTAAAACTGTTTATTGCTTTATTTATTTTACTAAATACTGTAATCTCTGTGTTCTAAACTGTCTCTCTGGACCGTAGTTGGAACATTTCTAATCTTAACTGACAAGATCTAAACTGCAAAATATACTGTCTGAAATTATTTGATGGTCCAGTATGTTCCAGAGTGTTTCAGAATGATGTTGTAGTCGAGCAATTGCAGACTTTTTATGACTGCTATGCTGACATTTGTGGTGTTTTCTCTATTCCAGAGATACGCACCATTAAAGAGCTTCCATCAGGGAAAATGTCCCATGTTCACTCATCTCCTTTGTGGAAACCCATTCTGCGACACGGCCTGTGTGAAACAAATCAGAAGAAAATACACTCAGATCAGGTATAGTCAATTCTGCTTCATGTCTTACAGTTAATTTTTCCATTTCTTCAGCTGGTCAGTATTATTCCATGTCTGTTTTTTTTTTTCCTGTGCGTTAGACAAATACATGGTCTCTTGATGATGTAATGAGCTTCCTGGAGGACTTTGCTCGATGGAATCCTTCACAGGAAATGACAGACAGCAGAACAGAGTTGATGAAGACACTCATGCACTCCTGCAGAAAACAGACAATGAGGAATGAGATTGCAGCCGGGTCAAAGACGGACCAAGCTGTGAATGCCATTTGGGCAGTTATGGTTTACCACACACCGGCCCTCAACCAAGCCCTGATGACATATGGTAATACTTGACTGTAATTGGTAGCCACAGAATAAAAACAGTTTATCACTGTCTTTTAGATTTTCATTCCACATGATGGATTATTTTAGCGGACTCACTTTGTTGATCTCTGTTTCTTTTTTTTCCAAATGTGTAGTTAATCAGGATTGCAAGTGCTGTCTTAGTGAAGAGTTTGTGCAGGTGTATTCATTAGCAGACAGCATCAGAATGTGGATGGTGAGTGATAATCTTTGATTATATGCTGCTCAAGTTCTTTATGCTTGCGTTACTTGACTGTTGTGCTGATGATGTGTTTTTTTTCCCTGTCAGCTGGAGATGAAGCAGCGACACCTAGTTGGCAAAATGAATGTTCCTGATGAGAATGAAGGGGTTACTGATGAGGTTACTGCGGAGACTTTATGTAAGGATTTTAGAAAATGCAAATCCAAATTCCATGTTTGTTCTCTTACTCGTAAGATAAGCTCCTGAATATTTCTGACTGTGTAATTTTGTTTCATTCTAGCTGAGATGTGTATCGAGAAGAGCCTCTTACTGTTCAGATTTGCCCCTTGTGGAGTAACATACCAGGACAGTGAGTCATTTAAATCTGCAGGGGGGAGCAGTGTGCCACTCTTCCACTCCAGTTCGATCGTGGAAGCAGACTTCCAGCCCAGCTCCTCTCCAGGAGCTCAGACTACAGGGGTTGATGAGGGCAGTGAGAGCAAGGCTGCACAGGACAACTCCCACGGTGCTCAAGTCCAAAACTGTACTACTTGTGTGCACAGCAGGCAAGGCCACAGAGGCTCCACAGAGAGCCTCTCATCTCAGACAGGAGACCCAGCCTCACCCTCAGCTTTCCCCCGTAAACCCCCATTCAGTCGGGCACGCCTACGACTCCTGTCCTGCCGATCAATGGAGGAGCCCCACATGACTCCTTCCGTCAAGGATCGCCACCCGATACTCAAACACATACTAAACTTTATCAGGGACCAGGCTCTAACAACTGCAAGGTTACTGTCTTTTGCATTTTATGTTAGTGTAATTTGTCACATGCATGGTTAGGTTAACAGATTCCTCTTCTTTTAGCATTCTGCAGACACTCTCTCTGAACAAAGCCCAGGCTCTGAGTGTGTGCAAGGTCCTTGAGATGGTGCAGCAGTGTTTGCATTCCCTTGGAAAGCCACATCTATTCCAAGCCCCCTGCATCTTATTCCTACAAGAACTGGTGGCATGCCAGAAAGACTTCACCAGGTACATCCACAGGAAATCTTTTCAGTTTAAAACTGTGATGTTTTTTATGTTATTATTCAACCTCTGTTTGGCCTTCATCAACAGAAATGTTAACTTTATTTCTATATTGGAAATTGGCTCTGTCAAACAAGACTATCAGACCTGACTGTGGGAGCATTTATATGTATACAGCGGCAGTGTATACACATACTAAACTTTATTTATATGGATCTTTTCTTTACAAATGTTACAAAACTGCTTAACAGTCCAATCAAGCCTAATGTTGGTGTTGCCTTCGTCTGTCTCAACATAAATAAATCACCTCCTGTGTGCATTGCAGGAATGTCTCCAGGTGACACAAGTTTAAGCATCGCTATACACAGAGAGTCAATTTTATAAGGTGTAGGTTAATAGATAAATAGGGTCCTTTGTTTTGATCTGAACGTATGTCTTAAAAATGTATCGTATACGATACATTTATAGGACAATATTGGAGATACCAAACGTGTGTCTCTGATGATTGTTACCATTGACTAAAATTGTCTTTTTCAAAGGTATTTGAAGTAAAGTGTTTTCCTTTGACTTTGTCTTTTTCAGTTATTTCTCCCACCTGTCAGACAGTGGGCAGAAGCTAGGAGAGGAGGTGCGGCGTTCCTACCATCATTTGATGCTCATGCTTGTAGAAGCGGTACAAGGCTTCAGCAGCCTCAATGAGAAGTAAGCTCTTATCCTTGGAACCCTACCATGTTCACATACAGAATTTAAGTGATTTGTGTAATTCCAAGCGTTTATCCTGTAGTGAATAGTGACCAGCAACTCTTTTCTCCAGAGCGCTGCTTCCAGCCCTATCATGTGTGCAGACATGCTTGTTGCACCTTCTAGACATGAGCTGGGAGCTGCAGGACCTACCTCTCTTCCTGAACATCAAGCTTCCTGACCTCCTACTTAGCATGTCCCAGGAGAACATCAGTGTCCATGACATTGCCATCAGGTAAAATCCCTTTATTGAAATGAATTGCATTTCCTTGTGTTAACATTCGTATGGCTATCGAAAAGCCTTTTAAAGATATTTAATAGTTTCCCGAAATTGTAGTCATATTGCAGATGTGATTTCATTCTGTTGTGGTTTGAATTTACCATCAGTCAGTGGACGGAGGAAGATGAAATTGCAGACTACAAGAAGAACCAGGAGTGGATGGATGAGTGTATGGACGGGATGTTTGAGAAGTGGTACGACAAAATAGATGAGGAGGAGTCCACAGAAGACAGGAGAAAGGTAATGTACATTCCATTGCATATACAAGTGTATGTAGTGATACAAGAAATAAAAGGGCAACCATTAGTAAACCATTAAATAAACCAGGGAAACAAAAGGCCCACACTGTTAAACTTGACATGCCCTAAGTGCTTCGTTGCTCTGCTTTCTTCTGTTTCCCTGTGCATGACAGAGCAGATATAGGCTTGTAGGTCTTGTAATGAAAAACAACCTTCCATTTAAACATTATGGGTTTAAAGCCATGCCCGAGCAGCTCTGCCATGCTTATGTGCATATGTGTTGTGTGTTAACACAAAAGCATCTCACTGAAAGAAAGTGTTTAAAAGCATTATATTCAAATTTTGTCAAATCTCTGTTTAACAAGACAAACCCATGCATACTAATGGTAAAGGCTGGGGTTAATAATTATGACGCAATATATCAAATTTAACATGGTGTGTGATTCAGGTAATTCAATGTTTAAAAAATGATTGCACATGGGTCTGTGTGCAAAGGTTTACTTGATGTTTTGATGATAATGTTTTTTTTGAAAAACAAATGCACCTGGCCTTATTCACAGATGCACATGTTCATTGCACGCTATTGTGACCTGCTCAATGTCGTCATCTCCTGTGACGGCTGTGAGAGGATGGCACCGTGGCACCGCTACCGATGTCTGCAGTGCATGGATATGGACCTCTGCAAGACCTGCTTCCTGAGTGAGCTCACACACTTCACTGTCTCAGTCATACACCCGTGGTACTTGCACTAATCGTAAGATGGATAAAATAAAAATGTGGACGTGTGTGCATTGAACTAGGTGGTGCCAAACCTGAAGGCCACGAGGATGACCATGAGATGGTGAACATGGAATATGCGTGTGACCACTGCCAGGGTCTCATTGTTGGCAGCAGGATCAACTGCAACGTGTGTGAAGACTTTGACCTGTGCTTCGGGTGTTATAATGCTAAGAAGTATCCTGACAGGTGAAACATTTGAACTTTACACCTTTTTTTTTTTTTTTGCTGTATTTTACCTCAGACCTTTCAACTTAATGGTGTTTTTATTATTCCCGTCTCTAGCCATCTGCCCACCCATCGGATCACAGTGTACCCCATGGTGACCATACGAATCAGCGACCGTCACCGTCTGATCCAGCCCTACATCCACAACTACTCGTGGCTCCTGTTTGCTGCGTTGGCCCTGTACACATCAGAACTGAGCAGCGAGAGGCAGATGGAGGGAGAGATGTTGGACAGCAGCACGTTGAGTGAGGCCTCAGCCCTGCAGACACGCTGCTCACAACTCATCACTGATTGTTTGCTCAAGGGGCAAACAGGAAAAGGTGAGGCCTATGTCGAATTATGTTGCCATTTTTTAAACAACAAGGTCTTGCTTAGACCATAGAGTATTAATAATGTTGTATTATTCTTGTATTGAAAGATCCTAAACCACTGATTTATGTGCTGGTTTAATTTTTGTGTCAAAAAGACATGAATTGGCTTACAGTTGTTATCTTAGAAATGACTGGCCCAACACAAAAATATCCCATGCACCTTTATTCAGAACAGGTCCTCAGAAAGGCATATAAAACTATTAATGACCCCAGTCTTGTACTTTATGAGTAAAGTATATTTAAATTCAATTAGTTTGTCAAGATTTAGTTGAGAAAATTTCACCCTTGTAAATATATTGCTAAATGTGATGCTAGACTGAGCAGACTGTTAGTTTAACGCAACCCCCCAAAAAAGAGAAATGGGCTAGTCTTGCTTCGTTCAACCTTAAAAAACATAAAAACAATAACATGGTTAGATTATTTCTTATCTGGGAGCATTGACCCCTGCTGGTCACCTGGCAAACTTACAGCAATGACACAACAGTCTTGTTGAGCTTCTCATCAAACTGTAAATGAAAACCTTTGTTTTTACCTGCCTGAAAAAAGACTTCCCCTGCCATTAATACTCAAGATTTTTTAAACTTGCATCTTTTCTTCTAGCTTACATCATTGTTCAGGGGTGTTGCTTAAATCAGTTTGTCACATACTGTCTTCTGACTCTTATACCTGTCATTTTAAGGCCAACTTTTCAATGCCTCTCTCTGTGTAGGTCTACGTTCCTCGGCTTTGCTTGCGCTGCTGTCTTCCACTGAATCGGCATCTGATAGTGAGCTGTGTCCAGTCTCTCCTGAGTCGTCTCAGGAGCTCAGCACAGCCACTGACACCTCCTCTCTTCCTGGCAGCACTGCAGCGATCTGCTCCCCCTCATCACCCAAGGACACGGTAACAAACCACAGTCATTTTAAAATAATAATATTACAGTCCGAGCAAGGATATTTGTTTAATACACATTAAATATTGATTGATATGATAATTAAATTTTTTTATTGAGTTCATTCTAATATGGTTTTAACTTGTTTTTGCTTCAACTAATTTGTTATTTGACCAGGAGTTTTCAAATTTCCATGCAACTGTACAGAATATTTAATTATTCTATCAAATTGTCCTCTCTCCACCAGAGTAAACCACCAGGAAAGGAGAAAAATTTGAAAGAGGTGGGCTCTCCTGCCCCTGCTCCCCCTGAAGTGTTGTCACCCCCAAGCACCGTAGAGGGAGAGAAAAACAAGTTGGTTACTCAAGATACTCTGGATTCCTCGAGTCTTAGCCAGACACCCTCCGTATCCAGTGAGGATCCTCTCTCTCCAGTGATCCGACGTAAGAACATAGATTACCTCCACCACTTTGATTGTAAGGCTGGTTATGGCTGTCCCTCAGTCGACTACATTAATCATGTATGTTTTATTATAACTTTCAGCTTCAGAATCTGGACCAGGAACAGTCAACTCCCCATCATCTGAACTTGTCAAGGAGACAGATGGGAGGGTGCCACAGGTTCCCCTTCAGGAGCATGTGTTTTCAGAGTGTTCCAGAGAGAGGATCCTGGGACTACTCGCAGCCATGCTGCCACCAGCCAAACCAGTATGTCAAAATCAAAGACCAGTACTTATGGTATAGATTTTATATAAAGTGAGATACTGTAGAAATTGATGTCATAGTAATGAAGTCATATCCAGCAGCCAGCTAGCTTAACTTATTCACTTTCATCAAATTGTGTAATGTAGTCTAAATGTTATTTATTGTATCCTCAGGGCAGGACACTGTCTCTTCGCAGTCTGAGTTCCATCCTGCCCCAGCTTTTCAGGGCCATCATTTCCAATGCTGGTTCTCTCAACGAGACCTACCACCTCACCCTGGGGCTGCTGGGTCAGCTGCTGCTCCAAGTCCCTCCACTGGAGGCCGACGTTGCTGTTACAGAAGCACTGGCTGACAAGTATGAGTTGCTGACACAAGGAGAGAGGGTCACTTCAGACACTGAGGGTTGGAAGACAACACAGCTGCTATTCAGCCTCGGAGCCATCTGTTTAGACAGGTAATATAAAGCGAACACATAGCAGGGAAGTTTTTCTTGCTGGCACAGCTGCAGACATTGATACGTTTTGCACTTGTTGGCACCTACATGGATTTTATTGTGTCCAGAAAAAGTGATATTTTCCCACCTTGATGAAAGCCAAATGTTTGTCCAAATAGTTTCAGTTTTAACAGTGTCAACATGCATGAAGCAGCTATGTGGTTTTAACTGTAAACATTTCAGTTTGGATCTTATTTTGTTTACCAAGATCTTTGTGAAAAAACAGTTGCCATCTGTCATTTGTTGATGTGAAATTATCTTCCGTTCTTGTGCAGTCGCATCGGTCTGGATTGGGCTTGCACAGTTGCAGATATTTTACACTGTCTGAATGCTTGTCCCGAGTGGAGCCCAGTCATTGCTGCCTTCACTGACCATTGCGTTCAGCAGTTGCCACAAACTCTCAAACGCACTAACCTCTTCACCCTGCTGGTGCTGGTTGGCTTCCCTGAGGTAGGGAGAATACACTTGTTACTGCTTCACTGGGTTCTACACCTATTTCCAGTATTCCAGATCATAGAATGACTCCTCTCTGTGTGCGTATGTTCGTCAGGTGCTGTGTGTGGGCACTCAGACGGTGTTTATCGACAACGCCAATGAGCAGCACAACATGATTTTGCTCAAACACTTCACAGAAAAGAACCATGCCGCAGTGGTTGATGTTAAGACTCGCAAGAGGAAAACAGGTTAGTGTTATAAAATGCAAACAACAACATTGATGTACACATAGAATTAGTCCTATCTGAGCTGTTCCTTCTTTTATAGTGAAGGACTACCAACTCATTCAGTCTCAGGACTCCACAACAGCCACTCTCCCAGGACAGCCAGAGGGCCAAGAGTGCCCAAAGACACTGCTCAGCCGCTACTTGAGTAATTTCACCTCCATCATCAGCCACCTACTGCAGGCCAGTCAGGATAATGGTTCACATGATGCTGTGGAGGCCTCCTGGGTCCTGTCCTTGGCCCTCAAAGGTCTCTACAACACACTCAAGGTACCTGTACAGATCTAACAGAGTGGTAATGGATTTTATCCCCATTGTAGAACTTGACTTGTGGAAAGTAATATCCAGTAACAATATTGATGTTATGTTTGTTTGTTTTTTTCCTTCTTTTTCCTGCATAGAAACATGGAGTGGAGCAATCTCAAGAGGCCATCCAGCAGTCAGGACTGACCCAGCTTCTGGTGAGGAAGTGCAGCAAGGGGACGGGCTTTAGCAAGCTCTGGTTGCTGCGAGACCTCGAGATTCTCTCCATCATGCTCTACTCCTCAAAAAGGGAGATCCACTCCATGGCCCAGGACCCAGAGAGAGACCAAAGAGAGCAGGACAAGGAGCATGACTCAGACCATTCCAGTTGCTGCACTGATGAAGCTGATGTCAACAGGCCAGATCCTTTAGAAGGTCTCGATGAGGAGACCAAGATTTGCTTCCAGGTGATGAAGGATACTACAATTTATTAGGTACAGGGGTAAACTAACAAAGTGGCAGGTGTGGCACCTGGTGTGGTCTTCTGCTGCATGTAGCCCAACTGCGTCAAGATTCAGTGTGTGGCTCCTGCAGTTACTTTTGCCCTGCTATCATTTTAAACCAGACTTGGCATTTTACTCTGACCTCAAGCATCAAAAAAGCACTCAGAGAATAGCAGCTCACTGGAATTTTTTGGGCCCTTCTCAGTAAAAATTAGAGATAGTTGTCAGTAGATAATCTCAGTAGATCAGCAGTTTCAGAAAAACTCAGACCAGCCGATCTGTCACCAACAACCATGCTATGTTCAAAGACATTTACTGTAGATCAACTTTCTTCCACAAGTGGCTCGTGAGTGAATATAATATGATGTGAAATAATCCTAAATCATTGTTTTCAACACAGATCACCCATGATGCCTTAAACGCCCCTCTGCCCATCCTGCGGGCAATGTACGAGTTGCAAATGAAGAGAACCGACTCTTTCTTCCTGGAAGTACAAAAGAGGTTAGCCCCACATTTCCCACAGAGAGAATTTCCTGGCGAAAAACATTTCTACATTTCAAACCTGCCTCCATTTTATGCATTGTGCCTTTCTGTTGTTGTCAGATTTGATGGCGAAGAGATCAAAACAGATGAGACAATTCGCACGCTGGCTCAGAAGTGGCAGCCGAACAGACGGCCTCACTCGGAGGAGAGGAACACCAGGGCTGTGGACACTGATATGATTGTGGTGTCCTGCGTGGTACGACTTTTATGCTTCTAAACAGCAAACATTATGAGCAGCTAACTACATTCAATAATATTTCAGTCACAGCTGTGCTTGTTTTTTTATTTGGTAAAGGCTGTTTGGAATTTGGAATTACAATACCAATACAATACAATGCAGTACAATATGCATATATACAAAAATAATGATACAATGACAGAAAGTTTGAGGAAAAGTTTTGCCATGTTACCTTACATATCCTCATCAATACCTTCCTCCCACAGTCGAAACCCAGTCACTGTGAAAAGGCCACAGATGAGCTCAACGTAGTGGCCCAGAAGCTCATCACTTATTCAGAGAGTGACCTCCAGCTCAGCTATGCCAAACAGAGGCGCACCAAAAGCTCAGCTCTCTTGCACAAGGAACTGGATGTGCGCAGCAATCGGGCAGTGCGTCAATATCTGGTGAAGGTCAACCAAGCCATTGCAACGCTGTATGCCAGGCATGTGCTGGCCTCTCTGCTGGCTGACTGGCCTGCGGAAGCTGCACTCAGCGAGGAGGCACTGGAACTGAGTGGTGCCTCACACATGGCTTACATCCTGGACATGCTGATGCAGCTGGAAGAGAGGCCTCTCTGGGAGAGGGTAAGTACAAGAGTGGTTCAGTTGGTTAAGTGAAAGTTTGTCTTGTATGCAAAGGTTACCCATATCACATTGCTGATTGTGATGCTCTGTTTATGATCAGATTCTCCAGAGGGTGCTGAAGGGTTGCAGTCAGAGTATGCTGTGCAGTCTGTCTCTCACTGCTTGCCAGTTCATGGAGGAGCCGGGTATGGCTGTGCAGATGAAAGAGTCCAAACACCCATATGACAACAACACCAACTTTGAGGTTAGAAAATTTCATATTTTTGGTCCTCACCAGCCATAACCCAAGTTTTCCATCTTCTCATTTATCCTACTTTTTTCTCAGGATCATTTAATGATGATCGGAATAATATATATCCTTGTTTCTGTTAACTTGAAGACTAAGTTATGTCCATCATCTCTTTGCAGGACAAGGTGCACATCCCAGGGGCCATCTACCTGTCCATAAAATTTGACTCCCGTTGCTACACAGAAGAAGGCTGTGATGAGCTCACCATGTCCAGCACCAGTGATTTTGTCCAGGATGTCCACAATTTCAGTGGCTCTCCTCAGAAATGGTCTGATTTTGAGATCCCTGGTGAGGCCATTTCTTCAAGATCGATAATTTCTTTTCATTTCCTTCAATGTAAAGTATCTGCGATTGAATAATTATGTGCACCATATGTGATTGATGTGTGGTTTTCCCTCAGGTGATACGGTGTACTACAGATTTATGTCGGATATGAGCAACACCGAGTGGGGCTACAAATTCACTGTTACAGGAGGCCACAGAGGACGATTTCAGACAGGTACCTTACATTAAAGCTGATACACAACTTTACATTTGTGAAAGCGGCTTCAGTTACTCTGCACAGATGAAGCTCAACATTATGATTACTCAGCTGGATCGAATTGTCATTCTCTCTGAACATTTCCTTGTCTCTAATTAGGGTTTGAGATCCTGAAACAAATGTTAGCTGATGATCAAGTGCTCAGTCACCTGCCACTGGCTGACATATGGGAGTGGCAGGTGGGTGTGGCCTGTCGCCAGACTGGGAACCAGCGACTCAAAGCCATTCACTTGTTGCTCCGCCTCCTGCAGTGTCAATCCGAGACGTAAGCCTGGCCATGATTATACACTTTTCTTTCCAATTTCTTTCTTTTCACACTTTCTGTCATGATTTAAATACTTTTACATTTTTTTTGGATTATATTGTCACATAAATCCAAATTTGGGTATCAATCCTGTACCAGATCCAGTACAAATTTTTACCTCGTCAGTGTGTTTTGCCACACAGGGTTTTCATAAAAGCCGTCAATAATCCCTCACGTAGTTCCGGGGTATTAGTAGTAGTCATCACCACGGAAATGAGGTTACGGATGTGTTTAGGGATTTGCATATATGCAGAATAACCCAGCCACTGCCTGACATCAAACATGTAAGAACAAAGATGGCAGTGCAGTCACGTCATTAGCTGTCACCACAATGACGATGTAAGCCACTCATGTAAAGTCATGCAAATTGAATCCTCCAGTTCATAATGTAGACTGAGGAGGGACTCATTAGAGATATTAACGTGAAAGAGTTCAAATTTATTTACAATAAAACCGTTTTATATGTGTAGTTCTCCAGACACACGTTGCCTTGTAAATGTGTATATGTGTTAATAATAGTGTACTTCACATAGTGTTGTAAATATTATGATTAATTCAATGATTATGTTTCAGAAGGTAATGTTCAGTTAGTGGACATTAGTTTAATTTTCAGTTTTTGCTTCCAGCAGAAAAAGAACAGAACAGAATTTTTTTGTCTCTCCAGAGCCTGTGAGCTGACACTGCTGCGACCTCTGTGGCAGCTCTTCATGACTATGGAAAACACCCTTAACCAGGATCCCACCTGTATCACTGTGCTGCTGCCTCTTCACAGAGCCCTCACTGAACTCTTCTTTATTGCAGAGGCCCGAGCTATGGTGAGTGATGCACACACAAACACACATAGGCACACACAGGTACATGTGCACACAAGGTCAAAAAAACAGGTCTCATGTTTTGTGAGACCTGTGTATGTGTTGTTGTAGAAGCTGGGTGTGTGGAAAAGTGACATTTACATATTTATTTAGTCATGTTTGTTTTTTCTCTTGTGCTCACAACATTATTGACTCTAGGCAGCATGTAAAGTGGATTCAACGACAGTGAATGTGTAGGAACTAGGGCTGCACAAAAAAACGTTAAAAAAACTACACATGATCTAATTTCAACGATTCTTCTGCATTTTATTTCATGAGCTGCATCGCAAATAAACAATCCTATCTTCCTCTCGGGAGTTTCTCAGCCTTGTCACTGCCTCTCAACAAGTGCCTTTACATCACATGATTCAGTAGAGCATTTTCCCTGGTTATGACGTCACGTGTTGAGCTAGTGGAAACCCATATGTCACTTAAGCCACTACAATATAATAATAATAACAATAAGCCCATCATGCAGAGCCATGTTCAGGGCCTAAAGAAAACAGTGTTTTTGATTTGAGATTTCAGAGAATCGTGATCTCAGTTCTAAGCAAAAAAAAAAAAATGTGATTCACATTTTCTCTAGAATCGTGCAGCCCGAATAGGAACCATCTTTCCATGCTGCCCTCCTTCAATACAACCTGTCCATTTTCAGCTTTATCCTAATGGTTTGATACAATGGCATGTGCAGAATGAGGCAATTTGAATGAAAAGAGGAGAGTAGTAATTACTGAACATTTTATTCTTAACCTTTACCCCCCCCCCCAACTCTCTGTCTGTATATGTCTCTCAGTGAGATTAGCATGTTTTTCTTCAACCCACCTGTTCTGTGCTGGGCATTGAGCCAAAGCCTGGCCCTGCCATCTGCCAGGCAGCAGAGTCCCACACAGCTTGGGAGAGCAAGAGATTGTATCCATTCTGCGATGAGCTTGGGTTCTCTCGCCTTCTACATTGTCATAAATTATTAATTAAGAGACGTCTCAAGGACTGTGAGCACGTTGTCAGCCTGGAGTTTCCCATCTGTGTGGATGTAATTGAACCAGGCAGTCTCCGAAAAGTTGCTCTCTTCAGGACTGTCGTGGAGGCCTGAGGCTGCTGATCTGACAGTAGAATTACATCATCCGACTTTTCATTCATGACGGATTCTGTGCTCCCATCTGCACCCACTGAAAACAGTTGAATGAGAGGGCGAACCAGATGCTCAGGTGGAGCGTTGCACGTTGACAAACCACTAGGGGGCAGTAGAAGCACTCAGCGTCCACGCTCAGTGGTTTTAAGCCTCACAAAATGAATTCAGTATTTGAAAGATACTGAGATGGAGGTCTCACTAGTATACACACACACTTTCTGTGTTTTGTAGCAGTGGTTGAAGTGAGTTGCAGACAGCTGTGTTGTCCTTGGTTCAGTATGTGGTTTTAAGTCTGAATAGCCACTAAAAGCCAGTGTTGATTGCTGCAAAAAGAACTCCGTTTGAATGGAATGGAATGGTCTATTAGAAAATGAGCCCACTTATCAGTTGATTTATAATGTAAATTTAAGCTTAGTTAATGGTCTCAATGGCTAGTGTCAGGCCATCTTCAATAAAACATCATGTCAGTTTTGTAAATTATGTTCCCATTTAGAATAGACTTTTGGAGTAGACACTAGTGTGACTGACATTTGGGACAATGGGAGCCTGTTTGCAGGAGACATTTAAACGTCCAGTTGCAAATAATTTCCGTCTGGACCCTAAGTGAACCTGGACTGTTGTCCACATCACATCACGTCATAATGTGACAGGACTGCTGCAGTGCTAATATATAGAGGGAAACATCTGTGAGGATCACTGCTCTACTTGGAACACAGTGCACCATCTGTCAGCTTCCTCCCCAACAGTAAAGATTGTCAGTTGTGTCTTGTTGACATATGAGCTTAAGTGCATTGATAATTAATAGAACAGTTCATCAGCTTTATGTGACCTATAAAATCATGAATGACTAATTATGACACATCTGTGGTCATCACAGTTCTGAGGCCAGAAGGCGATTCTTTTAGGTCACCAGCATCATTTACCTACTAGCGTCTCGTCTTTGAATTTCTTGCAGCCACATGTCGATCATGGCCATATTGACAAAGATTCAGTGCACTCTGTACCCCAGGAAGTTAGTTATATTTAGGAATCAAAACAGTATGGCATGTGCTATTGACTGTACAAATTGTCCGAGGATATTGCCCAGCATAAACATCTGGGGTGCTGTGAGATGGATGACGGACTCTGGCTCTGGACTGTGTCTTCAGCTCCATTTGGCCTGTCTCAGTCCATTTAGCCTCTATGCAGTTTTTTCTCTGTAGCCTTATCTGTTTTCCCCAACTCCTTCTGCTTATTTAAGACAAGGTACGTCTTTCCACTGGGCTTCAGTGGAAGATGTTTTCAGTTTGTTTATAACTTTGAAGAAGTTTTCCAACATTCCACTGTTCAGTCTGACACTGAGATGAAAGGGAAGAACGGTTAGGGAACCAAGCCTCATGTATGACTGCATTCATCTCATTATGTAACCTCTTATGATGGTGTGTCTCAGGAAGTTCATTCTCTTCTTTTATCTACTTATGTTACCTGTGTGGCTCACTGTGTTTCTTTTGGAAGCTGCTTGTGGGGATGCTGTGTGAAATGAAGTACTAATTATTAACAACCTTTGATCCATTCCCCAGGCAAAGGGCATCCTTCAGGAGTACTTATTAGCCATGACTACTGATGAGCAGCTCCTCAATCACACTGCTATGGTAAGACTTTTACTCTTTGTTTGTCTTGACATAAAACGCTTGCCTTTATATATGTAAAGACTTTCATCCACACCGTGCTCCTTCAGGTCATCTCTGATTGTTTCACTTGGGAGCTGTTTTCTGATGTGTAGGAAACCTCAGAGTAGTTGCCTGCACCCTGAAATGTTGTGATATTATGCAACTCTCTTACTTAACCACGCAGTCCCATTGACTGAATGGTCTTTAGCTCGCAGCCAGAGTCTCTCTTGCTAGTGAATCACCAAGCTGTGCTGACACCCAGCAGATCCCTTGGTGCCTCCCTCCCCTTGTTTTGAATGTCTGGGCCGCACTTAGGACTAATGCACTTGGTAATTACAGTCCATTAGCATTTGTGGCAACATGCGAGCCACAGCTCTGTACTCGGGACCCAGTGTAACAGCAGAGGAACCTGAAGGCAGCAACAGGAGCAGAGGATTGTGGGTGATGAAAAAACACTGTGGGTGGCTCTGTTGAGCAGTTACCCAATACCTGTCCTTGAATACCTTGAAAACAAAACCATGGGTGACTTAGCTCATCTAGTTAAATCATAACTATAATTATAACAATGATTGAGTCCAAGATTAAATTAGCTGAGGTATAAAGGACTATGTTGCAAAGCTGCCCAATACAAAACATTTTTGCCTGTGTTTAACTATGGACTACATTCACATTAGGACACATTTATTTTTTCTTCTTTACCAAGGATGTTTTGCTTTTTTCTGCCATCTGTTTTTGAGCAGCATAAAAGTTATGATGTAGGTTTTGGCTGAAGGAAGAAATTATTTCACTGTGGTGGTGATCCAAATTTAGTTTTTGAAAACAATATTTAATTTTAAGTGTGGGAAAATGAGCACCTTTGGCAGAGGTTTGCAGTGCTCTGCTTTTGCTAATTTCATTTTTCTACACAGACTGCAGATTGTTTAGAGGATGTTGTTCACTTCTACTCACTGACTTTTATTTGTCCTGTTGTTCACTCTATTAAACCTAGATCGCAATGACCACGCTTATTTGGAGAGCAAACTTCATTATAAACCAGATTAAGAGATTAGTCTGGATAAGAGTCTGACACGTTAACGCTATGCTCTGATGACCTAAACAAGGCTACACTCAACATGGGCAACAAGCAGATTAAGATATGTGCAATATCCCAATCTGAGTCACATTATGGAGATATGTTAATGTCTTCCTCTTAGGGTTCCCTCAGGTCCTTGAAATCCTTGAAAGTTTGTGAATAAAAAAAAAATCCAAGACCCTCAAAAGTATTGAAAATTACCCTAAAGAGATGGCTCATTGATAGTACTTGCGTTCTTTGCAAGAAAGAAGTAAAGTTGATATTTAGGTATCTGTCAATGTGCCCCTGTTTGTTACAACACCACCTACTGTTTCATGCGTCCTGCATTGCTTGATGTGCGTAGACGAGGCCTACGTAGAACAGACAGTGAGTCCTAATTCCTAGCGGTGTTGTAGACACTTTACACTGTCTTTCTCTGCCGTGGCCATGAGATTCCATGCAGAACAATGAACAAGTAACTTTAAGCAAGAGGAAGGAAATTACGTGACGCTCGGGAAATGTAAATTCTAAGATCTCTGGCTCAACAAAAAAAATTACAAAGACCGGCTTGTCCAAGATCTCAAGGACAATCACTTGGCCAGATGCAGAGCTTGCAGCAAATCAATAAAAGTGAACGCCATGGGCAAAGCGGCAGTTGCCCCTCCAATCTTAAGCTGTTTCAGCACATTCAGATCTTGAATATGAGGACATTGGTCCTGGAAAGTCTTTTAAAAGTCCTTGAACTTGATATCGCCCAAGGTGTGGGAACCCTGTCCTCTGTTTATGATCTAAAATTATATATAAGTACAGCGGTTACGGTGGAATTGTGTTTTATTTAAGCCTTAAGAGCTCTGTAGCTGTACCTCCACCCCTCTGCTGTCCCTCCTTTGCAGACAGAAATATTAGGAAACTCTGAAATAGTGAAATAAATAATTGAATTTCATGCCGTGTAAGATTTTAAGCTGCAGGTGATGTTAAAGAAAGGTATTTATCCTCTGGAGATTCTTCAGTGAATTCAAATAAAAAAAAAGAGCTGAATGAAAGAGCACTTGTCAAACATTTCGAAAACAAATGACACCTCAACTATAACAAATTCTCCCCCTGAAAAATCCATACCAACTGAAGAAGTGCTCTGGTCAGTTAGAGCACTAAACCAATGCAGGACACTTTAAGTAAACAACACAAGCACCAACCTGCAGCTGGAGGTGAACGGATGCCAAGGAAGAAAACTACAGCACTGTCTGCAGCTCAGCACAATCTGTCAAGCACTTAGCTTTTAAAGAAGGTGAAGTAAACCACGCTGGTGTCCTCACATCATTTATCCACCCTCACTTTGCCTTTTCGTCATCACTCAACATGCAGAGCAGGACGTTGATACAGAACATAACATCTCACTGCTGGATTTTTCTCCTTGTGCCAGTTCCTTTGTTTCATTCACTTACTAATGCACTTTTTTTATTGTTTTTTTTTTTAGGCTCTGAAGAACATCGCTGCCATCAGCCTGGCTATAAATTACCCCAATAAATCTACCAAGCTACTCAACATGTCCCCCTGAGCTATCTCCAGAGAGAGGAGGAGGACGAGGAGGACGAGGAGGACGAGGAAAAGAGCAATCTGAAGGGGACACGTCGTGCCTTGGCCAGTTTACTCTGGTCAAGGTGCAGAGATGTGATGGAGGGGAAGCCTCTCTCTGACCACTCAGTAATTTTCTTCTAACAGGACCCCCCTGTCCCCCGCCTTCCACACTGGTAACTCCCTGAAGTGCTGTGGACATGAGCTGTGGCGGTGATGGTGGTGGGGACACACAGCGCACTTTCCACACTTATTTACAATCCTTTTTGCCTTAGGTGAATCCAGTATATCAGCATGTCCATTCACTGGAACAGGAACAGAATCATTATTATTATTTTTTTTCCCTATGTTTTTACTTGAAGATGCCATGCAAAAGGACATGATGCGTGCCAAATTCTTGACCTTTGCTACATTATTCCTTTTTGTCCCTGGTTTTCATTATCTCCATCCTCAACATTAGCCACTTCACATAGTTGATGATGCTGAAAACAGGTCACCTTGGTGACTTGCGTGCCTCGGTGGACATGTAGAGCATCCTAAAAATACTGTCCAGGACAGAAGAGTCTCATTAGTCACCACTGGGAGAGAGTACTGACCTAGTAGCTCCCTCCACTCCACTCCTTCCTTTCCGTCCTTCTGTCCTTTTAGCCCAACCTTTTCTCTCATTCCTCCTTTGCTTCTCAGGCAGCAGAGGTAGACGATGGCATTTTTGGGGCTCTGGGTGGAAATCAGGATCATTACATCATCCTAAATATCCGAAACACGCATCACATCCGCAACTTCCTGCTAGTGTAGTTAGAAGAGAGCCCCACTTCTGATTGATATTAGTTTAATCAGACTGAACAAGATGAGGGTGATACTCACGTACAGTCGCTAAAATCTTTGCATAGGATAAGAATTAACATTACAGCTGAGGGAAAACTGTGGTATTACACCATTGCAATGCATTCCTCCACATTATTCTGTTAATATGTCAAAGCATTTTCATTGGGACATCCTGAATTCATGGTTTTATCCACCATTTTTTTTTCTTTTTTTATTATTAATTGCTTTATTTAATGTATACTTAGATTTCAGCAGTCTGAATCATTAATCGTAGTCTATGACACTATGATGTTCCACTTCGGAAAAAGAATCGCTCAAATGCCAATATCATAGTTCGAGACAGAAAATCTTGCCACTGTTAAGAATCAAAGCTTATCCATTGATAAATAGGAAGGTGACTGACCCAATCCACTTGTCCACCTTTAACACAGCTAAAGCTGAGAAGGCTGGGTTCTTAAGTACTGAGTAACATCATCTTTTGTAATCACACACACACACACATTTGGTGTGAAGCTTCCTCAGATGTTATAATGTGATTTTAACTCTACATGCGATAAAAACTGAAATCCAGTCGAAGCCACATCAGTCACATATTCGTACATAATATCAGTCGTAAATATCATATATACACTCGTACAGTTTAGACTGTTGGTGCATTTCGTTACAAAGAGAGTGTTTTCCAATCATCGCTGTAAGAACTTCAGATGGAGAGGTTTTTAGCTGTAAGAGATGGTGGTGGTTTTATACCAAAGAAACCAGTCATTGTGAGCCATGAAACATCCGTGACAGAGTTCTGTTTCTGTTAGTCACGTATCAGAAACCCTGTGAGACGCTGGAGCAAAAGACACCTTTAGACATTGTTCAGTTTCTTTTTTTATTTTCTTTTTTTACTTTTGAACCGGTCCGTACAAGGACCCAGTGATAGATCAGTGATTTTGTTTACACAAGCATTGGCTGCAGTGGGAAAAGAGGAAGAGTTAATAGTTCCTGCATTTGGCTTCTACAATGCCTCACCTATCTACAACGTGCCTATGGTTAAAAATGAAGCAATCATAATTTAACTCATGTTCGTGGAATAATTATTAATTATATTTTAAAGAGAAATATATTGTTTAATTTGAGGTTTTTTGTAACTTTTTACTTTTAATGTTGGTTTCTTTTTTCGCAAGGATGCTTGATATTCGAAGCTGACTAATTTGAATGTACATATCTGTGAATATTAATTGCACAAAAGAAAAAAAAAAGACTTTGATATTTACTCCTTACAAATGTAAACTTCATTGGGCACTAACAGATGGATACTGATTTTGATTTTGTATGCATGGCACATTGAAGGTATGGAAGAAAGAAAAAATCAACAAAAGTACAGCTTGGGTTGAAATGTGGTTCATTTGTAATTAAAATAGAAATTACTTGAATGTAACTTCTGATGTCATTTTTATGATGCACTGGCTCAACAGAGAATTCCTGTAAAGCATGAAATAATGTATTGATCCCTTGGTTTGCACTGAATCATTTCTGCTGTCAGGTGTCTCTCAATCTGACCAGGATGGATGGGATTTAAAACGAGCATTTTCGAGGGACAGCTCCGGTTGAATGGTTTGGAATTAAAGGGAGTCAGGGTTGAGATGGTTTGGTCATAGAGGAGGGATATAAGAATGTTAAGACGTTGTTGTAAGTCGCTTTGGATAAAAGCGATAAAAGCGTCTGCTAAATGACATGTAATGTCATGTAATGTAATGTAATGTTAAGGATGGAGCTGCCAGACAAGCCATGGCCAAGAGGAAAGGAAATGGGCGCGTTACCAGAAGGTCGCCATTTCAAAGGCACCCAATCCCCAAAGTTTCCCCCGGGTATAGATAAGTGCCTAGGTCACATTCACTACTTGGTATGTGTTCAAAAATGACTCATTCTTCTCTAACTCGAAGGAGGAAAAGAGGAAGACCACAGAGGAGGAGGAGCTTCATGGATGATGTGAAGCGGGACATCAGGACAGTTGGTGTAGCAGAAGAGGACACAAGGGTTGATTTGCTGTGACTCTCAATCAAAACAATAACATCAGGTAATGGTTTGGGGTCATGGGAATTGTCACTTCTTGTAGTCGTGAGCCATTGGTGACAAATACACACAATAAAATACAAAAACAAAACCAAATACGCTCACTAACCAGTATTGCCGATAATTTCTTATCTCCATGAAAGTGTAGCAGAGACATTAAAGCAGGTTAGACATTGAATGCTGACCAAAATAAAAACAAAATATAGAACATTTTTCAGCATTTTGAGTTATTTTAATGGTGAAAAGTGACATAGTTTATGTTAAAGCCCACACACTCGCCTCCAGCAGATTTTTTTTTTTTACAAATTCCCCGTACAGTATGTTCATGTTTGCATCTGCCTCCATCTTGCCCTCTTTCTTGTGTCCTGTTCTGTTACACCAACTGTCCTCATGTCCTCCTTCACAGCATCCATGAACCTCCTCTGTGGTCTTTCTCTTTTCCTCCTGCCTGGCTGCTCCATTTTTAACATCCTCTGTACAATATAATCCCTATTCCTCCTCTGCACGTGACCAAACCATCTCAAGTTCATGTTGGCTCTTTTCTACTCTAATATTGAGTCCATTTCTGTGCTTTTGTGGCCAGACAACACGGGTATGTCTCTCTTCTGTTTATTTCCTCTTGTACACTTGGTTTTGACCTCAGAAGCCCCTCAGCCTCTGGTGTTCCTCTCTATTTCCTCCATTGCTCCACTTGCTTATAATCTGGAGTCTCGGGGAGGGTGCTGATGACGGGAGAGATGATCACCGTGGCGATAATGACATCAAATAGAGGAAATGTTCAATAAGGTAACAGATGATTCAGTGCCCCTCTGCGCCACCAAACCAAAGCCCCCACACCAGAGTGAGTCAGCTCTCCTCACCCCTCTCACCTCACCCTCCTGTTCCTTCCCTCCTACTGCGTCTCCTCTCTCTGCTCTGACTCCTGCTTGTGCTGATTGTTCACCCAGGATCCCACTGCTGTCATTTACTCAAGATGACAAGAACCAGCTGTGAAGGTTCGAGATAAAAGAAGAGGCTGATAATAGCTGCAGTGCCATTGTGAGAGGGGGGGATGCCTTGGAAAAGACGTGTGAGGCTCTGTTGAGATCACGAGTTTGTGATTCAGGTGAGAGTGTTTCTGTGATCTTTATGAGAAATGTATGAATCACAGGTAGTCGTCTGTCCGTCTGTCTGTCTGTCTGTATTCAATCAGCAGTCGGTGAATATGATAAACCATACAACGACAAATTAATTATCAAAAGACTGTATAGTATATCAACTAAGAAAAAAACAACAACGTTCAAAGCACACAATAGTAATAAATGAACAAATTAGAGGGACACAATTTGTCTTTTCTATATCTGTTTAAAATGACATGTTTTCATCTCTTCAACACAGTTTTTCCATAGATTAACTCCACCTATTTTACTTAAAAGTGCCCATAATTGAATCAATAAATACACAAGCATGTAACTATTATTATACAATACATTCAAACTGAACATTTTCATTATCATGGTGTGCGTGTTTCTGCTTTCTAACATTTCATCCAATTCAACTAGCAAGCTGAACAACTGCTTTCAGAAATATAGAGTTCTCAGCACTTATGCTGCTCTTATTATATATATTATAATATACACTTATACACTCTGCCATCTATGATTTCTTTCACCATCATTATTAAGTTAATTTCAAGTTAATAGTTCATTCCTTTCCTTTCGAGAGCTTTTAATACAACATTTCAGTGGAAGGACATTTGCACGTGGACTCGACTGCTTCACTAATGTGGAGCGAAGACGCTCAGAGGACACAGACGCAGTGTTTTCAAAAATGCCAGGTGTAATTTGTGTTGGAGGGAACGTGGAGCAATCTGTGTAAAAACTTCAACTTATTTTGGTCATGTGAAGTGTTACAGTCGTACTCAAATGGTGTGAAAAGGAACAGAATGTGTTTTTTTTTAATATACAGTACTTTATACATATTAGGTGTGGAAAAAAATAATGTAAAACAAAAAGGGCACACACAATTACTTAATTGAATCAGTTAAAGGTACAATGTGTCGAACTTAGCAATACTTATGAGTGAAGTTGCATGTTGCGGCTGAATATCCCTCACCTCACCCGTCCCTTCTTGGTGTGTTGGAGAACCTTTGTAGCCTTCAGTCAGCATCATAACTCTAAAGATTTTCCATTTTGGTCTATTGTAAAAACATGGTGGTCCAAAATGGCTGCCTCTAAAAAGCTGACCCAGCTTCTTATATAAATACAAAAGGCTCATGCTGCAGTAATACAGAAAAACAAATTAGAAGAGCTGAACAAATGGCTATTAGGGAAATTACCTAAATAAATAGACTGTATATAAAAAGTGAAAATAAAAATGGACGATTTGAAAAATGAAACCGAGGAATTAGAGAGGGAGGAGACTGCCCTTGAGACATATGACAGATTAGTTTTTACAGAGCTTTTTTTCCACACACTTAAACATGACAGCAGCGTCATGCCTCACACTCACTGGCCATTTATGTTCGTCCCCATCAGCTGTTTACACACATGAATCACAAAGCGCCATTAGGAATCAAATGAATCAAAAACGTTAATGTTTTCCAAAACGTTGCCTCCAGCACTAACACAGCAGCGCCCTCCCTATACCGCGTCCCTAAATGCATACGGTATGTCGCCTCACTTCCTCTCACCTCATTTTCCTGCAAGAACGTTGAGATAAATTAAGCCACTGCAGCTCGACTCCCATTATCAAGGTCAGCTGAGGGACATGTTTTTTTCCTTTTGAATGTCTTCATCTCGTCTCTCTCCTGCTGTGTGGATCATTTGTGACCACCAGTGTGTTCTGGTTGGCTGTCCACTGGTCTCTGAGACTTTATGGTTATTGTTTCAGCATCTGTCTGTATTACTGTGTCAGGAGAAACGTGAATAGTGGTTATAGGTCAACTTTAAGGTAAGGTACTGAGTGAGGATTCAGGTTAGGTAGGACTTCTTAAATAAGCTGTGTGGACCAAACTTATCTGTGTAAGGACATTTTGACTTTGTGGGGACATTCTAGCTGGTCCACACAACTTTAATGGTCTTTTACTACTAGTATTGGTTTTAGGGTTAGAATTAGGTTTAGGTAAGGTTAAAGGTTAGGGTTAGGCATTTAAGGTTAGGGTAAGGGGCTAGGGAATCCATTATGTATGTGTGTGTGTCTGCGGCTAATTTAGGAGACAAATTTCAGACAAGTCCAGCTAATTGGGGACAAAAGCCAAGTTTGCAATTTTCCCAATTGAGGAATAAGTTCCATTTTCACATCAACAGTTGAGGTTAAGGTTAGAGCAAATTTTGGGCTCAGGCATGTCAGCTAATGTCCTCTACTTGGACGTTTCCAACATTTAATTTAATGAGGATTCTTTGTGACACTGATCAACAGAAAGTGTCTCATTAAAGTCACACCATGCAACCTTTTCAACCTTAAAATAACAGCCTCAATGTCATTTGATGGCTGACTGGGTTGTAATAAGGAGAATGGAGCCTCTTTCATTAACACTCTTGTAACTGAACCCCGGGTTCCTTGCACTGTGTGAGTTTGGTGAGAAGTGTGTAACTTAATGATAGTCTGCCACAATCAGAACCTGCAGGTTTAAGGAGTAATGCCCCACTGAGGTCTCTTAAAAAGAGGAAATCAAAGATCTGCCTTCATTGTGGAGCGTTTGCGTCAGAGACGGCTCATAAAGCAAAAGTGACACAGTGACATTGTGTCGCTTGTCTTTTTCTGGGCTTTTCCCGTCATTTTCCCATCACCTCTGACTCCACCTGAACCTGCTGCAACTCTGCTGATCAAACTGTTGCGACGCTGCAGGAGACTCCACCTCCATTTGTCATAATGAGTCCTACTTCCTGTCAACCTTCTGGGACAGAAGCCCATGTGGGTCACCTCTCTTGAGGCCTGGGGATAATTGCTTAGTTAAAACAATCCAGTGAGAATAAGACACAAGGCTGCTACCCCCCCCCCCCCCCCCCCCCGTATTTAGCAGCTCTGCACATGCTATTGTCTGATTGCACTGCAGGAGAGAAGCGTTTGCTGTTTTTGATCTCATTTCTCTGGCCTGCCTCCTATCTAGGTTAGAGGTGGGCTGTTATTGGAACAGCCACCTGTGGCACCAGGAGAAGGTGCACTATAATGGATAGCTAGCTGGGGCTTCCAGCATGACAGCATCTGTGCCAAGCCTCTTTAATAATATGGACCATTGAGAGAGCGACTGTGTGTGACTAAAAAGGAGACAATAGCTCTAATGTGATGGGGATCAGAGGAGCTGTGCACAGAGCTGGTGTCAAATGGAATCCTGCGCTGTTATTTCTGAAAGCAACTGGTCTCTTAACAGCCAAAGTTGCTTGAGGACAGGCTGACGCACTGATCCTGCAGGGCCAGAGACAATGTTTAGCTTACAGTGAGACGAGGGTTGCTGGTTTAATGGTTTGTATCACTCAAATAAATCTGAGCAAAAGACTTCTTGAACTCTGAAGTCAAAAAAAAAAGAACACATCTGAGCTTGTGGGTGGAGGCAGCAGTGGATCAACAACTCCTGTGTGACGTGATGTGAAGTTGCTGATTTTCTCTTTGGGGCAGGGAGTGGTGTTTTTGTCTTGTGTCCCTCCTGGCAACCATGTTTCCAGTCAGAGCAAGTGTCCATATCCAATGACTATGTGTTAGTACCAAATCCAACCAACTAGGACAATTAGGAAAATGTCTCCAGTTGTGTATCCTAAATGGGTGTTGTCTGCGTCCTGACCTGGGTGTGTGTTTCTAGTGTTGGCTGCAGCACCTGATGTCCCCGAAGTTTCTTTTTTTTTTGTCTTTGAACAGCCTCATGTTGGATGTTGCAGTAAAGGCCCTGCAGCCAACCTCTGCTGGCTGGACCATTGCTTTATCAGCCATGTTGTGTATGACAACACCAGAAACCAGTCTTGTAAAAGGTACCTAAAAGGGATACTCGAGTAAAAGTAGTTTATTACCAGAAACTGGACTTTGGTAGAAGATGAAGTCACTTTTTTATAATATTACTTATGTGAGAGTCTTAAAGTATAGGACATTTACTGTCCTAAAGTATCAGAAGTAATTTTCGTCTTTCAACTGGAAGGTTGTGGGTGACATTCCTGGCCATGCGAGTCTATAGTCAACCCCATGTTAAAGCGTGTGAATGGGTGAATGGCAAAACTGTAGTGTAAAGCAGCTCATCAAGACTAGAAAAGCTCTATATAAATACAGGCCATTACTGTACCAACTCTTCTTCTTCTGATTTTATTTGGTAGTAACGACTAACAAAGATAGTTAGATGAAATATAGTGGAGCGAAAGTAAAAGCTGCTGGAACCCAGTACAAAATATGTGAATGTTGTACTTAAGTACAGTAACAAAGTATTTGCACTTTGTTACATTACAACAGTGCCAGAAACAGAAATACGTTGTTACAACTCCCCTCTTGTATTCCTCTTATTGGAAACAAGAATCCACCTTGTTTTTAACCATTTTCAGACAGCCCTTCAGTGTGTTGATTCTTTCTCCAGCTACAGTATAAACATGGCTCCAGAGGAAATCAGTGACTCTTAAACATCAAGTGGGCTGTCAGTGGCTCCAGAGTTCACTTTGTGTATCCTGCTTCCTCCTTTCTACATCTCAGAGCCTGTAAAAAAAAAAAAAAAAAAAAAAAAAAAGCACAGCATAGATCGAGTAAGAAATCACCACAGGATACAGTGTCATCAGCTGAAGACACAGGAGGCCCGTTTGTTGTGATGCTGTTGCTTGTAGGAGGCTGTTTGCTGCTGAGAGACGCCTGGAAGCTTGTATGGCCGTAAGAATCATAAACCCTCCATTAATATGTGTCTCCACATTGCTGAAGCAGCTGCCCACGCCAGGTGAACTGTACGCCTGAAGGACAGCAGCGTCGATCCTTCATCTCTCTTTTATCTGCGTTCCGTGTTTGTTTTCTAGTCATGGCTCCCTCTCTTGTTTCTCCCTTTGTTTGATTTCCTCTCTTCTTTTGAAGGTTAGTGTATTCATTTATTTTTCGTTCTCAGTTCTAAAGCTACAAACTTGCACAGCTATTCATTAGAGAGCGCTTACAGTAACTCACTGATCCTGTAACTTTGTTGTTAAATAGAATTTATTGATTTGTTTGGGACAATGCAAAAAAACCATTGTGTAATTTGCAATTCCTGTGCCTGGTTAAACCTTTTCCTTGTTAAAAAAAGAGGCCATTATGAAATGGAAGAATACATATGTATGTCTACTTCCTCCAAAGGAAGTGGGCATATATTGAATAGCCACTAGGGGGTGACGCCGCTGGTTGCAACAAGAATTTAGAAGTCTAAGGAAAAAATAAGTCCAATTACCACTTGATTTATAAGGTCAGTAACCTTTTCCTCAGGGTTTGTATTATCTCAAAAGAATTAGGATCCTTCAGGCGACATTCACTTGCAATATCTCAACACACCACCTTCCAATTTAATGATTCTGGAAGTTTTAAAATAGGAGTTCTGTGTTCATTATGTTGATAGGCGTGTCTTAAAATGTGCTTGTGTGCGCTCGTCTGTCTCTGTATTTAAGTAAGTCAGTTAATGTTTGCAAATATGTCACAATGTGCATCACCAAGGCAAGCAAACATACACCTATGGAGACATCTAACGTGTTAAAGGTAAAATAAACAGAACATTGAGAAATAACACACAGGCATGGATAAAGAAAACTGAGCCAAGCAGCTTTTTAATTGATTCTACACGCCATCAAAGAAATGAAAGACTGTTTCAAAGTTTAGGAGCTAGTACCCCAGCATATATTATGTAGAGACACCAGTGTTTTGGTCATTTACTCACGCAGTGTCCCTTTAATGGAAAGGTTGCTATTTGAGCACTGGCAACAGCTGCCTCTGCTGTAAAGTAACCTACAAAATAAAAACAGGATAGGAAAGTAAATGCAACAACATATGTGGTAGTATGGGTAGGATCATCTGTCCAGTATGAAACTGCCCATACTGTGGCTTTAAATATGGTTAATGTCCGGCCCAGTGGGCCACATTTTTGAAAATGTAATTTAAATTGTTTACTTTGAAAAATATATTGTCCAAATTGACTTGCCCGCCCCTGCTTTAGATGATGGATAAGATGGAGACACATAGAGGAAGGATGTGATGTGTGGTGGATGTGCTGTGACTGAAAGTTGGTCTTATCGCTTGTTTTGAACGAGTTTAACTCACACCACATGTACATGATGCTCAAGCATGTCTTGAATAAACCTCACTTTTTTTATAGCAGATATTTGTCAACATGAAATAGTAGGTTTAACATTAGTTATGGTTCCACTCCAGAGCCAGTGTCGTGTAGGTTGACATTAAATACACATTTTTAAACTGCATGGCTCGTGTATCTGGATGTGTTCCAAGAAAGTAATTGAGAAATAATGATGCTGTACGGTCAGTATAGCATTGCCAAATCAAGAAATCAAATGGTGGCCTTAGACTTTTTCACAGCCCTGCAAGGCGCACAACTACAAGTGCCTTTGTTTTATGAGTTTGGCTATAGTGCCAGGTATTCCTTTTATTAAATTAAGGAGCTGTGCGCATCTCATCTCGGTCTCTTAAAGATATTATATGTAACATTTCTGCCAAGATTAATGAGACTAATGAGTCTTTATTGTAATATATTTATTGAACTTGCTTTTCAGAATAAAAGTCCAACACTTTTTTAAATCCAGGAAAATCAGCATTTTTATTAAAGGTAATGGACCGTTTCATTTTGGGAGCCTTTTAGTGTCCACTTTACTATCTCTGCTGTAAATTCCAGTGCAAACCCTCCATGAAACATCAGAGTGAGTACGGAAATGTTCGGCACTATGAGTGAGTCGGTGTATTTTCTTAGTTTTTTTTGTTTTTCTATTCATTTTATTGTGTGTATTTTTCACAGATGCATCACGACAACATAGAGCGGTTTGCTGCGAGTTCTGCCACAGCAGCTCCCCCTGTTAAGTACAAACTCACAGGGGAACCAAAGACAATAAGACAACAATTTCCATGAGCCCCTGCTGCCTCCTGACATCCTCGAAATAAGTCTTTTGTTGTTGTTTTTACTGAGAGACGTCTGGCGGGAAGGGTTTGCAAACTGTGCATTCAAGTGCGGTTTATAAAAGTAAAAAAGGAGTGTCAGGCTTATTTTAGCTCTTGGTTAAATCGGAAAAGGTTGGCCACATTCACATCCAGTTCATACAGTCCATCTTTTCTCTCACTGATTGTAACGGCGCGCTGCAAATCGTGCCTCACTCGTTCCACATCCTGCCCTCGATTCAGGTCACAATTTGGTGCACAGCAATGTGCTGCAGTGGTCTACTTCTAACTCTATCATTAACTCGGAGCCCTGCTTCACAATGGGATATTCGTGAGTGCTCACTGTACTGGAACACATTCAGGTTGAATAGCAATGCATCAGCGGAGTCATGGCCGTGTAAGATGATATTTTAATTCCCTCATCTTTACACAGGCCCTCCTGCCTCGGTGTCTTTTCTCAGACAATGACCTTGACGGACAAAGACGAGGCCCAACAGAAATGAAAAGGAGCTGCTTAATAGTTAATGATCACCGCTATTATTGCTTGGAGCCGTGCCGATGGGTTTGTTTGTTAGGTTATTGAGCATGTGTTTGACCGAGAACGACGGGGCTTTTGCGAGAAAGGAAACCTTCTTGTTTACAAACGACAAAAGGAAAATGTCTTAAATAGATGTTTTAAATAAATGGCCAAATTTATTGGAAATTTCACTGTCAGCGGGAATGACTCTGGAAAACAGATCATTAAAGAACTGAGAGGGAAAAATAAGCCTGGATGATCGTGTCTTTGGGATTTCCCTTTCCCAAATTGTCATGTTTTTTTTTTGTTTTTTTTTCTTCTGACAGAGAGAATTATGAGGTAATTGTGCTTACAATGTAGCATGTAGCTTCTGTCAGAGGCAGCTGCTGTGTCACTGCAGTAAGGAGTCGGGTGTCTCAGCCACCTGTGTGAGCGCCCGGCACATAAACCAAAGAAATGTTCCATTACACATGCTCTAATGGAGTCCAGGAATAAGAAGTGCAGACATGGAACTTCCTTCCTTTCGGCACATCTTTATAGACCGCTTCCTTTTAACACATCTCAACATCCATCAAATAATCTGTTCCCTCTGTGCTGTATCACTCTCACGTCGTCCTGTTTTTAATCAACTGTTAATGTGGATAATTGAATGACCGAATGAAATGTTGCTTCCGACACAGTTTTACCTCATCCGGTGTTTCTTAGTTTACTATGTTCATGACAATCTAACTAACCGTGCAGAGTCAGAGTTCTCTCAACCAGATGAAGATGAATGAATAAACTTAACAATAAAGGCAGCTCTTAGCGTTTGGTGCTAACAAATGAGGTTGACCTTTTGGTGAAGATGTGTCGTTAAACATTCCCTTTCATTGTAAATAGCCTGCGTAAATAGAGTTGGTCCCTCTTTTGCAGTCATAACAGCTTCCACACTTTCCTCAAGATGTTGAAGTGTTTCTATGTGAATTTTGTGTCCATTCATTCTGTAAAGCATTTATGAGGTCAGGTGTTGATGTTGGACGAAATTCCGAACTCGTTAAACCACGTGCACTGGGGCCTTCCTCAAACTGTTGCCACAAAGTTGGAAGCATAGCATTGTCCGAAATATCCTGGTATGCTGAAGCGTTAGGATTGTCCTTCACTGGAGATGGTGTGGCCAAATCATTTTGTCCATATAAAAATGCTTGACCTTATCAGAAGCACAAATGTCATTACGCCAGCCCTAATTGGCTGGCACTTGTGATGTCTTTGTAAGGAGAGACTGGCACTCTCCTAATAGGAGGGTAGGCTGATTTAACAGAGGTTGACTATATGCTTGGTCACTTCCTGGCTTTCAGAAAGCCAGCCCGACTATTTCCTGTACGAGAGATGTTCTCCAGTACAGGTGTCTGCAGAAGTTACCAAGAGTATTGTGTCACAATTTAAAGACCTTTTTTCATTTTAGACCTTGTTAAATCCCTCTCGGCTAACTGCTAAAACAACTATTAAAAGACAATGTCAAGGTTTTCTCTCGATAATTAAAAACCTCTTTGTGTATGTTTATGACCTGTCGTGGCCCACTTGCAGTACCAATGTAGCCCACTAGGGGGCACGGCCCACACTTGCACTTCATTGATTTGAGTATTTTGTTCTTTGTTGGGTATTTTTACAGTGGGGTATATGACGTACTTGTCCATACATTGTTCTGCTGTAAACTGGGCCAGCAAAGATGTAGCCGTGTGAAGGAAGGCCCAACTGACAAAAAAAAACAAAAATCAAGAACATTCTGAGTGGACTGAAGGTTTTTACAACAGAACACAGATACTCGTTGGTAGAATATTACTGGATGTTCGTGTTGGGGCTGATAATCACCCACAGCATGTCATTAATGTCTTCTGGAAATGACCCTTTTAGATTGACTGCATGTCTGAAAGCGTAGAACAGTAATTAACCTTATCTCAGCAGGTATAGACTCTCGTCCCAGCTGATTTTTTTTTTTTAATCTCTAAATGATGACACTGTGTGACACACAGAGGCCACACTCAGTCCCTGTTACCTCAGCCTCATTTGCATCCAAGTCCTTTTCCTGCCTGCCATCGTTTGTTAAGCAAATATCATACAGGTTGACCAGCTTTTACCTCATGTCCTACACAGAATGCTGCCTGTCACAGAGGACACTACAGTAATGTGTATTCTTGTAGAGATACCTTAACACATTTGGTTAAAAAAACCAAACAAATCCTTAATGAAACTATTTTTAAAAGACACAAACTACTCTAGCCTACCTCATACTTCTAATTACCAAGCTAAGCTAAGCTCTGTACTTGAATACAGCAGACACACACCGTTAAGGTTCACTGACCTGAGACTGTTCTCCCCAGGGTGACAGTGGATGCACTAAAATGCACAAAAGTATTTGTCCACACCTGTTAAATATCAAATTCAGGTGTTTTAATCAGGCTTTGTCATCTTCAGTGAAGGACAAACTTTTTCTGAAGGACAAAAAAGCCACAGTCCCAGTTTTTGAAAGCAGACATTTTGTATTTTGAATGAAGCCGATTCATAGTTAGATAACCTTAAAGGCACGGTTCTGTTTGTGTGGTTTGTGTTGATTCTATCATGCACAAGCACAACGGCAAACAGTCCCTGTTTGTTTTTTTAAATATAATATGCAGACTGAACAGTATTCTTTTCTTCTTTGACTTAACTCTTTGCTTACGGCCTGTTTTAGTGAAAACAAACACGACCGACCACTTAGCTCATTCAGCGATTTGCCCTGAAAACAGGTGAAATGATCTCAGTGCTCTGGCAGCGCTTCACTGTGTAGGCGGCGTCTTAGATAACACGTCGATATCCGCGCTGTCATCTGACTTTCCACTGTTCGCTCTTGTTTGAGTCTTGTCGGACTTGCCACCCCACCCCAGTGTTGTATTGGAGTTCACTTTACTGTACTGTGCTGGCCTTTGCATCTAGGCCATGTGGGCACGCTGCTTTCTGCTGCATGTGTCTGAAACCGAGCGCTGTACCAGGAAGAGAGCAGTATATTAAGGCCAGCGTTTTATTTAAAGACTGTAACGTGGGCAGCAGCAATCCTCAGGGACCTTCATGCTTCACAGCACAGCTCTCATAGAGGTGATCAGATCTCCTTCTAACTTTTTAACACCTCAGCCCTTTTCTCTCCCCTGACTTGGACTGCAGTGCGCTCTGGAGCTGGACAGTGTGTGCTGGGTTCTTTGAAGCATTGTTAGTGATATTTCAGGCAGAAGAGGACAGTGTGGACATCTGCTCAGTCCATTTGTCACTGGCTGCGTGTCTCACTGGTGCAATAAACATGTGGGTGGGCCTGTACTGAATGTCATGTGCACGGTGACTGGAAAACATGACATGTCCATGAATCGCGTGTTGGTTTTCTTCTGTAAGTGTAAGTGTGAGCCTGGAGAAAACGCTTGTGTTCGTCACCAAACTCTCTCATGTGTGTTTCAGTGGGTGACTGTGAGGCCCAGTTACTCTAACAACAGAACTATACAGATTAGTGTATTAGAGATGTAGCACCGCAAAGGACAAACATGTGCCTTGAGAAACGGTTATAAAAAAAAAAGTGCTGCACAGTGCATAAATACTAAGTTTACAATAGTAACTTACTGTCCAGGGCCCTATGTCAGCTGAGATTGGCCCCGCACCCCCTGCGACCCTCATGTGGAGGATACAGCGGTAGAAAATGGATGGATGGAAGTTTTTGCACACACTCGCCTTCTGATTGATTGGATGTGAGCATAAATCAAAAATAAAAACAATGAAAAAAAGTAACAAAACAAAAAATAACATGTCTGGTTTGCAAATACATCAAGGCTGAGGATCAAGGTGGAGTATAGATGGAGGTGCTGTGATAATTACGTTGACCGTGAAGGGCTTTGTATTATTTAGAGTAATAATTTAATGTCCGATATGATATGGCAACGATGACTAGTGTTTGTGAAGAGCACGGCTGTTGTATTCTGTGCAATCTGAAGACGGCAGACGGCTGCTTGGCTTACAGATGAGAAGGTTTTGTATTTTGTACACTAATTAGGTGGGAGACGATGAAGGTGTGATTTAACAGCTGGAGGTCTCTGCGGAGGAGCATGACTTTGATTTTGGCCAGGTTTTTTTTAATTGGGAAAACATGTTTGAACAAGTTTATTTATTTGGTCTAAATTTAGGTTTGGATCCAACGTTATGCCAAACTTTTTTGCAGAGGAATTCATACTGGAGGGGAGTGAGCCCATGTAGGGATGTGAAGACTTGAACCAGTAGAAGGAGGAGGTCAGATGCAGGAAATGTGTATAATGTAGTTCAGTATTATGACACTGTACTGCTCAGGGGAAGGACTGCAGTGAACAGTCTAAAAGCCCCATGAAATGTGGGTTTGTGCATTTTGGCAGATGTTAAATGTTGTAAAGTAACAATGCTTTTGCACATATAAATTCTAATTGTTTTTTTTAAAATCAATTTACAAAATGCAAAGTGAGCTTACAGAAGAAGACATTTGGTGTGACCATCCTTTGCCTTCAGGTAGCATCAATTTTTTAAAGTACACTTAGACAATGTCAGGGATTTCGTAGGATTACAGTTACATTATAGTTACAGTTATTTTTATAATGTAGGATAAAATTCGGTCATTAACTGAAACATTTCCTGGCAGAAACCTGTGTGACCCAGATATACCCATCTACTGTATGCTCATAAATATGCTTGTCTGCTAATTTGGATGTGGTAGTTTGATAGGTGAAGGTGTGGCTGGCAGTCAGCTGCAGAGGGACGCTGAGGTGTAGGGATGGCTCATGAAAGCAGTTGCAGGTGAGCTGATTATCTCAGCTGGTGCTCTGCTGCACATGCAAGCGAAAGACGTCTGGAAGCATATTCATAGAGGCCCTATTTGAGACTGTCGTTTGTGTGAGTGCAGTGGTTTATTAAAGTTGTGTCTCAGACAGTTTGAGCAGGCTGAAGCCACTCCTAACAGCATTTCTCCGTGATGTGACTCAGAACTCACTTTTTGTCAGGGTTGAGAGGACACCCGGGCTAATTTTAATATTCAAATCAGACTTGAAGGCCGGGTTGGGGGGGTTTTTCCCCCGATGAACACAAGTCAGATTTCATCTGACAACATACTGTATGTATCTAAATACGTGGAAAGTTTTCTTTGACAAGTTATCTGTTGTTTATCTGTCTTTTATTATAGCATTACTTGTTCAGGCTGCATGCAGGAAACTAGGAGCAGTGAAGCGTGGACACACAGGATGCAGGCACGTAGTCAGGCAGGGCATCAATTTATAGATTCTTGATTTTTGAATGAAGGAGGTATACTTTTATTAGTAGTTACCATTTTGATGAATGAAAGGTAGAAGGAAGAGCATCATGACCAGTATAAGTCTTTTAATACAGAGAGTATCCTAACGATGACCTTTGTCATCCTTGTCACTTGTTAACACCGTGACAAAGATGGTGTTTACTGTTTACTGACACTTTTGAAATGTGCGACCCAGCCCATTTTGTCAACACCCTCCGCCAAAGACACGAGCTGATGTGAGTGACCTTTGGTGACCAGTCCTCTATGTCATGCCCTGAACACTGGGATCTTAAGCTCATCAAACTAGGAGATGAGGAGAACAGGTGGAACACACTTGAAGTGAAGTGCATTCAAATGTTACTTAAACAAATGTAAAAATGTTAATAAAAGTCTAGAGTCAAAGTAAACATGAGTCACTCGAGCCTGGTAAACTAAACATTTTTCTTTTTTTAATCAAGGAATGGGAGGACGACCTGTAAAAAGTGACCTCAGATAATGTACATTCCATGCATTGATGTGGGGGTGGAGCTTCTGACTTAAGGGAGGGGTGTGTTTGTTTTGTTGATGAGTTCAAACCCCTCCTTTAAGTCTTAGTATTACCTCCATCAAGGATGTTGTTTATGGGCTTTGACTGACTGTGAACAGCAGAATTAAACAAATTTAACAATGAATTTTGATTGGTTATGAAAGGTTATGGAGACGTGTTTGCCCTCAGATCATAGAGTGTATAATGGTCTATATTAGTATTCTGGTTTCTTCTGGTTGCCAAAGGACAACCGTAGCAACCGCTAGATGCAAAAAGAACTTGAATATATTGTTTGAATATTATGGGAAAATGAGCCTAGTTCTCACCTGATTTACGAGGTCAGGTTACATTACCAACAAAGCATGATAGAGCATCAATTTTGCATTTTTGGCCCCATTTAGATGAAAATAGGGGAGGGGGTAGACAGAGGGGGTTGAGAGAGAGAGAGAAAACAAATGAGGCATCAGGAGGACTTAAAGGAATTTCATTGGCTTTTCCAGTGAGTCTATAAAAAGCATGATACTTCCCAGAGGACAAGCAATCCCTGAGGTATCAACATCCGCTTGCCTAATCTCTGACCCCCGTCGCAGTCCCTCCTCCTTTCTTCCTCTTTCCCCCCTGTCCTCCATCTTCCTTTACCTGCTGCCAGGAGACAGATGTCAACTAAAGGGCACGAGCATGCGGTCCAGCGAGAGGCAGACACACGAACCCTCCATTGATATTACAAAATGGCAAATTTTCAAGGTTAATTATCCGTCTGAGTGCAATGGCATGACAGCTCATTAAACTATTACAAGGCTGCTTACTCTGTCCTCCTCCTCCTCCCTCTATTTAAATTCAGCCAGTGTTGTGAAGCCTCTGGCGAGGGGGAACCATCCCTGAGATGGCGAGCCGAGCATGACCAGACAGGCACCATGGGAGAAACCAGAGAAGGTACAAACTCACATTCATGATGTAGCATGCACTGGTGTCTCGATAACCATAACAAGACAAGAGAGGGAAGGTTTTCCACCGTTAAAGTGGGGTTTTATAGTGCTGTGCAGCTCTGTAAAAAGCTGGTTGTGAAAAAAAATCCAAGCGAAGAAAGATGACGCTGAAAACACTCTCAAAGTTATTTTATGTCCAAGTATAAGTTGTATTTTCTCTTTTGGAAATAGCGCCTGCACCATAAATTAATGGCTGTCAGATTTCCAGCTGAATTATTCAGACTTTGTTTATGAATTTAATGTCCTTGTCATTTTAAATGGAGCAGCTCCAGAGTGTACTACTTCCTTGTGGGTTGAGAAAATGCATAATATAACACAGGGACATAACAAAGTGATGAAGTGCCTTTCCACAGAAGAACATCTGCGGAGGCAACTCATTTATTTACATTAGACACTAGCACACAAACGCACATGATCTGAATGAGCGCCGTCTAAAAAATAATTCTCAGAACAGTCGGAGAGAGAGAGAGAGAGAGAGAGGTGGGACTCGTATTTTCAAGATGTTGCTAATGAAATGAGAGTTTAATCTGCTCCGAGAAGCATTTACTTTCACATTTCACAAAACAGCTGCCTCTTTCTTTGTTTACCAAAACATAAAATGTGATGCCTCAAATTAGTTTCATCTGTAATAGTGGGGTTTCCTCCCTGTCAATCATTCCACAGCCTCAGTGGTGTCCATGGGGATTGTATCTATGACAAGCACATCAGCCGTTTTACAGTCCCAGTTTACTGGTAAATGAGGGTCCCTGAGATAACATATGTTGTCATAAATCCACTCGTGCTTCCCGAGAAAGAACGTGTCAAGTGGGGGATGAGAAAGTCCAATCTTGAGGATCATTACAGCTGGAATCATGCTGACCAGCATAAGCTGCAAGGACTAATGAGCTTAGATAAAGTTACTGATCTCCAGTTGGATGCGACATAAGGCCACACTATGTCAGACAGAGACAGTTTCCTCGTTGCCCCTGAGGAGCAGCACGTGCTAGACAGAGTAAAATTGCGTTTTTTGTTTGCAAATATCGCCTTATTCTTTTCTGCCAGAGCAATTAAAAAACTAAGATGACACCTGAATATGCTGATGTGTGTTTTCAAAGCTCCTTCGGGCATGCAAAACAAGGGGAAAAGTGCCAAGACATGAAGACTAAACAACCAAACGCATTTGATATTCAGTTTAATTTGGCACAACCTGGTGAGCCTGATGTCCTACAACGTGAGATTGCTGAGCTGTAAATCAACATTCATTACTCTTTTTTTTTTTTTTTTTTAAATGTATTATCTATTTAGGGAAATTGACTGAGCCCTGAGCTCTTTGACACCAACGCCTGAGTTTGAATTCAAACGGGGCGACACATCATCTGCAATAACAAGAAGACGACAAACAAGAAAAGTCAAACAAAACAAATGGAGGAGGATAGAGGAGACGTGGTGGTGATAAACATGAATATAGCAGTAAAAATGACATTAATGTTCAAAGCAGGATAAGGAAAGTTAAAGCTGTATTTTATTAATATTAAGGTTCAGAAGTGAAGCTAATTCATTTATTTGAGTACATTTACGAAAGATGTTTTTTTTTTTTACAGTATTTACATGATTATCATTTATATATTTACACATTTAAATCTGTACATTTGGATATTCTGGACCGTCGTGATCGTTTGTTGAATCTGCCCTATCTGGTTCTCTCTCATTTACCTTCATCTAAGTCCCCTGAGCTTCTGATTGGTTCGTTGAGTCACACGTGCGCTGCAGAAGCAGGAAGTGTGGTTTGCTGTGAGCGTGTTCTAGTGTGGAGAACTTTAAAGTGCTTTTGAAGAAAGCTATCTGTCTCCATCCTGCTGTTTCCTCTCATTAAGAGCGATCCAGGCCACCGTATATCGAACCCTTACGTTACAACATCACTGGTAAATTATACTTATAAATAATATAGTGTATATTTTCCTTCTCAGTGACTGCTTAGCACTTGGCTTGACAGTAAAGTGTGGATGGGCAGCTGCTCTGTGGGTACACGGTGACAATGCTACTGTAGATGACGCTCTCGGAATGAGAACTGAGGGCTGTGAAGTGCTGCAGCAGCATTCTTTAGGTGAAGGAATTAACTCCGGTTCTCTGAAACATAAGTGAGGTACAATAGTAAGACACCAGGGTTGGAATACACGGACCTGGCGTCGACCTTTCAGAAAGCTCTGCGGGCTCACACTTTAATAACAATAAAAATGTTAAATACCAAATGGAGCAACAATGCTGTCATGTTTCAGTTCATGAGGTTCAGGGGAAGTTCTGAGGTGTAAAATGTGCTGTTGATGGCAGATGGATGGATGGAAGTGCAGTAGAAGGGTAGGGTGCTTCATAATGCCGTGTAAATGAAGATAAGGCACTGTCTTTCCCTTCTGTCACTGAGGGAAGTCCCTCCCTTGACGACCTCTGACCTTCAAATAATGTCTCCCAAGATCATTTGGATAGAACATCAACTTACAACAGTACATATACAAACATGTGTGTGTGGTAGTATATTCAAACTCTGCCAAGAAACCCACGTAAATGTTACTCAGTGGACCTTTAAGACCGACTAACTCAAACTAAGTTATCACCTGCCTCACAACACAAAACTTTAATTGGCCCTTGAGAGGAAAAAGGTTTCCTACCCCTGCTTTATGTGGCTGTCGTATGAGCTTTAAAGTGTTTCTTGTTGCCATTTGTTTGCAGCTGATCTTTACTCAACCCTGTTCCTCATGTCATTTCATTATTTATTTGTGAGGGGAAAAAAAAAAGTCTTGCTTTATCTTATATTGTTTCTCCAGAGCATAGATGTGGAAGTGTAGAATCCTAAAGAATTAAACTGGCCTGAACTTTCTACCGTGCATCTATTTTTCCTCTGTATTGTGTGGGTGGATCATCAACAGCTTTTAATCTGTAGCATCTTCACTGTAGCTCCTCCCTCTTCCTCTGTAGCCATGACTGTGGTTGAAATGTACAACCGCCGTAAAATAAGAGGAAGAATTTGAAATGTGCAAAGTGAGACGTTCAAGCGTACATGATAGCCAAAAACAAACATTGCCTACAGTACACATCTGAGGAGCCATTAAAACGTCTTCAGGGTGTCTCTGTTCGTGACTTCCTGAGAAGACTTCAAATGGCTTCTCATGTTGTAATTACAGGATCACACGTTCTGCTTGAGTGCAGCAAAAGGCACAGAGCGTAATGAGCCTCACGGTAGTGTTGTGTAGCGAGAGGCAGATTGCACCGAATAGCCCAAATTGTCTATCTAAATTCATTACTGGTGTTGATTAAACAGTACACTATAAAAATAAATGAATTTCGTATTAAAGCTGCAGGGCGCTATTTCTTTTTCTTTTTTCTTATTCTGCATTTTTTGGGGTCTCGATGAATGGTAACAATGGAACATTTGTATGCTGTGCTATCAATTAAAATCTATGTGACCTGACTGATGGAGCCTGTGTATGTATACAGCAGCACAGCAGTGGCAGTGTTGATCCCATCATATTGCTGAACTTTTTCAAACTTTTTATGGACACGCCTGTACGTTGTCAGTCATACTCCATACAACTGTTTGCAGTTGTGTTGCTATTGTCTCGGTATAAAACAAATCACTTCCTGTGTGCAGTGCGGTAATGTCGCCAGGTGACACGAGACAGTCAGTATTTCTTTTCATGAAGCAAGCAACCTATTTTTTAAAAAGCAAACAACAATTTACAAATTGAGCAAACAAAAATTAACCACAAAATCAAAAATACACAAACTGCAAAACAAATTTGATTTAATCATTCAAAAATATTTTTATTTGTTTGCAAATAAAATTGTACTTTTTGTTTGCTGCAACTCTTGTGCATTTTTGCTCTCTCACTTGTTCTTTGCGCTCCCTGATTTGTACTTTGCGATTGTGACCATGGGCGGGCCTTAGTAAGCTGCCTGCTGATTGGCTACTGAGATTTGGAGCGACAACTCAATGGACCAGAAGTCGTCACAGGCTTGGAGTCGCTGTCCTTCTGGAACTTTTTCCCCAAGTTTTCCCTCGTCGACACGCGACAAAATAATTGTAAGTATCTAACGTTTATAATCCGACAAACTTTAGATATTTACAATTAAGACGGTGACTCCATGCCTGTGACTATTGACACAATATTGACACATGTCTAATTCCATACACAGCTGGCTTGACTTGCACTGTGTGAACTCCTTGATAGTGTTTTGAATGTGAAGGATATTTGTTTGTATTTAAATGTAATGCACTTCCTCTCCCTTGCCTAAGGTACCCATGCCATCAATTGACATTTTCCACAAAAGCATCCTGTTTGTGCTAATCTGTCTCCTCTTTGAACACCTGTGACAGGTTGTGTGGGTAGAGGGAGAGAGCATTAAGATGTCTGCCTCTGTAAAGCAAGGCCTTTGTCTATACTGCTTATAAAAGGCTAATGATTGTACACTTATACAAGCATACTTAAACCCTCCTACATGGTACAAACTGGACCTTAAAGTTTTAAAGGTTAGAGATATTTATTTACTTGTTGGCGATGAATAAATAAATCATTCCGAAGCGTATTCTTATTGAAATCTATGTATTTTTATTTGTGTCACACAAATGTCATCAGATCCAGGCGAACTGAGTCATGAAACGTGGTGTTGCTGCTGTTTGATTAGACTGAACCCAGTGACTCTTCTCTTTAATCTCCACCAGGTGAAAGAGGAGGCACGACTCAAAGAGAGGAAGTGTGTCTCCCCGAGCTCATTAGAATAAGGGTCATGTAGTTATTCTGAAAGGGGAATTGTTGATATTCAAACTGGCAGCTCACTCTCCTCGCCCATCTATTCTATCTGACAGTGTTTGTCAAAAGCCTGACTCTCTGCATTCACGCTGAACAACATCCCCTTTACGGTCACCGGGGAGTGAAGTCCCTGTATATAAAGGACCTGTAAATGTTGCCACCAGAGCTTTTGTCATTAAGTTGCCATTCCTCTGTGTTTCCTTTTTTTTTTTTTTTTGTTCCACTGTAGACTGATAAAAAGATGACAAACGGGAGAGATGCTGACAGATGCAGGTGATGCAATGTCCTTCACTACACACTTTTGGAGGAGAGGGAGTGTGAGGTGCTCATTCAGAAAGGTACACACACACACACACACACACACACACGTATTCATGCACAGTGAGAGATTTCCCCTGGGGTGCTGGATCAAGTACGACTCCCTGTGTTCCTTGACAACTTTGTGCAAAGTATAATAAAGGTTGCTCTCTTGTTAACAGTGTATGTCAGACAATGTGCCGAGAGGCACTGGGTTCTGCACATGATTTGCATCCAGCTCAGGCTTCACCTGCACCTCATTACAGCACCTGTAGGGTGACATCACAGGTGATCATTTAAACAATGTCTCTGTGATTGCCACTTTTTTTTTTTTCATCATGGTGATCCCTTATAGCAGTTAAATCAGTTATTTTCAGCTCATTGTTTTGGTTTTTAGGTTACTTTGCAATTTAAGTTTACTCTGAATTTCAATGTCAGTGTGTTTACATAAAGTAATTATTGTGTAAGTCAGACTTAAAATACATGTTAACATGGGTCATTTTACAAAACCAGATTTCTGTGTTCAATCTGACCCAACCTGGACTAGGTGCTCTGCATTTGATCCTCACACTCAGCCATAAAAGAAGGAGCTGGTGAACAGAAGAAGATAAAAAACATGGCAAAATCAGACCCGTGCAGTTTTGGACTGCCAAGGAGACTGAGCTCATGCTCTGCAAGATCAAATCATTTAATATCTTAAGTTCATGGATAGGCCACACAGTTGGTGTAATGGTTTGCACTCTTGTCTTTTCCCCATGTGTGTGGGGGGGGGTTTCCCCCGGGTTTCTTCCTCCCACAGTCCAAAAACATGCAGATTTGGGGATTGGATAAATTGGACACTTTAAATTGACCATAGGTGTGAGAGGATGGTTGTTTGTCTCTATATGTGGCCCTGTGATGGATTGGCAATCTGTTCAGGCCGTACCCCGCCCATTGCCCTGTGTCAGTTGAGCTTGGCACAGCACCCCACGACCCTCATGTGGAGGATAAAGCAGTCGAAAATGAATGAATGGAAGTTCATGGATGATAGAAATGGTGGTTAGCTCACCATTCAATGGTTGGTGGTTGGAGCTGTTGACTTGCAGCAAAAAGACCCAGTCGGAAAACAAAGGCCTTTCTGGAGGGTTTTCTCAAAGTACTCCCGTTTCCAGTCCAAAAACATGCAGACGTTAAATGCCTGTAGGTGTGAAAGTGAGAGTGAATGTTGTTTGTCTCCATGTGTTGACCCTGTGATGGACTGGCAACTTGTCCAGGTTGTGCTCTGCCTTTCTCCCTGTGTCAGCTGGGATTGGCTCCAGTGACCCATGACCTCATGTGGAGGATAAAGTGGTAGACGATGGATGATAGAAAGGACTTGGAACAGCACTCAACATGATCACGAGTAGCTGCCAGCTAAAGTAGTTTTGGTGTGTGACATAATTGGTCAAGCAGAAATTGTGGGGGGGGTGGGGGGGGTGGGGGGGGGGGGATGAGACACACCTCATACAATAAACTGCACATACCTAAACTCAGTTTACCCATCTTCAAAGAACCAGCTATGAAATATAATCAGCTCCCTCTCTACTCATTTATTTGGATCTTACATTATTGCTTTGTGCATATTCACCACCACCTCATCAGAATGCATTTTCCCAGGTCACTGATTGGTAATTGGAGCTGTCCGACAGGAAGTAACAACCTCCGATGATGTTGTGCTCTGTCTGTTGTGATGTGGAGAAGCGCGTTCATTGGTAATTTACATGAAAACCCTGGAGAGAACGAGTGACCTGGCACTTGATCCTCCTTAATGGCCCGCTCTGTCCTTGGTGTTGATCAGTGTGGGGAAAATGATTAGAAGAGACGGGGAACCCACACAGCAGAGCTGCCTTTCAGTGGAAGCGTCTTTAGGCGCATTCTTTTTTTGATTATTTAATTATTTTTTTTTGTAACCAAAAACAGTGTGAGCTATATTCCCGAGACAGGAACAATGACATCCCTTGAAGCCCTCAGACCGATTCGCAAACGCTCTCGTCGCTGCTCCCTCCGGATAATTATAGCGGCAGCTGTAATGTCACGCCAAAGCCCAAACTTCTGAAACTGCTGCACTTGTTGACAGCATTTCACACTGGAGTTAATTGGTGTAGATGACCTGTCAAACCAGCAGCCTCAGGAGCAGATGGAGCAGAAGGAGGTTGATCATCACTGCTATTAATAGCACCAACAGGCTGGAGCTGAAGACATGCTTGAAGAGCAAATCCTTCATGCAAAATTCAATCCATCACCAGGACAGTGGGATAGCCCTGGTCATTATTATTCAGTGTTTTTCCTTTGCCTGTGGATTGTCAACTTCTTATTTTAACTATTGGTCCAATAGTTCTGCTTATTTACCCACTCTTATCTGCTCTTGATTTACAGCTTTACAATGTTGAATTCAAACATGTGAAAAAGAAGTTGGGTAAACCGTGTAGGAGCTTTCATAAGGTCCACTCATTTGCTTTTAACCGTGTATTTGTTGGTGTTTTTGTCTTCAAACTAAGAACATATTCATTCCCCAACTGATTAAAAGGTCTGGTCCAACTTTATCAGTTCTGTAATATCTTAATTGGACTGTGCCGTTTTTAGAAGGTGAGAAGATCTTAACAGGCGGGATAGATTTGAAGTGTAAGAAAAACTCGAGACAAGTGTGAGTGTCTGCACTATTGATCCTGTAAGTAGGCAAGTAGGACAAAACATCATTGATCTCTCAGTAGATGAGCTGCGTTTCCTTTCCTCTGTAGATGAAATCTCTTTTTTTTTTCCGTCAATCAAAGGAATTGCGTGGCATCTATTTTCACTCATAGTCTGTTAATGTCTTTCCTCCCAGACGGCAATAATGAAACTTTTGCCGTTACATGTGCCCGCGTCTTTGACCAGAGTCTGGCTCATATACTTCCACATCTGGGCTGATTCTGGCTGTTGTCCTCCAGTGTTGGTTCACAGCCAAGGAGCCTTTCTGTGTGTGTGTGTGCCAGAATCAGTACAGTACAGTCTGACAGCTGTTGCCGTCTGTGGGCCACGCTTGGGCCGAGGAAACATGTCGAGCCAGAAGAAACTCAAATATCAAGCCAAAATATTCATCCGAATTATTTTGATATTTGGTTTGGAGACCAATTACTTGATTGGGAGCTGAGTGAATTGTGGGTTTATCACTGACACGGGGCGATGATGCAATGTGATGCACAATCCCAGTTTCCATCGTGTCATGTATCTGTTTGTGTGTGTGTGTGTTGATTCAGCACAGACCTGCATTGAGCTGCTTTTTTTGAATACACACCATCCACAACTTCGATAATTGCTTCATATGCGGCAATTAGATCCATGACAGATGGATTGATTGAAAGGCCGGGGTGTGTGTGTTTGTTTGTGGGGCATGTGAGTCGAGCCTATCCTGAATTGAAGCAGTGGAAGGGATTTTAAAATGATTGTAAAATGAAGAAAAGGGGCTGTCAGAGGTTGTGCAATGAAATCACGCCAAGAAAAGCTCTGACAATTTGATGATTTGATCATTATTATTTATACTGGGGATTAAGAATGACAGATAGACTAATTACAGAGACTTAGCAAACGAAACTGAACTGAAATTCAAACCCCTGATGGGAACCAGGTTTCCAACACCTTGGTTGACATAAAATTCAACCCCTTTAAATTACTTTCAGGACCAATTCGGGACCAAATGTACTGACACAACTTGAGATGGGAGAGCAACTCCGCCCATGGAGTCCACTTTTATTGATTTGCAGCACACTCTGCATCTGGCCAAGTGATTGTCCTTGAGATCTTGGTCAAAGTCAGTCTTTGTAATTTTCCTTTGTTGAGCCAGCGATGTTGGAATTTGCATTTCCTAGGCATCACATCATTTACTCTCTCTTGCATAACGTTACTCTCTCATTGTCCTGCATGGAATCTTACATCAACAGCAGAGAGAGAGACAGAGGACAGTGTCCACAACACAGCCTATAGTCTACGCACATCAAGCCTTAACTTCTTTCTTGCACAAAATTCAAGCACTTTCAATGACCCATGTCTATTTAGGACTCAACAACTTTCAAGGGCCTGGACATTTTCTTTTCAAATTCACAAACGCTCAAGGATTTCAAGGACCCCTGGGTAACAAATCAGACTTAATAGAAACAATAAATAAATAAAGTGAACTCAGCTGAGTTGGTCATTGGGATGTAACCTTGCCCATTCAGTTAACATAAGAGTATGTAATGTTTGAGGAAAGAGATCCTAAAATTATGCAAATACAAATCAAAATAAAACAATTTTCTGACTCAATGAGTTTCTATAAATGTAGTATCATTTTAATACATTCACGATTATCTCGTTATTGCACAATCTTGCCACAGTGGGCACTGCTTATCAAAGTTAATGTGGGCTCACAGTAATATAGCTTCACCCTGGGAAATACTCCAGCACTTTAATATTTCCATGTCTACTCAGGTTTTTTTTTGTTTTGTTTTTTAAATTTGGATTGCCAATTTAAATCAGCACAGGTCAAGTGATTCTTTTCAAGTAATAATGAGGAAGGGGGAGTTTTCCATTGTAGGAATAAATAATAGGGAATGTCTTACCTCAGGGGAAAGTTACTTTGTACGTGAATTCAAATGAAAACACAAAGGTCAGAAGAACTTTCATGTGTCATCATACATGGCACAGTTTACAAACATCCTAAAAAAAAGCTGTGGGTGTTTGTAAAGAGAAAAAGGTAAAGAGGTCAAACCAAACCTCACTTGGCTTCCTCTCTTCTTCCTCTTTGAGGCTAAATTAGCTGACACTAATATATAGCCCACACCGTGGCATTCTGGGTTTCTAAGTATTGTCAAAGAAGACAAAAAAAAGAACTGCCACTCTATTTTTATGTATGTAAAAGGCTAAACTCTTCTAAAAGTATTCCACCCTGAGAATAATGTCCTCAAACATTATCTAAAAAGTCTATACACTGATCAGCATTCTGTGCCATGTTAATATAATGTAGATGAGCCACTAAACCCAGAGTCTGAGTTCGATTTTAAGCATCCAGATGTTAACTTGCACAACTGTAACTTGAATAAACAGAACAAAATTGCCACTAACTAGGAGCTGAATAATGAGGCTGCAACGAAATTCTGCTTAAACTTTACTACTTCACTGCTTCAGGATGGACTCTGAGGAAGGTTTGTAAACCTTAAACTGGCTGTTTGCATTTGCTCGTTTGAATGTCAGGTTTTGAATCTCATGTCGTCAACAACATGCAGTCTGGCCTGGATGATGTTTTTTCCTTTAGTCCAAATAAAATAGAAGCTGCAATATCCATCCATCCTCCACATGAGGGTCGCAGCTGATATCAGGATATACTGTGGACAGTTCACCAGTCCATCATAGGGACACGTAGAGACAAACAACCATTCACTGTCACACCTATAGTCAAGAGTCAGAGTGTCCAATTTACCTAATCCCCATAATGCATGTTTTTGGACTGTGGGAGGAAAGCAGAGAACCCGGAGAAAACCCACACACACACACACACAGGGAGAACATGCACACTCCATGCAGAAAGACCCTTGTTCTGACGCTGGTCTTCTTGTTGCAAAGGCATGAGGGCTAACCACTGCACCAACCGTGTGGCCAAGCTGCAATATCGCTGTGAAAGTTGCATCAACTGGTTACAAGCGCCAAAGAAATATTATTATAGCACAAATAAATGACATTAGAAAAGAGTCTGGTGTGCAAAGGGCTTCAGGGTTAGTCACCACTATCTGAGTTTCCAAATGAACTGCAGTGCTTCACAAAGTTGTCATTATTTCAAAAGTTTCTCTACACCTGGAGTTTGATTTATGCAATGCATCCAGATGTCTCTATAGGCATCTTAAAACTGTAGGCTGTTTTTTTTTATATACACAGGCGATAAGAATGTGGAATATAGGGTGTCCTATTTCCTGTTTTCCAGCACAACTTATAGGCAATATGATGAAAAACATTTTTATTATATTTTATCCAACTATATAAACACACCTGAACAAAAATAACAAAAAAAAACGATGAATTTTGGAAATATGTCACAGTTTGGAACAAAAATAAAATAATAAACGGTCTATTTTGGGACATTTGTAAATGCGGAAATTTTTTATCCTAACTTTGACTGAACAACACATAAGGAGCTGTGTATTATTTCAGATCTGTGCTGTGGGAGTACTAAGGGTTAAGGTCCATTGTGTAGGATAATTCATCAGCAGAAATTCAATATAATACCCTAAAATATACTTGTATACATGTGAAACAGCTTTATTTTTTTTTCTAGGTTTAGAATAAGCCTTTAGGCAAGAGCCTTGCATTTTGAAGCGGCACTTACTATGCAAATAAAGTACAACATCCCTACTGGGGCCATTGTAGTTCCACAATCTGCAGTCTCACCAGTAGATGTCACTAGTTCTTACACACTGGAGCTTTAATATAGCATAACTATAAGCTCTTCATCTATATCATTTATACGTCCATTTGTCATAGTTACACATGAATACGTTACTCTGTATATTGTCTGCTCATTAAAAGGCTAAACATTGTCTCTTGCACTTGGATATTAAAGTTGTTTACTGCTACTTCAAACATTAAAGGGGTAATCATTTTTTTTTAAAAGGTTTATGTTATTATTAAGACAATAAAAGGCACAAAGTTAAATTCTTTCCTAATATAAAATATATCCTTTCTTCCTGCTGCACCAGACAGTGAAATGATGACTTTTTCACAGATGTGCACAAACTGGGATGAGGAAATGGAGACGGCTGGGTGGGTTGATTTGTCACTTGGGCTTCTTGTCAAGTACAGCTGCTCCACTTTTCTTTTTTTTTCTCTTTTCACTTGTATCTCATTGATTCAAAATCAATGGCAGCAGCAGTTGTTTGTTCCCAACACTCCAGTAGTCAGCAGAGATGTCAAATGTAACAGAGGAAAAAAAAATAGGAGTTTCTCGGCTGTTTTTTCAAAGTCAATTCCAAAATATAATTTTCTGTCAAATATGAAAACGTTTGTCCTCTGTCATCAGGGAGGAGGTTAATAAAGTTCAGCAGATATCTGAGATCATTTGTTCCCCTCAGCGGTTGCATTTCTAAAGTTTATTAGTTTGTGTTTCTGTTTTGTTGATATCTATCTATCTATCTATCTATCTATCTATCTATCTATCTATCTATCTATCTATCTATCTATCTATCTATCTATCTATCTATCTATCTATCTACCTACCTACCTACCTACCTACCTACTGTCTGTCTGTCTGTCTAATTCACAATAATAAAGGCTGGAGTGCACAGAGAATGGCGCATCTTGTCTTAGATGGAGGTGACATAGATTTATGATTCATCACGTGCAATGTGGAGGGAAATATTGATATTTTTTTATATGCTTGGGAGGCCATGGCTCATTTCCCTCATGCAAATGGAAGCTGCAAGTGAAAGGGGAAGGCAAATGCCATTGGAAGGCTGACAGTGCTGTGTGGAAAATGTTGTGTGACTGGTGCTGAGACGAGCACAGTCCCCCAGTGTGCTCCACTGAAGGGAAAGAGGGAGTGAGCCAGAGAGAGGGACGGGGTGGGGATTTCCTTTTCATGAGTGCCTCAGCATCGGAGGGGTTAGTTCAAAATGTGTGGGGTCTGATGCAGAGGATTTGACTCACGCAGACACACGCACGCACCAGTTCACAGAGAACTTGGAGCGATAAGTCCGCTGATGACTAACGTTAATCTCACCAAGTGTGTGTGTGTGTGTGTGTGAGTGGGCAGTGAGCAGAATGAGTGGGGCCTGTGACTGTAGCCCGTGCCGCTGCTGGGGATCTGTGAATCGCTGTCGTGAGGGCTGGTTTTTAAAATAGGAATCTCATATTGACGCAGAGGCAACGACAGAACCTCCAAAGCAAGTGAGAATGCACTTTTAGGCACTTAGCATCCAAGAACTCCATGTAGCCGGCTACCATCCTCCAGACAGCAGCTCCGCAAGTTATGTAAGCCCCAGATATAAATATACATTTTTTTTGTCACAGCGAGAGAAGGGGCCAGCTGTGAGTGAGGACAGAATTGGAGCACCTTGTTCCTTTTATACTTTATACCCAGCGAGGTCCCAGTCCAGTGCCTGTGGTTTCCAACAGCAGACCCATTTCAGCATCTGCATACTGTAGGGAGATTGTGCTGCAGTAACCTTACACTCAGGATAAAGTGATGGAAGGGAAATGTGGAACACTGGTTTCCCTACTTGCATGAAGTTGGCAGATTCTTCCGCAGTCGACGATGAATGTGCAAATTCATAAAACTTCTGCCTCGGGTGTAAAAAAAACAAAACAACCGCTGATTTCTCCCATGAATCACATTTCTCCAGGGGATTTGTATTTCGGAGATGTAAAGCACAGTCGACAATAATGTTTTGTTAACATAAACAATGTAGGTTTGTGCGAAAGGTTGAGGGAGACTCGGAAAAGAACAAAAAAGGCCAAAAGAAAGTGCAGCATCATATAAATGTTTCAATAAAGAGGATATCAGGAGGATAATCATATGGATTTGACAGCTGACACAGATTGGCATTATAATAATAATAATAATTACTATTGTTATTATTATTATTATTATTATTATTATAATAATATAGGTAACAGAAGGTCACTTAGCTGTTTTCCAGGAAGTGGTTGTTTTCCAGGATGTATGGTGTGTTAGATGATATGCAAAGTATTGTTTTTGTGTGCACTCACAGAGAGTCGTCTTGGTACTGATGCTGATTGTTGTATGTATGAGCTGCTCATGTGCTTTAAAGTGATACTTGAAGTATGGTCGTATGAGACACATATGGCACTTTCCTGCTACCCAGTCCAGGCATGGCGCGACTCTTTTGTTTTTGCTTTTCCATTAGCGATAGTACCTGGTACTTTTTTAGAGTGTTGACGCTGGAAGAGTCATGAGCACGACGGGCCATTTAACAGAGGAGTCTATTTAGCGACAGCGCTGCTGCAGCGTGCCGCATCACAACCCCCTCCGCTGTATGCAGGAAGTATTGAACACATTTTTTTGTTCTAATCATTCTAATGATTCAGTGCATCGAAAATAACTGCTTTACAAGTCACTGGTGTGTATGTATCGCGTATAAAAAGAAGTCACGGCAGTTTCATGCAGCCATGCTGTGATGACCCCGCCCACATTGAGGAGGTACTATGTTGTAATGGAAAACCAACCAAACCATGTAGAGTTGAGCCGTGCCGTCTCGTGCCGTGCTGGTACCATTTAGTGGAAAAAATGCCAATAGCTGCACTGACTGTTGTACATGTACAATGGACACTCACCGCTCACTCTCCTGCACCAAAGTCCATAGAGAAAATCAGCATTTTTTTAGCTCATGGGTCATGGCAGTTGCTGGTCCCCTGCTGCTGCTGCTGCTTCTGGTAAATTTGTGACACGTAGGTTGTTCGCACAAGGCATTTCAAACACAAAAGTCACAAAATAACACATTTGGAGCTTAATGATGAGAGCAGCAGTGGATCCACTATTCCTGTGTGCTGTGATGAGAGACGGATTTTCTCAGTGGAATTTACTGTGGAAGATTGAGTGGGTTACAAACCTCAGTTTCCACTCAGTAAAGGCTGTCTCACGCTAAGATAGTAGAGTGGTGGACATATTTTGAAGATATTGTAGACTCAAGCAGACACAGATTTTATTGTGTTTTGTTAAATGAAATTCAAGCGTCCATGTTCTCAGTGGGGTCAAGGGGTCGAGGTATTGTGCTACAGGCAAGCACTTCAGAAAAACTGAACTTTTTTAAAGTGACAGAGTCTGTGCATTTTCAAGTGCCGATGCTGCATTTACTTGTATTTCTGGTTGCGACAAGTTGTTGTAGTTGGACCAAAGTAACTGAGTGTGCTGAATCACAATACACAAGGAAAGTGACTTTGTGCATAAATGTGGATCCAGTGATGTCATACATTATTGATTCATAAAATTGAATTATTTGCTCGAGTCCCAAGGATTAATTGATAGGGGACAAAGCAATGTCAAATTTGCTTCGGAACTTGCGATGACTTTGTTTGTTACGACACGTGTCACTATAGAGGGAAAAAGAGTGATCGCGTGAGCTCCTGTGGTGTTTGTGTTGTTTTCAACAATTCACTTGAGTACTTGGAAGTGTGAAAGTACATTTTTATTACGTCAGAAAACATATCCAAAGTACATGTTTGGAATAATATTTTCAATTTTACGCCACTAGTTTGCACTTCACTACATTTACAGCTGGTGTTACTTACTTAAGGGAAACTTAAGGGGCATCTGGTAATAGTCCTTTGTCATGTTCCTCCCACGACCCCTCTCAAGTCTTTCCAAAAATCACTCTGACTTGATTTAGCCCAACTTCAGATGTACCATCTCATGACCGCTTAAATCTACATTGTGACCTTTGACCCCAAGGTTGGGAACAATGTATCGCAGTCAAATGCTGCCAATGTATTCAAGCTTTGCGTAGATATACTGTGTTTTAGTCTCACGAGCCATTTTACTGCGTTTATTTTCTCAGATACTTCTCGTACATGTTGATAATTCTGTAAGTAAACATCTGGATTATAATGAGATTGCTGAATGATCATCAAATAAAGAATGGAAATGCTTCTTCCGTGGTTGCTCCCATGTTGTTGTAAATAACAACAGCAAATGTAACGAGTAGAACAGTTACCTCCTTGGTTTTCATGTATATTTGACGAAAATCACGTTTTTTCTCCAGTTTCACTTCGCATTAAGTGTCCTTTAACTGGACTGTCTTGGAGACAGCCCCTGCATCAGTAAACATCCCATCAGGAGCAGTGGTATTCAGCAGTCATGCTGCCGAGGACTCACATGAACAGCCAAAAATGGACTTCACAGGCCGCTGGAAGCGAGCAGTCTGGCGAGATTGCAAGGACAAGGAACACTGCAGCTGTCAGAGTTTGGGACGTTCTGTTAAGCTTTTTATTGTCCGGCTCAGAATGTCCAGCTCACTTCACCAGCAACAGAAAACACACTGTGTTTGCATCACATTTATCTCTTTGTTTTATACTTCTTATTCCACTGATTTTATTTCTTACGCATGCTGAGAGTATATATATATATATATATGTATGCATATATATATATATATACATATATATGTATGTATATATATATATATATATACATATATATGTGTATATATATATATATATATATATATAGGTTATTTTGTTCTATATGTAGAAATGGTTCATGTCATCAGTCATTCTAGGGTCAGGCTCAGGACGTTAGAGTGATAAATGTGAGTAAATGGTGACAGCTTATTTGCAACCTTTGTGATTTAGCAATTATGTTTTTTTTTTAAGTGTTGAACCATAACTTAAATGGACATGGGATGTCTCGGGGTGAGCTAAAATCAGTTTTTCCTCATGTGTCTGGTGACATGATTGTTGAAGTCAGTGCTGATCATGTGTCAGTACCTCATACAAGGCAAAAAAAAAACAAAAAAACAAGTGAAGTATGTCTTTAATGTTCAGAAAGTGTATTTCCCTGCAGACTTTCAAACAAACCAGTTAGTCATGTTGTTGTTTTGTGTCTTCTGTGAGGGAGGACGACAGTGGAAACTGACCTCGGGGTGCAATAACTCAGCCTTCTTCTTGTCTGTCTTGCATACAAAGTGCTTGCAGATTTTGTTTCAAATGTACACAATCTTTGTGTGAGTGGCCCCAGAGCTGTGGTTCCAGACCAACTGTGATGGAGGCTTCACGCAACATGTGAGACGCATCCAGTCTGTGTGCACTGGCAGCCCCGGGGGCGCTGATGTGCTGCAGCTGAGCGCGTTGAAATCCGCGGAGCCACGAGCCATAAACATGTCAGCGGCACCAACCATATGCTTCGCGTATCCTGTTTTTTTCAAACGAACGATGTTTGAATTGTTTGCATGAGCCAGCTGAGCGCTCGCTCCGCGCAGGTACGCACAGCCAATGGCAGCGCAGGAGGGGAGTTGCTGCGCAGCGGAGAGGCGGTCCGCCCCGGCACAGACAGAGCACACCTTCAGATGGAGATGAAGTAGCAGCGACAGTCGACCGACAGAGAAACAGCAGTGTCTGTACCGCGGATCTGACTGGAGGTTTGCTTCAGGGGGGAAACAGAGACAGGTGACAGAGCAAACCGAGCAGCGAGCCTCATCCGCCGACAGACTTCCCCCCCTCCCTCCCTGCCTGCCTGCTACACCTCCCGCAGATCCCCCACAATACATGCATTTCGATACTACATGCCTTTGAATCTGATCGGCTAAAGCCCGGTGCATCAAGATGGAAAATTCGCACACTAAATCGGCGACTGAAGTTTTGGCCAACTTCGGTGTGAACGAGAACACGGGGCTGACTCTGGAGCAGGTCAAAGTCAGTTTGGAGAAATATGGACCGAACGGTGAGTAGTTGTTTGTTTATTTATTTGTTTTATTTGTGCTCAGCTTGTGCCGTGTGTTAGAGACTGGGGCGACTCGTGTGCCAGGAAATACACCGACTGATGTTAGGTCTCAGGCTCGTGCTGCGCGTAAAAACATGCGCGTAATTCCCTGTGGCGCGCAGTCAGTGGAAATGAAAGTGGCACCTTTCATTGATGCACATGTCCGTGTTGAAATCGTTCAGCTCTCACCGCACTGGTTAAAGTAACTCACACACTCACACACACACACACACGCACGCACGCAGGTCTGCGTATCTGTTCTTGTTGAATTCCATTCATTTGGACAGCCTAACCAAAGCCTCATTCGTAACCTTAACCATAACCATTTCATGCCCAACCCAAACATTAACCTTATCCACAATTTACATTTTTTATCCTAACTTTACCCAGAGCGTCAGAAAGGAGGCTCTGCCTCATTAGGACCAGGATTTGGTCTTATTGAGGACTACTTGTTCTTGTTATACCAGAAAAGGAACTAAATTGACACATACAAAGAAAGAGGGAGAACTGGACAGAGAAGGATATGAGATGCTCGTACAAATCAACACTGATTGACTGGTATAACTCATTTTAATCCATTTATTTGTATTAACTGTCTTCCTTGGGGGGGTCACCTCATGTCAGAGTGGTTGGTGGGGGGGTGGTGGTGGTGGGGGGTTGTCAAAACAAGACATCCCAGACTGTCATGTAGGATCAGGAAGTACAGCCAGGCACGCTCAGGCTGCTACTGCTGGAGTGGAAGATGAACTGGGGAAGATAATGAAAGAGAAAATCTTGAGCAACCTGTTTTCACTTTCAACAGACGCACTCCACATGGCTTCTACTTTCCAGTTCAGATTACAAGATCACAGGGGGAAGTGGATGTGTAGAGAGCCACTTGTAACAAATAGACAATCTGAGAGCGGTAGCAGCCACAGGGACACACATTAATTTATCAGGTGTTTTTGCAGGTGAGGATAGAGTTTTGTGTGTGTGTGTGTGTGTGTGTGTGTGCGTGTGTGTGTGTGTGTGTGTCCATCAGGAAGCAGCTCCCACACCTGTAACTTGAAAGCCTTTATCATTGTCTAAACCGGAGCTTGGTGTTCGATGAGTGTTTTTGTGTCGAGAGCAGACCTGACATCACCACACCTTCCTCTCCTGGCCTGTCATTTGCATGTGTGGCCAAGCTGTGTGTGGAGTAGAGCGGCACATTGTGCCAGTCGAACAGTAGCCCTTTTGTTGCAGCCAGCCGCTCTACCCAGGGGCTCGTGATGACTTCATGGAAAAAAAAAAGTAACGTCTTGCCGCAGATAACATCTCTCTCGCTTTCAGCTGTGAACTTCCTGTCTCATGCAAGTGTGTTCAAGAGAAGTGGAGGGAGGGAGGGAATACCCTTTCCCCCCCCCTCCTTTGGCACTGACTGCAAAAAAAAAGGTTACCCACACCAGCTGCTACCCCCCCTCCCCTCCCCGACACAGTCCCAAAAAAGTGGAAAACAGAATTAAATTGGTTTTGGTTTGTTTACGATTTTAGTACAAGTCACTGCTGAGTGATACATGGCTGCTTTACGGCTCCTTCCCCTTTGCACACAAACCGCAGACTTTGTAGTTGACTGCAAGGACTCTCTGTGTGAGCTTGGGGGTTTTGTTCCAGCGAGCGTCTGTTCAAAGCTGTTTGCGGGTGGTGTGATTACCCACGTTCCCCTCCCCGACGTGCATGCACCATGTTTCACGGCGCTGTAATGGTTAGCAGGATCTGATTAAGGGAAGGATCATTACCTCGAATCAACAAGTCCACAAACAAAAAGTCTCCGCAGTGCGCCTGAGCTCACCGTCAAGTGCTGTTCCTGTCATTTCTCCTCTTTTGTACGCCGCTTAGCGTGTCCCCAGGACGAGATGACGGCATGCAGGATGGAGGAGGAGGAGGAGGATGTGTCATGTTTGGCTCAGACGTAAAAACTCCTCCGTGGGACCGGAGAGGTTTTTACACGCTCAGTTTATGTAGTATCTGTGGGACGGATGAGGGAGTTTAACCACCGCTGGTTTCCAGTGTGAGGCCTGTTCGCAGGCTCTCTGCTGTCCCCTCATCGCCACAATCAATACACGACGAGAGTGTGTACTGCCTCATTACCACTAGACATAACTTACCCAAAAATGTGGTCTGGTCTGGCCTGGATCTGGGATCTGTATATAGCCTGCAATAGATTCTTACGCACATACGATTTCCTCTTCAGTGACAGTAAAGTCAGCCACATGGAGCCGAGGCTTCCTGGCTTTTATATCGATGCTTTCACGTGAGAAACTCCACTGACTGACCAACCTCAGAGTTTCTGCTCCCCTCCTAAAGTGCTGGAAAATTAGCTTAGCCGCCACATCTGGAAGGTCTGTGCTGCAGAAAGACGGCGGCTGACCTTAAATTCAAAACTTCCATTTATGGTCCACTTGCAGCTCCTTTTGCGTTCAACTTCATCCGCAGACGCGCACACGGCAGGACTGTTGAGAAATACAAGCACTGTAATTTACTTGACAGGTGATCACTTTCATTGTGTAATCGCTAATGTAGTAGAGGCAGTCGCTCTCTTTCTCAAACACACACACACACACGTGCTGTGTGGGTGCACCAAGAATGTTTGTGCTGTTATAGCTTGATGCTTGTATTCTGTTCCCATCACAACCCCATTGTCAAAGGAACAGTCCGTTCATTTTTAGTATCAGCAAAAGGCCGTATTTTCCCAATGAGCAATCTACTTTTCTTGGGGGAGAGCAGGAACAAGATAGATTCCTTTTTTTTTTTGCCTTTGGAGCCGACACTCATGAGGAGGAGTGTCAGTGGAAACAGGAGGCGTTAATTTATGGATTCTTTTGAGATAACATGCTGGAGAATTCTGTGCTCTAATATGACAAAATACACCAAAACACCAAAGCTTAAACTGTAGTGAGTGACTTTTGACATGTTTTTTTTACACCTGTCATTGTCAGTTCACACATTAAAAAGCTTGTCAGCTCCACACAACTCTCTCAGTATTTCTCAGTGTATATAGACGGAGGCAACGGCAACACTGAGTTAGCAAAGCAAGACGGAGTGTCCACAAAGAAGTTTCAGAAGTGAATTCTATTGCTCAGTAAAACCTGGATAAATGCTGCCCCTGCGCTACTGTTGTATACACACAAACACTCCCTCTGTCAGGTCTGGTAGTATTGCTTGACACAGCCTGTTTTCAGATGAAGGAAGGAACATACAAATAATGTTGAATCATGTACAGAGGCAGAATGATAACATCACACTGCATCTTTAAATTCTTTGGACTGGTAAAACATTAAATATTAGTTTAGAGAATGATTAATCGGATCATTCTCTATGTCTCTTTGACACTACAGATGACTTCACAGCTGGGGAGCCTTTGAGATTTGTTTACGTTTAAGAAAAAAAAAAAAAAAAAAAAAGTCTCTTGACACTCCCTGCAGGACAGGAGTACAATTGCGCAACATTCAGGCATTCAGGTTAAACAACCTAACAATGCATGTCATTGCACCATCATGTTACAGTGTCCAATGTTGGAGACGTATGTTGACTTACAGGCAGACTGTGCGAGAGGAGCATTCAGCTATGTCAACAACAAGGGAGCCAACATCCGTTGGAGGCGAAGACAAAGCTGGTTGTCTGTGCTACGATGTTGCGTTCACTCGTATGAAGTACATTTAGTTCATTATTGTTATTGATTCACTTGTCTGACATGTGAGCTTACAACAGCGTCCCGCTGGCACCTGAACTGTGTTTTTGTTTTCTGTCACTTTTTCCCTTTGCACTTTCCTCACCCTGGTTTCTGCCGTGAATAATAATTACAACTTCCTCTAGTGGGATCTCACGCGCACTGTTGTTTTCTCTTCCTGTTCTGCAACTCAACATGAAGGCAGCCTGAATTACCCCCCTCACCCCCCCGCCCCGGTGTTTGAAATACGAGAGGAGCTGGGCTGTTTCCTGCTCCTCCTCCGTCACACACAGACGCAACCCTGACTGCACCGCACTCCTCACTCTGGAGTTGTCAGCTCCCACTGCACTGTCACTCCTCCTGAAAAAGCGCACATTCAAGCGTTAAATACGCACAGACAGCGCTGCAGTTTGTGGCGTGTGTGGGCTGAGAAGGGAGAGTTAAGTTGTAAAGGAAAAGTCACTCGAGTCACTTCCCTGTTCTAGTGCGGGCCCTGTGTGTGTGTGTGTGCCTGCCCCGGCTGCTTTCAGAGGAGCCTGTCACTTCTCTCCCGCTTCTTCATCTGTCAGTCGCCGTCGTGATGATGTCGAGTCGCCGGGGTCTCATGCGACGCTGCTGATTTATTAGGAGAAAAGATATAATTGGGATTTTGCTGACAGATCATTATGATTGCCGTTTGATTTGTGATGTATTGTTTCCCCCCCAGTCGAGTTTTGTGTAAATATTCATCAAAACACAGAGACACATTAAAGCACGACTTCTACTATCTAATGAAAGGATGAGAGAATGAATTGTTATCATTAACTATGATCATAAATAGAAGCTATTTATTAATTGATTACTTGTTCAGCCCTATTAATAGCTCTGCAGCAGTCTGGAGAAGATAAGTACACAAAGGTGTTTTGTGTTTGTAAGGAGTGTTGAGTTCAGAGCATTTATTGAACGCTGGTGTGCCTTTTCGGTGTATAAGTAAAAACAAAGTCTTCAGAAAGTGCTTGGAGAGGGAGAGAGACGAGCTGTTTGTTAAGTGTAATGACATGTATGTAAAATGACTCATTATTGTAAATATAAAAGCTACCTTCTTTAAATCAGATAGATAAACCTGTTCCCCTTCACCGTCAAGTGTTTTGTTTGCCTGAAAGAAAACAAGGAGCAATGAAGAGAGCAGGGAAAATAATCTTTGCTCCAATTATTCCACTTTTTGACTTTCAATAAGTCCATAAGTTTACGTTTTAACAGTCATTTTAAAGAGAGCGCGGAAGAAAAACCAAAGTGCTGGTGGGGTCGCGCTGACGCCTCTGTTGTTATGAAGCCACCGAAACCTGGGAGCTGCTGACATGACATGGCTGCACTTTCACTGAATTAATTCATGTGTTAGACTAATAAAAAAAAAAAAAAAAAATACAAATCAAAGACAGAGATTACCAGTAATGCCTCTCCCTCACCCCAGCTTTGTTGTTCAATAAAAAAGGCTGTGTCTGGGTTAAGCCTCTCCTTCACCCACTGATCCAGAGCTTCATGTGGATGATCTTAGGTTCAAAGTTTATTGCAGAGTCGATCAATTTGACATACTTTTTTGTCTGGGTATCAAAGGACACGCTTTAAGTGCGTGCTGCATGCATGTGATGTGCATTGAAACATGTGTATGTGTGTATGGTTCAGTAGTATTTGCAGCAGCAGCAGCAGTTTACAGTTTATTCATAATTGAACATATCACCCAGGGCAGTAATATGGTCACTTTTGAATAACCTGAATGGCACAGACTCACACCTACAGCCTGTTTGTCTTTTAAAAGACTATTTTTTTTAACAACATACACATCTAACATTGTAACTTTATTACTTTTACCAATCGCACCACTTGAAATTGTCCCCCTTCTGCTCCGTGGCTCAGATCAGTGAAGTCTACTAGTCCTACTATATCTTTCACCGTTTTGATTGGGAGAAAGTGATGCTCTGGTTTCTAAACCCAAAATAAACCGTATAAATAGTATGATGTTAACACAGATATTTCAGTCTGTCATTAGGGGGATTGCTGACCAATTTTTTTACAGCAGTGAGCTTCTCAGCTTGTCTGCTGCATGGCCGGGTGCCATCTACCCCGCTAGTCTTTTGGAGATGCTCAAAAAAACGGTTCTTCACACAGCTGTGATCATAAAGAGGAAGGAAGCTTGGAGCCCTGATGAGATATCAGCTTGGCGCTAATCACCTCACGCATGTCCTGCTCAGTTGACAGGCCTCTTTCCTTTTTCCTCTTGGTACTTGCCGCGAGTGTTCAACAAGCAGCTTTGTGTTTGGCTGCAGCTCAGATACTGTGTATCTTATTGAGAGGTTGTACTTTATCAAGACTCATCTCTCATCTCTTTGTTGGACAAAGATGAAAACTATTGGCACTTTTCTGCTCGACTCAACTCTACGTTTTGTTTGTTTTTTTTCCTTTTCCATTAGATAGTACCTGGTACCTGCTGCTTTTTTTTTTTACTACCTGCTCTAGCAAGGTTCCAAGCGAGTTGAGACGATACTAAAATGTGACGTCGACAGACTGCCGACTGCTCATCGGTCAGAGAGTTTGGTGTCATGAGCGCGACATCCGACACGGGCATCAAACTGAACAATGCCGAACTGCAGATCAGTTAAAAAGACTTGGAAAAATCACAAAACATGCCTCATTCTCCAAAATTTAGCAAGGACATTCACAACCTCGTCAGCTGTATTTCAGACGTCAGAGTCTGTGCTCCGGTCATGCAGGAAGTACTGAAGTATTCTTTTTAATCAACTGATCGTAATTGTTCAGTACGCTGAAGGGAACTGCTTTGTATGTTTTGTGACGCGTATACAGAGAAGTCATGGCACTGTCACACAGCCGTGCTATGACGACCCCGCCCACGTTGAGAACGCACTATGAAGTAATGGAAAATGACGTGTCTGATACCAGACAGAGGAGAAGAGTCGAGCGGAGCAGAGCAATGTTCAATATTCGAGAAGCGTCGGTTTCCCATTTGGGAAAATGGTAAAACACCCAATGCAAACAGAAAAACAAAGCAATGCTCCAGTTGAATTTCGGCACACTGTATGTGTGCAACACCCCAAGGAAAAACCCAGTTTGTCTTTTTCCCTGAGCTCAGCTCAGTGTCAGAAACGGTCCAACCAACGGGCAGCAGCTGCAGCAGCCGGCGGCGGCGGCGGCCGGATGATTTCCTCTCTGTGTCTCCAGCATGACGTAAATTACAGGGTAATCAGATAATCAAACATAGCAGCTAAAATGATATCACAGATAACTCCCCATATCATTTTCTACCCGTGTTATAAATGTCCTCTCACTGAAATTAAACCGTTTTTTTTCCTCACTGTTTGTGTAGATTATGTCATAGAATGGACCTCAATCACAAGCAATGTGTTTAAACCACTACTTTAATCCAACAACATAGATTGTTAGCACTCCATTTATTTAAAAAAGGCTTTAAAAGACAACAATATATATATTTCAAGTGAATTTAATAAACATGGCGACCATGATCAACTTTATAAATACTAAACATACATACATAGGCCAGAAACAATCACTCCATTAAATTGATTACTAAATTGCTATTTTGATAATCAATTAATCAAGTGTTTTGGTTTGTGAACCAATCGAGACATTTGAGGAACATTTTTCCATTTTTTGTTAAACACTGCTCAACATTTGATGGACCAAACCAAAGAAAAACAAATCGACAGATTCATTGATTATGAAAATAGTTGACGAGCATTAACATGGCACTGAAATGTTTTTTATTGTCATCTTTTAATGCCTTAGAAATAAATAATAATAAGTGTTAACACACTATGCAGTTGGATTAATGGGTCTGTCATTTGTGCACACACACATGGTCTGAGGAAGGTCTAAATGAGTTTTTTCCCCCATAATAATAATAATCGTTACTTGCAGCTCCATACATATGTTAGCCTTATTATTGTTATTATAATAATTATTATGAGCATGTTATGGTGACTGAAGCGTTCAGATCAGATGACTGTACTTAAGTGAAACCACATGCAGCTGAGCACTGCGTGTTTGAATTCATACTGGGTGTCTTTAATCCTGGATCCTGCTCTCAGTCGCAGGTTTCTCATGACAACTGAAGAGGAGCTTTGTGTTTGAGCTCTTTTCTGTTGTTTACGCTGCAGAGGATTGATAGAGCACTAGAAACACCTCTGCTCCTGTTGCTTTGTGTTGCTTCCCAGTGTTTGGCGGGAAGACTAGAGCACTTGACACGGCTGTGAACGACTTCCTCAGAGAACGGAAGCCGGCGGCCACCAACAGTTGTGATGAAGGAAGCTTTGACTTTGTCAGACGGCAGACAGCCTTTGTGTCAGAGATGGAAAGGTTAAGTAGGAGACTGTAGTACATTCATAATTGACATATGATATGGTTAATGCATTAGGAAAGTGATCAGGTGTATAGGAAGCTGCCCTTAATTCCAACCCTTAATATACGGTGATATTTTATAGCAAATAAGTGTTGAAAATTGAAATTGGGAGGGACTAACGGAAATAGAAAAAAAGATTTTATTAGGTGATTTTTTTTAAATGTTTCATACATGAATGAAAGTTGGTAAACGCTCTAATCATGTCAGGACGTTCCAAAAAGTCAATGAGGACTTTGCCGTAAATCCTACAGGAAGGCCGCCATGTTGGGTTGAGCGGTCGTTTTTCGCAATTTTGGTATTTGAACAAACTTGTCCTAGAGCTCTAGTGCGATCGTGTTGATATTATTGATCTGTCTCTGGTGTTTGTGAACAGAAACAAATGTAATGTTATTTGTATGCTGTGTCCTGTCAAGCAGAACTATCAGACCTGAGGGAGCGTTTGTGTGTATGTAGCAGCAGCGCAGGGGTGAGAGGTGCAAGAAGCGTTAATCACATCAAACTGCTTTTTTTTTATTTTTTTTAGACGGAAGAATTCACTTCAACTTTCCCCTCTTTGTGTTTTCAGTCATACTTAAACCTGTTTGAAGTCGTTGACGCCGCCTGACGTCTTGTCATGTGGAGCTAATAGGCTGAATTTTATGAACTCACTTGACAGTGGAATGTAACAGACATTTGTCCATATTTAGGAATTCCGCACTACAGTTTTAAGCCTATGACCACTAGTTGGCAGCAGATTTCACTCTGTTCTCCTCCTTCCTCTCCTCTCACAGTCATCGTTGCCCATCGTGTTTTTTGTTAGTAGGATGTATGTAGTAGGAGAGAGTATGTTCTTCTTGTGCCTCTGTCCTCACGTAAGCACCTGCCTGTGACTTGGAGGTTTGTGACTCTCCACTTGCTTTCACTCCAGGTAACGGAGTCCATGGAGGTTGGAACTGAGCTCGTTCACCTCAGAATGTGTGGCGTGTTTGATGCCTGAAGTCAGAGTGTGCTGTATCAATGCCCTGCTGATTGCGTAACAGCCATTCTTGGTGAATTTTGACAGACCCTGGCACATTACATCATATGAGGCTTGTTTTCAAGGAGCCATCATGATCCAAGTTGTCATGGTAACTCCCGAACCCTTCTCATGTTTGCAGTTTTCGCAAGACGGCCTGAACTCGAGCTTGTTAATTCTTGTCTTTTTCGACACTCAGATGTGATGTTTACTGGAGGTCCTCATGATTTGTTCATGGATTCGGACAGACTGGGCAGAGAAGCACAGCTGGCAGTGAAAGCTCATTTATCAGAGCGTGGTGTGCTGTATGAATCGATACACGGCCAATTTCCTGCTCCGCTTCCTGACTCTCTGGACGCAGAAACCAGCCTCCTGCTGTTGTTGGCAACTATCTCCAGGAAGTGTCTCCCCTCTGCCCACAGCTGCTTGCTGTGCTGCAGCTTGTAAACAAGTTCTTTTATTCATTGTCTGCTCCGGGAGGGCAGAGGTGGGGAGGTACTGTGGGGACACAGTGAGTGGGGTGGGGGTAGTGGTGGTGGTGGTGGTGGTGGTGGCTGAAGTCAGTAGTCAGGAATGTGCCTGGGCAAGCCTCGGGTTGACACAGCCCAGATGACTGAGGGAATCCTTGGCAGAGGGAAGCGGGGGAACCCCGTTCAACAGCTCCAGCCCTCTTACTCCCTCCCTCCCTCCCTCCCTCCCTCCCTCCCTCGCTTTCTTTCTCTCTCTTTTCCCTTTCGTTGGTTTCGTCCTCTCAGTCAGTCTGTCTTTGTCTCCTGCCCTCAAGCTGCAGCCAGCCTGTCTGCCATAAAAAACATTATACAACCGATGAGGAGGAGGAGGAGGAGGAGGAGGCACAGTGATGGGGAAACAGGCTTATGTCAGACCGGTGGAGCATGGAAAACAGCAGAACCCATTTCTCCTCCACATTTGTGCTGCTGCGGGCAGAGTGTCAGCCAAAAGTCCCTTGTGAGTTCAACTGTGTCCAACCTGAACTCTGAAAAGCCTCCAGAAAAGCAAGTTTATTCACAGTGACTCACCAGCTATTATTACACATGCGGGCGACAGACACAGGTGACCTCAGCACAGGGGTCAGTCCTCCCAAAAAAGTTGGTGACTATGCAGAAATATTGGTCAAGAGATCGCATGCGGACTTGACTGGAGGGGTTATCCGTTGGGCTGCAGCAATTCATCTCTTAATTGATTTGTATTCAAGTGCTAAATGAATCATTTAAATGTAGCTTTAAAACAAGCTTCTTAAATGTAACTGGCGAGGACTGTTTACTTTAAAGTGCCTTCATTTATGAATCAAAATATCGATATATTTGCCATGGCATATTGAATATCGTATTGAACGAGGAAAGACGACATAATATCACCAAAATTATATTTTTCACCCACCCCTACTTCACCCCTATATCACCCTCTGTTTTAACTAAATGAAGAAAATCCCTCCATCTGAAATTGGCAAGCTTTTTAATCTTTGCCCATCTTTGACCAATGAAAAACACGTTGTCCTCTGAGAATTCATGGACGTGAAATGATTTCTCTTTCTGCCGCAGCCATGTGTAATTTGAGTTTGTGCAGAGTTTCTTTGTTTGTGGACGGAGGGAGGCTGTGTGTGCTTATGTCGTGGGCTGCCCTTTTTCCAGCCTCTCTCTCTCTCTCTCTCCCTCCCCTCTCTCCTCTCTCTCTCCGCAGGGTCACGTTTTACACTTGTGTAGTCGCAGTCTGGTCAAAACATCCAGAACAGGATGTTTCCACTGCTCAGTGGAGAACACTGCTGTCATTTAGGGTTACAGCCCACTGCGTCCTAAAAATAGCCGCTCTCCCCTCCTTATTGGGTAACGCGCGCTGTAATTGAAGTCCTTCTAAGTTTGTCTTATACGACAAGAGTAATGGGTGTATTTTGTGATGGCAGATGCACTTGATCCGATCACTGAGTTCTTCCAGTGAGGTAAACGCTGTTTGTTTGGTCATAACTCAGTGGACACGATGAGGGTCCTGACAAACGCGGTGACTAAGAACGCCTGTGTCTCATTATGGCGATACCGATCAACAGTGCTCGTCAGTCTCTGTGCTTTTAGAATGTGACTGATGTGTTTATCGGTGACTCACGTGTGGTGGGTGTCGTGTCCGGGTGATCAAACCAAAAGTGGCTCGCAGGCTCGGTTTGTCTTTAGATGGTAAAATAAAGACAAAGAAGACGAAAAGTGCAGAAAAGGAGCTGGGGCTGTTCCATCTTGGCTTTGTTTTTGTGGATGTTTATGCATGAACTGATGCAAAAAGAAATCGGCCTGTGCACTGACCACTGAGGCTGACAAATAAAGTGGAGCCGTAGAGAGACTGAGGCGGCAGCATGAATGTCAATGACCAGCGCAGGTTTGATCAAGGGAAAATGTCACCTGGACAAGCAAACAAAGGTTGGCTTCATTAGAAAAGTCATTTCACTGAGAGCCACGGACATCGATTATTTCCGTCCACCTTTCATCCGTTTTGGTTTCAGTTAATAGAAAGTGAAGCAACTTTGACCTTAATTTCTTTTCTCTCTTTTTTTTTTTTTAAATTCTTTGACCTTTTCATTTTTTGACTAATAGTTTAAACCCACGGTTCTTAAACTTTGGCACGTGGACCACCAGAGGTACGGGAGCGTCCTTTGGTTGTACTTGCAGGAAAATCCAGAGAGGAAATACTGTTGTACTGTATATACCAGGGTATGCTGAGGAATTATGACTCTCTCGCTTCATCTTAATCTAATTTGACTATACCAGTGTCTGAAGTGTATGTGAGGAAGAGGATGATGATGAGAGAGCTGTCTCATTGGGAGTAAATCTGCTTCCTGTCAAAAGTCTGTAGCTGACTTTGCTCGACCTATTTACACCGCTGTATTTTTAATGTTGGCGATTATGGGATGGATGAATTGAGATGTACATTGATATAATGCTGCACGTAACAATGGGGCAGATTTGAATGATAATTGTAGGCGTGCCAGGAAGACATCTTAAGTATTAATATTTATAACGATATCACAATCTTTAATCCAGTATGATGATACATCAAATGAAATATGTTTCGTAGTATAATTAGAATCTATAAACGTATCAAATAAGCATGTTTAAAAAGTACAATAGTTCCTTCTAAATTGTTCTTGGTTACTTTGGATGTGAAAGATTTGTTTTTTAATCAGTTTATGATATTCAGCGATATCAGAGGAAGTGTATTTTTCACTGTTGGATTACATAACAAATAGTTTGAATGTGAGAATGTATTTTGATCCTTGGCAAAGGAAACAATGTCCAATGTGCCGAACTAAAAAGCACATCTAAAGAGAGTTGATGCTAGTTTGGACTGAGATGTTAATGTTAATTTTAATAAACCCTCTCCGTACGTCTACGTCCTTATTTACAGAGAATGTTACAGGAGATCAACAATTGTACTATATGAATGTTCTTGGTTGAGTTATGAAGCTGTTTGTTCTTCCAGTGTCTGCACTGACAGTGTCATTATACCGCTAATTTAAAACTAGAGGCCCGAGGGAGGAGATTAAAACTCCCAGAATAAATAATCCATGCAGGATTATTTGTCTCGTCTCATATTTTACTGCTACATTGCTAGTTATTGGCTTCAGTAAATGACACTAACTCTGCTGTCTATATGAAAAACCATGTGCTGCTATACTATTTAATCATCATTTTCAAGCAGGACAGTTGTGTGTGTGTGTATATCTCAGACTGAGGCTAAAATGATCAAATGTACTAATGTCTTTTTGACTTTCTTTTCCAACCCCCGACCCCTTCTCTCTCTCTCTCTCTCCCTCCTGCCAATTTGATTCCTTTACAACTGGCTTGGTGTGACATCCACAGAGCTCCCAGCTGAAGAAGGTAAATATTGATTTTTCCACTGAGCTGCTGTCCTCCCTTTACTACCTGATTAAGAATCTTGAGCCAGGATCTTTTCTTCCTGTGGACTGAGGATTAAACTTTGGGAGTGTACACAGCGGCTTTACATACACACACACACACACACACACACGCACATGCACGCACATGCACACACCACTACTCCAGTGTCAATAGAGGGATTGTTTTGCTTTATGGCTGCAAATAATAAAAGAAAACTCATGTTAATACACCACATAGATAGTTTCCAACCATTTAAGTCCTTTAGGTCCTTCACGTTAGAAGATAAAAGCTTTAAATTAAGCTTGAAGTCATTTGTCTATGCATATTTCAGGCAAGTCCTTGTGGGAGTTGGTGGTGGAGCAATTCGAAGACCTCCTGGTCAGGATCCTGCTGCTCGCTGCCTGCGTCTCCTTCGTAAGTATCTCTTCTCAATATTGATTCTCAAATGAACCCTGAGGACTGGGTCAAACACACTTTGTTCCATGTTCTCTGAGAGCCACTTTGCACTTCCACGTGTGCGAACATGCCCGCAGTTCCCTTCATACTTAAACAAGCGAAACAGACTGTGTTCCACACATGCGTACCCGATCTCCGCGTTCCATTCCAGTGGCGGCAATTTCTCACCAGGAAATTGCCCTCATTTGAATTTCCTTATACCCTTCGAGAGCCGTTGGTACTCGGCGTATGACCTCGGGCAAGTTTCCATGGTTATCGTCTTATTTATTGTCTCTTTTGACCAAACGAAGAGTGCACCACCAGTTGGGGGCATGTGGCGTAATGGGCGTATGATAAATTTTAACGTCACACGCACCCTAATGGACCTCCATGCACACGCGGCCGTGGAAAGTATGACCCGGCCCTTCTGGGATTTGAGACCCAGATTGGACGTTGGCCTGGAAATTGCCACCGAATAAAATGCTCCATTAGATTTGGGCAACTCTCTTCCCCGAGCAAGGCTATTCAACCTGGTTTGTGGTCCCTTTTCATGTGGAAACTGTATTACAGGCTTTTCCAGTCAATGTTGATATAGTTTCAGTGAAAGGGAACAGGCACTTCAGCTAAATTAGGAAAAATAAAAACCATCAATCAAAAGTCCCTTTGCTGCAGTGCCTCACGCCGTGTGACCTTGGTTGTCGTTTGAAGGTGACAGAGGTCAAATCGGGTGGAGTGGGACAATCCTGACTGCTTTGCTAACTTTTCCATCAATTACGACGTGTCCCCGCGTCTCTCGGGATGAAGTTGCCGTCGCTATTTCAAAGAGCAGGAACATTGCTCTAAATATGTAATATGTAATGTGTTTTAAGTGCAGGCCTGGGCCATAACTGCAGGACTTGTAGAGTGTGCACTCACTTTTCCCTCATGTAAATCAGGCCTGCCTGGTTGTTTATAGTGGAACATGCTTCCTGTTCCACTGCTGCGCGGATGCTAATGCCACACGATGTCATCCCTCCTCCTCCTAAGTGTCAGCGCAGTAACGACGAGTCACGTTTCCACCTCGTGACCCGGCGCTGCATCCATAAAACTCTCTGGTACTAACAGTCACTTCTAGAAATGTTAAAGTTCTCATAATTATTGCAAAAGACCAAAATCGTGGAAAAATAAAGATAAAAATGACCGAGAGCATCTCAGTCCTGCAGAGAGCTCCCTAGGTGTAAATATATTCGATGTAAAGATGACTTTTATGAGGCTCCATAGTTTTTGAGGACAAAAAATGCTGTCATGAAGTTATTTATTATAACATTTGGGTGCCTCAGTCTTTCCTCTTGCTGTGTTCACACACACACACACACACATCTGCTGCTTGGCCTGCACTGCAACACTGGAGTAGAATTTTCCTCTGAAGATTGTTAAAACTTGGTTTCACGCTCGTGAAGTAAATGAGGTCACGTGAACTGTAAACATTTGTTGCCTTTTCTGGTTTATTTATTATTGCTCTGTGAGTTTACTCAGTGGTTTATGGTACATTTACAAACTACTTACTGGATAAGGAGCGGCCAACAATCGCAAAAGTCGATTGAAGGCTCAGTCGTTTCCTCCTCGTGAATATAAAACGCATCAAATACTAAAATCACCCCTCGTGGTGAATGAATGTGAACGGATAAATAAAATGACTCTCAGTCTCATGTCAAGGTGAGTGCACACAGCTTTTCAAAATAGTCTTTTACTTTCAGATTTCACAAGATTATATTGAAATGAAACTTTCATTTCATTAAACAGCTCGTCATAATTACACCGTGTCTTAACAGAGACTAAGATCTATAATTAGATTCTGTGCCTGATTACCTCTATGTTTCTTACTGTATTTATCAACCAGTTGCACCTACAGAAATGATACTCTATACTCAGCGAAACACCCACTCACTAAGGTAAAGTTTTTACTTACTTGTTTGCTTAGAATTACTCTGATGAACGCTTTCTGACTCCTTACTACAGATTTTTGGTAGGATTTAGCCAAATCTTATACACGGTATTGGTTCGAAAGGAGATATTCACTATTGTGTTGGTCCAGTACTTCTATTATTTTTATAAAAAACAAAGTTTAGTACCAATGTCATGTGACCAGAATGTGAGCGAGGACTTTATTCAACTTTATTCATTTAGTCAACTTTATTTCTAGATCACACATAAAAAAACAACAACCAAAGTGCTACAAAGATTTAAAGGCACAGCAAGAAGAAAGGAATAAAACATAAAATAAATAAAAATACAAGTAAAACAGTAAAGTAGTGACCTAATAGAATAGTAAAATGGTACAAACTACATAGAAGTGTCCAGGTTGACTATTTTTATCCTGAAGTGAAGGCCAAGGAGAAGATTTAAAGTGTTCAATGGTGGGGGCAGATGTAATTTCCATGGGTAACCCGTTCCAAAGTTTAGGGGCAGCTACAGAAAAGACCCGATCACCCTGGGTTTTTAGTCGGGAATTTGGCACATCTAAAAGCAGCCTGTTATTAGACCTCAGAGCTTGTGATGGAGCGTGAAGAAAAAGGTAAGCTGGTGCCAAACCATTAAGAGCTTTAAACACCAACAATAAAATTTTAATATCAATCCTAAAACGGAATAGGAAGCCAGTGGAGAGAGCGCAACACAGGTGTTCTATACATTCTATGATACTGTTAAAAGAAAAGAAAAGAAGGCAAACTGATGAGTGTAAATTTGTAAAAAAAAAAAAAAAAAAAAAAGACTATGGTATCAGGCTGTGATGTTGGTATCGGACATGATAAAGTGGACTCCATCACAATCCAGAGCTCATCTGATGATGAATTACTGTATATTTCTCAATAATCACCTTCAGTGTCGTCCTTATAAGTATTTGCTCGCTGCGCGTAGCCAGGCTAATCAGTGAATCATCATGTGGCTTTTATTCGGAACATATTCAAACTGAGATCATTTGCATCTCCTGTCTCGTTTGCATGACATGAGAGCAAAGGTTGTTGCAGGCGAAGACTTCGTCGACTTTGTAATATAACCATTCAGATATCCACTTTTTTATTTTAGCTGAGGCAATAAGCCGGCCCACACAGCAGCCACCTGAAACGATTGGTTCACTGCCTCGCTTTTTTAAATTTCGGGAAGAATGAGACCTGATATTTTATTTGTTTTTCCACCACATGGAGTTGGATTTCAAGCCTCCTTTTGTTTACAATGTACATTTTCAAAAGCTGACCTTATGATCAATTCGATATGTATAACATGTTTATTTTTCCATTTTACTGATAGCTGTTCCAATGTTCCAAAACCTTGGAGACGTTCAAAAATAATCACCGCCTGTCGGCATGTGTCCCGGCGTTCAGTTATGCATGTGAAGCTGTATGCAGAAGTTTATTATGGTGATGCCGCTTTGATTTCCAAACCCAGCAAGATTACAGGAAACGGGCAGTTAATTTTCCACCAAATTTCCCTCAATAATTTCCAAAAAAACCCCAAAGCAATCCCCGTCGCTCCATTTTCAGGGGAAAGAAGGAGTTAGGATTTCAGACTGTGTAAAGTGTCTCTTTGAAGTGCGCTTGTTAGAGGAGAGAGTGTTGCCCCGCAGTCTCGGCTCGGTCACGAAGAGAGATTTATCGTCCCAAATGATGGGGAGTGATGAGCTATCGATCCGGATTAGACTGCCACGGCTTATATGCTGCCGCTCAATGCTCTTTGGGGAATATGCTCTTTATATTATTTCGTATGATAAGCTCGCGGAATCATAAATTGATTTTCTCTTTTGTGTGGTGCCGTGGTTTAAGTTTCTGTACCTCAGTGGTGACGTGTGCAGAAGAAGAAGAGGAGCTGCTTTGTTGCACTGGGAGGTTTTTCTGTTAAGATCCTCTGAAGGTGCATTTTACTCCCTATTATAACACCATCAATGACACGCGCTTACCTCCATAATGTGCCTGCTATCTCTGTGGAAGGTGAAGGGCTGGGGATCAAACTTTTGTGGTATTGACCCAACTTCTCCTGTATCACCTTATCACAAAAAATCTAAGTCAAATTTTGATACCTAAGGAGTTCATGTCGTCAGTGTCGGTGAGCCTATAAGCATGTTTTGTTCAAAACTAGGGCTTCAACCATTAATTATTCGCCAAAATTGGATATGAACTATTTTATATTTTTCTAATAATTACAAGTTTTCACATATTCCAGCTTCTTAAATGTGATTATTTTATAGTGTCTTTGCTCCATATAACAAATAGTTATATTGGTTAGTTTGTCCACAAGCCAAAATTATTCAGACATTTTGCAAAGAAACAAATAATTAATCGAAAAAATAACCGACAGATGAGTCAATTCTGAAAATAACCATTAGTTGCAACCCTAGTTACAACAGATTTCATAAAATTGTCATCAGTATCAAATATGAATACTGTACATAACTTTTAGTCAATACCCAACCCTACTAGGGAGGTTGTTATTGGAGGTTAATTATTTAATCGAATAGTATTTTTTTTTTTAAACGTGAATATTCTTTGAATATGTTTTGTATGTGGACAAGACATTTAAGGATGTCATCATTTTGAGATTTGGGAAACAGTGATTGACACTGCTCCTTCATTGTTCTGTATTTTAAGCATGAAACCACTTCTCATCAGGTTAATCTTTAATAAGAATGAGTGTTCGTTGCTGCGCTAATTTGAGCCAGTTTTATGACCGGTCTGTGTGCACTGTGACAGTTCAACTCGACGATGACCTCAAACAGTTCAGAGAATTGTATGATCCGCTTGTTACTGGTTTGTTCACCGGCGTCCCCGATCTTTCTGAACTGGACTGTAATTATCAGGTTTCAGGTTGCAGGTGTAGGTGCAGTGCATGAGCTCTTAGTCCCGCCCCAACTCTTCAGAAAATGGTTGCTTCTGTTGTTTTCTTTCTTTAAAATAAAAAAGAAGAAAAACAACAACTTGCCATTGAGCAAAATACTCAAAGGCTTCAAAATGGGGATTCATAATGGGCCACTTCCAAAAACCAAAAGTATTGATGATAAAAAAAGTCCCTGCTCAATGTCAGGAAGTTCAGTTAGTAACGTTGTCACACACACACACTATTAAATTCCAGTGGACACTCATTTGCAGTTACCACTTAAACTTAACTGCACAGTGATATCAAATGTCCTTCCGTGTCCTTGAATTCATTTTTGTCTTGAAAGCTATTTAATATTTGGACTATATCCCAAAAGCTTGTCCCTGTCTCGCAGGTAAAAACCTGTAAGCAGATCCTTCTCACGCTGGTACCGTAGCTCGTGCTCACACTCTGGCAAACATCATTTCATCTGCACTGCACCACAGAATGAAGTCGCCCTCACAGAATCCTTTATGTAAATGCTCATTTGTGTGTGTGTGACTTTCCCACCATCCGAGAGCTGTGGTGTGCTGATGCAACCAGAACCGTGCTTCGTCAGAGTCGTCTCAACGATCCTGTTTTTCCAATGATCTAATATCCTGCTGGATTTTGTGGAATTTTATTGCCCTTGTCATTTTAGGGAGTGTATGTGTGTGTTTGTGTGTGTGTGTGTGGGTGTTTTTGAGCTTTTATTCTGAATTACCTTTTAAACGGGCCCTTTGTTTGGTGCATTTGTTCGTTCAATATTTGACTCTTTTGATAAGTCTATATTTTTGAAAGAGAATGGAATAACAGCCCAGCGAGCAAACAGAGCAATGCTGATTAGTGTTGCATAATTTTATGATGTTTGTTTTGAATGCCTGCAGCGACTGTTGTTCTGCAGTGTCTTGCTTTTGCAGTTCATCCAGTCTGAAATGTTTGCAGGCTTTATCGCTTTATTGGCTGCAGAGAAGAGGATTTTTTTTGGACCACAATGTAGTTAAATGTGCCTAAAATGATTTAAACTAAAGAGATAAAACCAGCTGCCTAAGGTCTGAGTATTAAAGCAAATATAGCTTTATTGAAATAAACAAATTTGTCCGTCAGCGATTTATTCACCTTTCAGTGACAGAAAGTGTGTATTGGCTGCCTTAGAGCTTTAAGCATGTACTTTAGTTAAGGGGTGTTGCTTCACGGTGGCACATCTCCTCTGCTATATTTCCTCTAGGGATGACTTCATAACACTTTTTTTGTGTCTGATACTAATATTATATCATTTTATTGAATTTTTACCAACACCAATATCAGTCCGATAGTCTTTTGCTGCTTTTAAACAACGACTTTTGTGCTGATCCATATACTACCAGTGTTGTAATGTAACAAAGTACAAATACTTTGTTCCTACAAAATTCACATATCTGTACTTCACTTTATTTATATTTCAAGCAACTTTTACTTTAGATACTTTTCCTCAAGTATCCTCTTTAGGTACTTTATACAAGACTGATACCGATACTGAGTATTAGATATAGATCCAGCTGCAACTAGCGATTATTTTCATGATCGATTAATCCGTCGATTATTTTCTCGATGAATCGTTTGGTCCATAAAATATCAGAAAACCTTAAAAAATATTGATGGGTGTTCGTCAAACCTGGAAATGATGATGTTCTCAAATGTCTTGTTTTGTCCACAAACCAAAATGATTAACTTTTAATGATTTCTTTGTTATCCAGAGCAAAGAAATGAAGAAAATACTCCCATTTAAGAAGCTAAAACAATCAGAAATCTGGTTTTAATCATGAAGAAAGCTTTGAACCGATTAATTGATTATGAAAATAGTTGTCGATTAATTTAGTAATTGATTAATAATCGATTATTGTAGGTATAGCCTTAACCTTATCATGCATAATTTCAACAGCAGCCTCCCGAGAAACAACGCAGCCAGAGCGCGAACAGCATCCTTACTGCTGTGCGCAGGCCGAGTGGAGGACTTCTTACACACTGCACCTTTTTAAATAATATCCAGTGTGACACAAATCAAAGTGGTGTCAGTGAAGGGGGTCCTTGAACTAACCTGACAGGCCTGTAAAAGCTCCATCAGCTATAGCAACACACACCACAGCCGCTGTCCAGATACCCTTTCAGTCTGGCTCTCCTTCTCCTGGGTTTTCCCGCACCACCATTCGAACGTTTTTCCTGCCAGACGTGTTTCACTGAAAGCTGTCTTTGAAAGTGTTTTATGAGTCGTCATGGGATTGAAGGAGTCACAGTATAATGTGTCTGTCTGCTGTATGTTCATGTAGGTGTTGGCTCTGTTTGAAGAAGGAGAGGAGACAACCACCGCCTTTGTCGAGCCTGTTGTTATTCTTCTTATCCTCATTGCCAACGCTGTTATTGGGGTCTGGCAGGTGAGATACACTCTTCCTCAATCCTGTGTCTATGTTTGCATTTGTGTAACATCTCTCTCCCTGTTGGTGTTCTCATGGTTACGAGGACACAGTCCACCAGGTGTTGGCAGGGTTCGCCTTGTCCAGCCGCTGCATTCATACTAACACTATAGTGTCAACATCTGTATGTGCACACAGCTCATTGCACTGGAATGAGGCTGTTGACAGTGGAACAGTCGGGTCAAAACCCTGGAGCTCCTGCAAAATACATGTCTTCCATTTGTTTTTATGAGTCGGAATCAGATGATAACCATTTCCCAATAAATACAGCAAACATGAAGGTGAAACATTGTACCCAAGAGATCAGACATTGAAAACAAAACACAACACATACAGTGTAACACTCTGTGAGAAACGGAAACTAAACAGAGATTTAGATGAAAGGATGAGGAAGAAAAGTGAGGCTAAACAATTAGATCAGGTCAGAATCTACTGTTAGTTACTTCTATACTGTATATGTATGTATATATATATATATATATATATCTTTGTACATATTTATGTGTGTACGTATATATGTATATGTGTGTATATATGTCTGTATATGTGTGTATATTTATATATGTATATACATATGTATATTTGTGTGTATATATATATATATATGTGTGTGTGTGTGTATGTATATATATATATATATATATATATATATATATATATATATATATATATATATATATATATATATATATATATATATATATATATATATATATACACGCAAGTGAATATTAGACTTAAGAAATGTTGCAGATCAGATTGTGATAACTGCTCCTCATCCTTTTCCTTACATCTTTTTTAACACATTGTCTTGCACGTCTGCGGTCACAGGAGCGCAACGCCGAGAGCGCCATCGAGGCCCTGAAAGAATATGAACCAGAGATGGGGAAAGTCTACCGCATGAACCGCAAGGCCGTGCAGAGGATCAAAGCCAGAGACATCGTCCCGGGAGACATAGTGGAGGTGGCAGGTAAGCTGCGTCTGCGCCCAGCGAGTCGCTTCCTGTCACTCACTTGGACTAATTTGTTTACCTTTTAGAGGATTCCCACTGCCTGTTTGCTTCCACTGCCACGCACAGAAACACACACTCGCACAACATTTGCCACCCATTCATGAGCCTGGAAACACTGCTGGAATATCTCAGACGAGATTACATAAGAGTCTTTTCTCTGGATGCTCAGGTGCCAGGGCTTTTATCCAGCTGTGTCTATTTGTGTGTGTGTGAGAAAGAGAGGTTCTGTGTAAGTGGTTGTGGTCACCCCTTGTATTTAAGGCACAGTTTAATTTTCCAGCTCGCTCCCCATCCCTTTGCTTTCCGTGCTCTCAGTCTCGCAACCTGGACACTGCTGGGTGTTTGTCAGCTCCTCATTCACTCACTCACACTCACTCCCCTACGTTACATGCATACAGTTCCCCTGCAGTAAACTCACCCACGTGTGGGCAGCCTCAGCTAAGAATAGTGTTGTGTAGTCACATCTGTGTATGCCAGAGTTAGTGCAAACACACACACACGCAGCACCAAGGAGATCACTGCACCGTAAACATCACCTGTTTTAGGAGAGCAATTTTCACCATTGCACGGTCGGTGATTCGCCTCAGACGAACGCGGTGATGTGTGGGGGGGGGAAAGAGGCAGGGAGCGCGAGAGATGGCAGCGTTCATTCATAAGCACAGCACAGCACAGCACAGCACAGCACGGATCATACACGCTGCGGCGCTTACACTGAAGCCTCGGCTTCATTTGTTTTCCAAATGAAATTAAAATCATCCGTTCAAGTAATGATGTCTCTGCACACTGGTGCCCAGAGGCACGGCGGAGTTTTTACATTTTATAAAATCAAATCAAACTCAAAATGATTTCGTGTGCCATTTACAATTTATTTTATTTGAGTCCATGAGGTTGTTCAGACCTCTTCTGGTACAAACACAGACTTTGTCAGGATCAAAGCCTGGTCCTAATGTGGCAAATTATTTCTATTTAAGTAGAGCTGAAATAATTAATCCACAACTATTTTGATCATCGATTAATCGGTTTGAAGGTTATTTCACGATTAAAACAAGATTTCCAATTGTTTAAGCTTCTTAAATGTGGATATTTTCTTCATTTTTTCTTTGCTCTGGATAACAAAAAAATCATTAAAAGTGAATCGTTTTGGTATGTGGACAAAACAAGACATTTGAGAACATCATCATTTCCAGGTCAACATTTTTTAAGGTTTTCTGATATTTTATGGACCAAACGATTCATCGACAGATTAATCCATTATGACAATAATCGTTAGTTGCAGCTCTATAATTAAGGTTAAGGTTCTTAATTCATTTATAAGTTACAAATACAATTAAAATGAGCCCCACGATGTAAGTAATCAATAAAATAAAAAAAACCTATAAAGAATGGTGTCAGAGAATGCTGAGGGAGTATCTCATTTATTATTAAAACACTCACTCTTCCTTTCAAAGGCTGATTCAAATTATTGCAGGAGTAAAAAAGCGGAAACCTCCAAATAAAAAGCAATAAAATATGAGATGCATAAAATATGTATAATAGTAAAAAATAGAAGACGAGGAGAATGATTTAATATGGAAAGAGTTGAAATGTCTCGCAGTTCCTCACAGCCCCAGAACTTAGTCATAAAGTGGAAAGCTGTGTTAAATAAATAAAACTCACAGTGAGATTGTATTCATTTTGGAGTGGGGTGTAATATTAGAAAACACACCAGTTTAATTGAAAATTATAATTGAAGGAGTCAATGAAAGAAGTGTAAAAAAAAAAAAGCACACTCAGCACAAGGTTAATGATTGACGTGACTGTATTTCCTCTCATTCTCCTCATTCCCCTGTGAGTGTTAATAATTAAGACAAGCTCTCTGATTTTTCAGCTTCTTACATGTGAATAGTGTCTTTGCGCCACATCACCAAGAAATCATTCAAACGGAATCATTTTAGGTCGTGGACAAAACGAGACATTCGAGAACATCATCATTTCCAGGTTTGGCAAACACTGATCAACAGTTTCCAACGACCAAACAAGTACTTGATTAACTGAGCAACTCATTGAGAGATCAATGGATTTGGAAAATCATCGTTAGTTGCGAAAAGACAGCGAAATATGTGTTTAATACAGTGAACAAATCCAGGGGACGCCATTTAATGTTTGTACATGTTTTATTTAAGATAAAAAGTTCCGGTTTCTGTCCGATTAGGGCGCTGTCCACACGGAAATGGGTTTAGGCCGATACGCATACTTTTATTTGCCGGAGAAGCATTCCCGGAGTGGGAAAATCTCAAACCGCCGGCCTCACGTTTCCGTGTAGACGGCAAATACGATACTTTAGGAAAACGGTGATGTCATAGTTCCATATTTCTTGCGCTGTCATTCATTGTCTTGAGCTTGTTTGACAGTTTCACCAACTATGAAAAGTAACTCAAGTCAGTCTGAAAAGACACCACTTTCTAGATATCTATCTAGATACAGGAGATGTTTCCTGAAACTACGCCGTCGTTTACATTTCGTGCCGTTTCCGTCTGGACGTGGCCTAAGAATTTGTTAGGCTCCATGGTCCTAACAAGGATAGGTTAGTGTGTGTGTCTGTGTGTGTGTGTGTGTGTGTGTGTTCGGTGTGACATGTAGCACTTCCCTGGAATGTGGGCTTGTTCCAGCCGGTGCCGAGACGCAGACAAGCCCACACAGGTAGACGCAAGCACCAAAAATGACTCCACTCAACCCCCTTCTGCCACCGCTACCGTCACCGTCAACAGCGGCAGCGTCGCCATGACGACGCTCCGTGCTGCTCGGCTCGTCTCTCCGCGGTGCTGAAGTTCACAAGAGGCTGAGGTTTAACGACACCTGTGATGACAGTGTGAATAATGGGGAGACAGATATGACTTTAAATGAAGCAGCTGCTGCTTGAATTAGGGATCGGGAAATGATTGTGGACGGTCAGCCAAAAAAAATCTTAAGAATGACCATATTTATATGTAGAGTAACATTTACATTTTAAATCGGGCATCTGCACAAGTTTGATTTATTAAGAAATCTAGGAAACTTCCCTTTAAAAGTCTCAACTTTGTTTACTTTATATGTACTTGTTGACTTTACTCATGGATTCATTCAAGTTTTCCAAAAAAAAACCAACTTTTGTTTTAGCACACATAATTTGTCGAAAGTGGTGAATTCAATGTTGGGCTAGACTTGAACCAATAACATTTTGTCTTAGAGGCTTGAAAACGTGATTTATGTATTTAGTATTTATTTAAGTGTCACCTTGGGAAGTGTACATTTTTCCTAGAGTTATTTTTAGACTTTAAAACAGATTTTTTTTTTTCCTCCAAATTACTGATTTCAAGATTTAATCTCAAGAAACCCAACTATTATGGTCACTTACAATACAATATTCACCGATCATCATATTGTCCCAATGTTTTTTGCACTCTTCATTTAGTTTAATTCATAATTGTCGCCCTTGTGCTGTATGTGGTGCAGCAGTTTGCAGAGCTTCTATTTTTGCATTGTGTGTGTGTGTGTGTGTGTGTGCGTGTGTGTGTGTGTGTGTGCGTGCGTGTAAGAAACGATCAGTTGAAGACGAGTCACTTATCGTGCACTGTCAAAGTTTATTTTAAGAGGAGGCTGCTTCATTTCTCTCAAATGTACGCAGTCGTATTTCCTCACGCTTCCTTTTTTGCCTGACATAACTTTGTTGCTAAGCAGTTTTTAAACAGCAGTAAACAGCTGAGGTAGCTCCTCCGCCACATGCTCCACTCACTGAGAAAGTATGTGTGTGTTTCAGTGATATTTCACACACACGCCTCTGACTGCAATGTGTACAGATGTTATGACAAAGAAAACAAATTAATATTATCCATTCCTACACCAAGTTTCCCAGGCTTTCCTGTGCTTCAGATTAGACGGCAGTTATTCCATGAGAAGTTTATGTTGCGGGGGTTGGGGGACAGAAACTGAATCCACCATCGGAAAAGGACTCTGTTAACCACTAGAGCCTTTGAGGAGAGAAAGGAACATAGATATATTTACTCAAGTTTCTGTGGCTGCTGTCTGCCGGCCTTTTTGTAGGTGCACTCCTGCAATGCCAGTTACGGCACATTTGTAATTTGCTCTTCAGCTGGAACTTTCCTGTTTGTTTGTAATGGACCGACAGCAGTGGTCAGGAACTAAGTGCAGTTTTCCCAAAATGGAAAGGGACAAACCAGCTGACTTCCTTTTGTGTTTATGATCCAATTTACTTTATTAGGTACAATGGTATCCTTTGAAGCCCTTTGATAATAAAACTTATGAAATAATTCTATGGAAGTACAATGTAACAATTTGCATATGTTGCACAATGGGTTGCAATGAAAAATGACTGTGTTGCACAGGTTTCAACATGTGATTGATCAATTACTTCTTCATGCCTTTGAAATATTAACTGCTATATTTAAACACATGGATGAAAACTTAAAATTATGCATTTTTTCCAATAGATTTGTATTTCTACTTTACAGTAAAGTAATAGTATAGTATTCAGTTCATTGTAGGGAAGTAATAGCATGGTAATAACATCTTATTTCTTTACTCATCATCAATTAATAACAATCGACAACTGAGGAAGTAACATGGTATTCCTGTAATAGTATCTCTTTATTACCATTATTCTTACTAAGCTGGATATTGTATGTATAATTAGGTATGGTATTATTAAAATATGACCTCCCTTTTTTATAAAATGATTGTCATACTATTACCACGTCGTACTGTACTGTACTGTACTGTCATGTGTCACCTTCATCTTTTAACAGTTGCAAGTAGTGAAGTTGCAGCGTGTAGATTAAAATCTGGGATTTCTCTTTAAAACATTGTTGTCATTGTTCAGATCGAGATCAGGGTGCGTTGGTGATGTCGGGCATTTCCAAACAAAGGTTGCTTATCTGCACTCAGCATCGCTGCATTGGAATTCATAGTTCTCCTCCAGCAGGTTGAGGGTGTCTGTGGGAGGCCGAGGCAGGTTGGAGTTTGTCGGTAGGCGTTTGAAAAGCCTCTCTTTTCTGCCCTGGGCCAGTCCTGCTACAGTGAACCTGTAGCCCCCAGCCGCCTCCCACACAAGCAAACACATTTCTCTCCCTCCACGGCCTCTCCCACTGTACTCCTCTCACAGCCCATGGGTGTCAAAGGGAGGAAGGTAGAGAAATATGGAAATGGGAGTGCAGCCTGCTCAGCGCTGCACGGCGCGGCCACTCCATTTGTCTCCGTCGCCGTCTCATTTCTCAGTTTCATCACATCTCAATTCCCCTCCAGTCTCAGACCATCGAGCTCATGTCAGAAGGAGATGATGGAGCTCAGAGAGAGACGGGGGGAAAAGAACAAGAAATAAACGGATCGTAGTGAAGACACTTTGAAAAGCTTTTCTTAGCTTTTTTTTTTATGATGAACATTTATGATAGATTCTGGAGCTGAATGACTTGAAAAATATTAATTAATATCAGATTTGTAATTTGGAGCAAATTCAACGTGATCTACCAAAATGGAACAATCATCAAAAGGTGTGATTTTCCCAAAAAGTAATAATACCAGATAAAATAATTCCAATCAGAATATGATGGCTAATTTTTGTAATCATTATCTGACATAGAAATAAGTAGATGAAAACCACTGACAATAGAGCAGGGGTGTTGAACTCAAATGAACCGAGTCTCGTCTGGTTAAGAGGGGACAAAGGTGGGAAAGGAACATCCGGGACAGTACGACCTTAAAATTATCACGCAACAAACATATTTATGATGATGTTTCGCTGAATTTCAAAGTAAAAGTGCTTGTTTTGATATGGAACGGCGTCTGCGTCACAATTATGACACATTTATGATGCAAAAGTCATCTGTTTATATCAAAAACAGAATTTTAACTTGCAAATACATTTAGTATTATAGTCGGATCACCTCAGTGTTTTTAAAGGAAGAGGAGGTCAGAGGTCATGTTTTCAAATAACAAGATATTAACCCTTAGTGCTCACACGGCACAGATCAATGCCACAGGCGGGAATAATACACAACGCTTATATTGAGTGTTTATAGGTCACGTCTTCAGGCTGTTGTTGAGTCAAAATCATGATTCATTTTTGCATATTTATAAAAAAAAAATTCAATTTCAAATTCCTTTCTTTTTGTTTTTATGAACAAAAAGAAAAGAAATGAATTTGAAATTGGTGTGTTTATATAGTTGGTGAAAATGAAAAAAAAAAAAAGCATATAAGACACTCTATACTGCACATTCTTATTGCCTCTGTATATACTGTACGTTTTAAGCATAGTAATAGAAAAAAGGAGCCAAAATGCTCTGTGTTCTAAGGGTTAAGTGTTGGGCCACATGTGGCCCACGAGCCACAAGTTTGACACCCCTGCAATAGAGGATAAACTCTGGGTTAGAAAAGCAGCTAATTACTGTGTGTGGTATTATGATTTCAGTTTGAAAACGGTTCAGCCCGAGTGGATTCCCAGGAAGTCTATATTGTGGTTGTGAACAGCAGTACTGATGACTTGGCGTGCGTTAGGATCACATGTCCCTCATATTAGAAACAACACAAGAATATTACGTCTTCCTTCAAGTGTCCGGAGTCATTTCCCTCACCGCTCTGAGCTGCTTTCATGAGAAAAAAAAAGATTTCCGGTCGATGTTAATTGTCCAGTTCTGACAAAGAAAAAGCAATAACAGTTTGTTCTCGGGGCATTAGAGGCTGAGCCAAGAAATATATCTGCATCAGTGCCGAGCCTTAATAAACAAACCATCAGACCAGAGTGGAGACAGTTTATAGCAGACTTCATCTGTAGTTTATGTAATTTGTGAGGAATTTGTGTATCAGGGGAACGCGGAGAGAGAGAGAGCTGCACAGAGCGAGGAGAGAACAAACAGGAGGTGAAATAATTGATCATTTCAAAATGGCAGAGTGACTCCATCAAGGCTGTATCGAGCTGCCGTTGCAGCGTGAACTCACTGTGGAGTCTTTGCTCAAGGATTTATTGTTAAACAGATGCTCAGTAGGGTGTGAGTGTTAACTGCCACGACACAAGCTGAAGGTCAAACGTATCCCGTCCTTGTCCTCTTTTCTCTCTTGTTTTCTTTATATTCTTTGTGTAAATGAGCAACTGCTGGATGTCCTTAGTGTGTCTTTTTTTTGTGTGACACTAATGTCTCTCTCTTGGGATTTCTGAGTGTCTCTGTGTCAGTCCTCGCTCTCTGCCATTCTACCACTTCAATGCAGGCTAAAAAAAAACAATTAGATGTAGTATAACCATGAACAATTAAATCATTAGTCAGAGTTAGAATTAAATAAGGTACTATTTTGATGGCTGAATAATCTGTGTGAGTGTTTCTTTAAAAGAAATAAATCTTTGGATTGGATTCTTCATCTGCAGTTGCTCCTCACGGTTTCTCACTAGACGTTTGCAGGTGAATTCACATAGAGTTAACATGGAGTAAAGTTTTTTTTACCAAACCTGTAAATGATGAATGTCTTATTATTCAGTTTTAATGATTTATTTGCTGTGCAGAGACAATAAACCTCAACTCACATTTAAGCTCTTATTTTTATTAAAAATGATTCCATTATAAAAGATTAATAATTGATTCATCGCCTACAGTACAGACATCACCAGATGATGACATGTTATATCATCAACTTGAGAGTTGTGGACTCTGAACCTTGTTCTACTCTAGCAAACTGTCTTATAATAATAATTTCATTTAATTTCTTTTGTGCATTGTCCCATTTGTTCATTAGTTGGTGACAAGGTGCCCGCTGACATCCGAGTGACCTCTATAAAGTCCACCACCCTGCGAGTGGATCAGTCCATTCTCACAGGTAACTCTCATCCCTCATCCCTGACTGAACAGGCTTTTCAAGGCGTTTATATGATTTATTGAGAAGATCGTCCTCAGGTTATGTAAAGAATTTAATATTTTTAATGTGATGATAGTTTCTACCCTCCAGGCTGTGCAGGTTACTGCTAAAACGTCTCATTACTGGTGTCACCCTTGCAGATCTAGTCGTGTTTACAGTTGTCTCGTTTTTTCCTTCTCTTCAGGGGAGTCGGTGTCTGTTATCAAACACACCGACCCTGTTCCTGACCCCAGAGCTGTCAACCAGGACAAAAAGAACATGCTGTTTTCCGTAAGCGCACCGCACACCGCTCACAACACTCTTTTTCATCTTCTGCCTTCATACCAAAAAAAAATAAAAAATCAATGGCAACACACTCGAACCTATAAATCTATAAATGAAAAAAGCTGTAAAACACTGAAACTGCAAATGACTTTTAGACACATAATTAAACACTGGTGCTATAGAGATTTATGTCTCGTGTTTAGACATATATCTGATTTTTAGAGAGTTTAGAAAGTGACCTTGGTCAGAGGAATGGTCTTCACACGAAAGAAACTGAATTTGTGTTTTAAAGCCTCCTAAATCCAGAGGTTCTGAGGTGTCTCCTGCAATCAGGATCCTAATGGACTGTACCAGCTGTCAATCACACTGGTGGTTAGCATCTGTTTTCCTCAAAATTGTTATTTTCTACAGCAGGAAACTAGCAATTGAGACCATGAACTCCTCAGGAAAATGTTTACTAATGTTATAGATTAAGCGAGAAGTAGGCTAATTTTTACATCTTAATTCCAACTTTGCAACCAGCAGTCAGCAGTATATATAGATATATAGATATATATCTTTTGTGTTCACTATAAAGACGTTTATGCTTTGCTTTCTTGTTTTCCTATCGCTCTTTTTTTTATTCCCTTTTAGGGCACCAACATTGCTTCAGGTCGCGCCATAGGCGTCGTCATCGCTACCGGCGTCAACACCGAGATCGGCAAGATCCGAAACCAGATGGCGGCCACAGAGCAGGAGAGGACGCCACTGCAGCAGAAGCTGGACGAGTTTGGACAGCAGCTCTCCAAGGTCATCTCCCTGGTGTGTGTCGCGGTGTGGGTCATCAACATCGGCCACTTCGGAGACCCCGTCCACGGCGGCTCCTGGGTCAGAGGGGCTATTTACTACTTTAAGATTGCCGTGGCTCTGGCTGTGGCCGCCATCCCCGAGGGCCTGCCCGCTGTCATCACCACCTGCCTGGCTCTCGGCACACGTCGCATGGCCAAGAAGAACGCCATCGTTCGCAGCCTGCCCTCCGTGGAGACCCTCGGCTGCACCTCAGTCATCTGCTCTGATAAGACGGGCACTCTCACCACCAACCAGATGTCTGTGTGCAGAGTAAGTAGCAACCAGGAAATTAAAACGAATATTATTGGATGCAAGCAGGAAGTAATAGTTGAATTTCCTCATTTGATTGACACTTCTGAGAAATCGTGCAGGAACTCCCTTCTGAAAAAAGGGCTGCGGAGGTGATTTCTACAAAGAATTTGCTTTTCATTATTCACAGTCCATCCATCTTTGAGATTTTCCCCCTTGGTGTGTGTTTTTTTTATTTATTTTTTTCTTCTTTTTACGCAAGTGGAGCTTAAAGAAGGATGGAAAATCCTCGTTGGCCTCCCTTCTACTTTTTGACAGGTGTGAGATAGCTGCTGCTGCTGCTGCTGCTGCTGCTGCTGGTGGAGGAGTAGTACAGCCTGGCATGACCCAGCAGCACCTACAGCTCTACAGTACACAGCCTCACACACACACACACACACACACACACACACACTTGGCAAAGGTTTCCTAAATGTCACACTGCCTAAATAAACAGCACACAGGGATCCGTGTCCTGAACTGTACTCGAGGGTGGTTCACTATACCTAATGTTTATATTAGACCTTAAGCGCACAGAGCTGTTATCCACAGGTATTCATGAATGCTCTGTTGCACGAAGCAGCCTCACCCTTTTCCTTTGTGTCTGTATGTGTGTGTGGCTCTCGAGCAGTCTTTGCTTCAAGCACAGGGTAAATGCCAGTGCCTCTGTTTGTCTTGGCTCCTGTGAGGGGCCCTAACCTCACGCACAAACACACACACACACACACACACATTTGGGATGAGCTAATAAGATGCTACTCTGTATCTGTATTGGTCCCATACGAGTCAGAATCACTGTAAAACATAGGAAAAGGGAAAAATCTGATATGATCCAAAAAAACAAACGCAGCGGCAAAGGCTTTTTAAACGGAGTCATGTTGTGAGCTCGTCTTTATGGGAGCAGAATATTTGTTACTTAGATTTAGTTATGGTTTTGAAATAGTTCATTATGGCTTAATGGTAAATGCATCAGCACGAAGATGTAAAATGACAATATCAGAGGGGTAATCGGTATCTGTAGATACTCAGGGTTTCATATTTGGTATCAGGCCGTCCATACACACACACACACATACACACAATCTCAATAACCACTTCTCATCTTGCAGTTCAAGTCTCAATATCAGCTTTTGATCTCAAAGATACTAGACAGTAGAGATGGGACGCGATGTGCTTTTGTCACAGTTCGATTGTATCATGACACTCTGGTGCAGATTACATTTGATAGTATTGATAATTGCAATTTTATTTTCCTCCTTGAACCAAAATTAAATGATACTGTATATTCCTTGAGACAATAAGCCACAGGTAGAATTTACAAAATGGACACATTGCATATCATATAAGTTTTTTTTTTAGCTTTGCCTATTCAGTGTTTCTTCATCTCATACTTTCTTAGTCTACTTTTAGCTGTTTAACTTGATAAAGCCGTTTCAATTCATTGATTTGAGTATAATTTTTTTATGCATTCTTTCCTCCGCCCTTACTAGAGTGTGCATTTAGGGCTAAGAAATAATGCGGTGTTGGAATTGATACCATCACATTTAGATACCGTGTCTAATTACTGAATTTGATTTGATACAATCAATTGGAATCTGGACAGCTGATAGTTATTCAAATCGTACGCGATTGATCTAACGGTGCGAGAGTGCACTTATCATTCAGCCTCATTTTCAAGTCCACTGTAGGTGTTTTTATAGGACGTGAAAGGAAAACCTGAGTCGCACAGCAATCAGCTGCAGTTGAAAATAACACATTTAGAAAAGGTGATAGATGATAATTCCCAAAGGTATTTGTTTTTAGGCCTTGAAACGGATTGAAGTTCTCTCTCCTCAACAATAAACCAGTCTGTAGCCACCATGCACAGGCAGTAATGATGACAATAACAATGAGTGACGAGTGTGAATCATCAGTCTTTTGCACTCAGACTTGATTTACTGTGATGAGGAGAACCAGGAAATAAAAATACTGTGTGCAAGTCCCTCTGACGCTCTGTTTTTGAAATGTGGTTTTTAATGAAGCCCGTGCTGCAGAATCCTAATGCCCTCGTCATAGAAAGGCCCCTCCCTCTCCTCTCAGAGATGACGTGGAGCATCTGTGTGATGAATGCGTAGCAGCAGGGAGTTCCCTCTCGCAGGAACAACCCAGAGGAGTGATTTCACCGCACACCTCCCAGACAGCGGCAGAGCGAGGGAGGCGTTTTGACGTCGGTCAATATTGACCCTCTGCAACTCCCCAGCTCGCTGCACTCAGCTGTCTGGTGTGAGATAAGAGGGCACACATTGTCATGTTCTCAGTCACAAAAAAAGGATAAAAAAAATCCCACTTCCTCCTCGCTGTTTTTTTCAGCATGGTGTTTCCTGGAGATAATCCTTTTCCTGGTTGTTAAACTGGTGTTTCTTGTATGCTTGTGCAATGCCTTCTTTATGGGTTTTGTGCGTCATGTCGTAATGCACACAACATGAATGTTTGCCCAGGCTTATCCATCTGTGCTTATTCTTGGACTGTGGCCCTGATAGGACCCCATGCTTTTCCTCGGGGTATCCCCATATGCACAGGATTTCCAGGGATTCCCTCCTGAATCCTGACTTTTTTTTCCTTTCACATACATGGACACACACACACACACACACACACACACTCACTCCCATTGAAACCACTCATCCCCACATCAGCTCAGAGGAAGGGAGTAGAGGAATATAACTTGTGCCAGCACCACTGAGTCACATGGATCACACTTGTGCCTTGTTTCCTTGGAGACCACACCATATCTGATCGTGAGGGAAAACTGACCAGGGAGGAGAAAACAACCTGATTTTATTCCTCAAGCTCTGCTTCGTGTGCTTCGTCTCTCAGTAGTCATCGCTCACAAGATTTTAGAACAGAGACCTTTGTGAAAGCAAAAATTGAGCAGAAGGCTGAGGCTATTTACAGATCCTTAAAGGGACATACATATTCTATTGATATGAAACTTGATATTCTTTTTTTTTTTATGCTAGCAAGAGGTGAATCTGACTGTGAGGACCATAGAAGCAGCCTAGAAGCACATCAGACTTAAGTAATTATCCAGTGGCTCAGCAGAGGGTGCTGTACGCACAGCTTGACCTTAGATCCACTTTGAAATCCCTCCACTGTCAGAAATAAACAGTGACGTTATGTTGTTTTTTCTTTATCTTATATAGTGTGTGACATAATATTCATTTGATTTTGGAAAACGTGGCAGCTTTAAGAGTCAATCAAGTGAAATCAACCTAATTTCTTATAGACTTCCATACAAATTGACTTGCAGCCAGTAGATTCGCCCCGTTGGACATTTAAGACCATCATGCACTTCTACTTTCCAGTACCCGGACACTACTTCCTTTTATATATTCTGTTTATGAACAGTGTGATATGACTTTGTCAGTTTTATGATATTCATAATTAGCTCTGCTGGACTTGATGACACCACTGTTTAGTAGTGGCACGGCAACTAGCGTTCGATAAGACATATTTATTATTATTTAAGGGTCGCAATAAAACAATAACACTGATACTGAGGCTATTTTGAGTTTGTTGGTAGTGTTTTTTTTAATGGCAGCTGGCAGGTGACAGTCATCACTGAGCTACGGAGTTTGCCCAGTTTGACCATCTGTGAAGAGTTTCTGTTAGATTAGGCTTGGATTCATTTGAGACTCGGTATGTTGCTGACTATGTGAGAGGCTGCTGACCTGTCCGGCTCAGTTTTTGGCACGTGCACAAATGTTAAAAGTTGCATGTTCTCACCAAAATCTCTAATGTCACAACATGACGTGAGTTTGATTTATTACTGTGTTTCGTCTCGTCCAAACTCAAACACCAAAGCAGGAGAGTAAATGTGGTATGACACAGCCGCAGCACTCACTCAACTAAGACGCTTAAGCGTACATTTAAAGGCTTGTATGCTACAGGGAGCACAGCTGCCACACATCTCAAGCCTCCCATTGATTTTGTGTTTCTTTTTAAATTAATGGCCGCTGTTCAGTCATTCACACACACACACACACACACACACACACACATTTACTGACAGACGAATGGAGGAGTAAACCAAGTTTAACGGAATAGCTGCTTCATTAATTCTTTAATCAGCTGGACTTAATAGACTCTCCAGTCAAGGTTAGAGGGTTGCTTTCCTCTCTGTGGATGTGTGTGTTTTCTCAACCTAAAGGTCAAGTTATTTTATAAAGTGAATATTGAAAAGGGAACGGAGATCAAGGGCGGTCTGTTGGTCTGTTTTGAATTTCTCTGTTTAAAAAGGTGTTTGAGTGTCTCAATCGTATAATCCACCCGCCACAGGCTCCACTCCTTTTCCCTCCTCGAGCACGTCATAAATCGCACGGGGAATTTCAGGCAGATTTGCCAACCGAGCAAATCTTTGGACAGCTCTGGGACTCCCGCTTTCTCCGACTCGCGTTTTGTTTTTCCGCAGCTGACTGGAGCGTGCAGAGCAGTGTGCGCGTGACCGACGGAGCTCTTGCAGTGTGTCGAGGCGAGCGGTGATTGAGGCTCACGTGTTGCGTATGTGTTTGGAAACATGTGGGGAAGAGGAGGCAGCACAGTGACTGCTGCAGTACAGTACCTGCTCTCCTCCAGGTTTTCCTCCCGTCACGATGAGCTCCATCGTCTCCGGAGACCATTTTTTCCAGTCTACAAAGTACTTCCTGTCCACAGCTGTTATTTGATTTCCATAATGACATAGAATGTTTAATGTATCCGCAGCAGGTCAAGGAGTGAGGCACGAGTAATTGGCCCTTGTTCCGCGGTATCCTGCCTCTTAGCTTTTACTCACACTAACGCAGCTTTCATTGTTTTGTTTGAAGTATGTTTTGGTGGTGAAGTGGCCATAAATCAACTGTTCAATATGTGCCAACAGCACCACTACAGACAACATGAAGGCGCTAACCGCTCATTATGACACCTGTGAGGAGATTAAGGATTATAACACGCTGTCAGTTTATTATGAATGAAACCCATCATTACTCTCACGCAAATACGGTCACGTTCATCCACAGTATTGAGAGAGTGACTTATTACAGATGTAAAGACGTTGACCCATGCTTGCTGTTGAGCAGCCACAGTTCGGAATGACTAACTCTGTGTTTGTTTGCCTTCTCTCCTCTCCAGATGTTCGTCATAGACAAGGTTCAAGATTCAAACTGCACACTTCACGAGTTCTCCATAACTGGATCAACGTACGCCCCCGAGGGACAAATGTAAGTACGACTGTTGAGAAAAAACGTGTTCCTTTTTTATCCAGGAACATGTGTTCACCTTTATTGCCGTATCAAATGAAAAGGATGTGTGTGTGTCTCTCTGCAAACCTTTTACCCCGTGTGTTTCACAGTGAAATCAAAGTCCCTCTGAGCTTTTATCTTGAAATACGAGACATAACAAGCTGTGATGTGGTTTCGTCTGCCATGATGTTACATCACTTACCAAGATTTCCCTTCGAAATGGGGAGAAACTTTTGAAAATGAAATGAGGAAAGAAAAAAAAAAACATTATTTTTATGGGACCCAAAGCAGCAGGAGAAAATTTACACTCAGTTTCTCAGACATCTTATTACAACACAAATCACAAATATGGGAGTCAGTTTTTTTTTCTTTTCTTAGACCTTCACTTTACTTACACTTTACCAAGTTCATTAAAACTGCATTTTTTTTTTCATATTAGAATTATTGCCAGGCGTAATTTTACTGAAATGTTCCACACGATTGAAATTTCCCTTTTTGCTGAATTAACTGAAAAGTCCATCGAGAAACTACAGCTCAAAATAAATCCTGTCACCTTGTTGCTAACCAAGATCAGGAGTTCCTTGCCTCCGCTGTATTCCCGCTGAATTAAACGTGCTCTGTTGTTTTTGCAATTGTTCAAGATTGAGTTAGAGCAGAACAAATGGATTCAAACTTGCCGTGTCGGAGGGATCTTTTTTTTTTTTTTCTTTTTTTTTATCTCTGCAAATATGCATCTGTGGGGGAATATAGGTAGGTGCGAGTCGTTATGTAGGAGAAGGATTTCTCCAGCTCGCTGTGTATGCATGTTGTTTATTTCGCTGTTTGTCGAGTGCAGCATTCTGACTCTGCATGAACCTGTCGATTTCATAACAGCAGAGTGTGGGTTATTGTGTGGGAGCTTCGATAGCAACCGTTGCAGTCTCTACTGGGAAGGGATCCATGGTTGTCATGCAATCAGCACTGCTCGTCCAGAAGACGCACACACGCACACACACACACACAAATACACTGTTTACTACTCTACGACCACTGTGCTGCTAGTTAACTACGGAAAGCTAAACAACTGTATGTCTCGCCTGCTCATAAATATTGATGAGGATACTGTGTCTGAGTTGTAGTGAACTGTGAAGCGTTTTCCCCCCTGTGTATTGTGACTGATGTTTGTGTGTGTGTGTGTGTGTGTGTGTGTGTGTGTGTGTGTGCGTGTGTGTGTGCGTCTGTTTTTCTTCTAGCCTGAAAGGAGACAGGCCCGTCCAATGTGGAGACTATGACGGACTTTTGGAGTTGGCCACTGTGTGCTCCATGTGCAATGACTCCTCATTGGACTACAATGAGGTCATTAACACACACACACACACACATTTTTGTACCGCTGTCTTAATGAGGACAGAACAAGGACAGAATGCATTCCCTAGTCCTGCCTGTTCCCAAACCTAAGTGTGCCGCAGTCTACTTTGAAATCCGAAACATTCTCTGAAGCCCAACCAAACCTTAAATCACCAAGACGAGGACCAATCATTCCCATATATCATGTGAACAGGGGAGGTACAAAGAAATCAGTGCAGATTAATATCAGATTAATAATCAGTGCACTTTATTTCTTAAAACCTGTGCTCTAGATGTGCTGTGTTTCACAACACAGCACATTATTACAGCTGGGCTCCATGTAATAGCTGAAAGAATATAAATACCTTATTTGTGACGTATTTGTTCAAATCTGTCTTGCATATTTTACTGCAATTTTAAACTTAATTCCTGATTGAAAATTAATAACATATCCATTTATTTAAATTTAATCTAATTTCACAGCCCACACTACCCTGGCCCCTTACCTCAACCTTAACCATTACTAAACTAACTAAATGCCTTATCCCAACCCTTAACCCTAAACCTTATTCTAGCCCTAACCCAAAAACCTTGTCTTAATTCATAAATAGCTCATTTTCCCCAAATGTCTTCGCTCTCTATGGTTTGTGAGTCACACACTTCGACACGTTAGACGAGAGCCTTCTTCTCCTCAGCAGAGCTAATTTTACTCAGTCCTATTCTGGTTAAGATTGCTTTCTCACTTCTCTGTTATCACTTCTAAGTTATCATGGTAACCTTGCTGAGAGGAGAGGCCGTGGATAAAGCTCTGCTCCAGTTTGCATATGTCCTCCTTAGACTAATGGTTTCTGTGAGTAGTCATTTTTTTGTTCCCAGTTCTTTTCTTTCTTATTCTTTTCCTTTTTTTTTTTTAAATCAAGAACCTGAGCGTGAAATTAAAGTGTGCTAAAGCAGAGAGAGGGGCTGGTGAGTGCTGGAGAGGTGGGAGATGTGGAAGATGTCTTTTATTGCTTTCCCGTGCTCACACAAACAAATAATGTGTGGTATGCCATTACTACCTCATCTCTTCTGCCGCACTTCTCATCTCCTCTTGCACGGGCACACGTTTCAAACCACTTTGCCTGTGTGACTCAAAGTTTGTGGAGGCAGAGGTGAACGACGGACACATTCTGCTCGCGGCGCGTTTGCTCTCAAGTTGTTTTTGTGTCATTTTTGAAAATAATTGTTCGTGCTTGACGGAGAAGTTTGTGAGCGCGTTTTTTTGAGCTAGAACACGACACCTTACAGTAAATGCATCTGAGTTTTAACATCCTAATTGCCTTCTGTAAAATCCTCTCCACTGTTGCTGTATTTCTTCCTAGGCCAAAGGTGTTTACGAGAAGGTGGGCGAGGCCACAGAGACCGCTCTCACCACCCTGGTGGAGAAGATGAACGTCTTCAAGAGTGACCTATCCGGTCTCAGCAAAGTGGAGCGCGCCGGGGCCTGCAACTCGGTAAGCTTCTCATGTGTGGAGTTCAAAAGAGCTCCATTTCTCTATGCACATGTGCTTAAATAAGCACGTTACTACCACAGCTCACCTGAAATTCACGTTGCATTGTGGGTAATGTATACACTAGATTATAAAAATGAGAAAGAATGTGTGGACTAGGGAAGATGTCCGTGATTAATGTGAATGGTTTGTGGCTATGTCCACATTACTACATTAAGCGTTAAAAAGTGCATATATTGTGATCCGGATAGTCCTTTGACAACCGCAACTTGTCAATCAGCTGTTTCACATTCACATCTCACATCGGTCTCAAAAGAAATCCTTTCTCGTTCAAAGTACTTTATGAAAACTAAGTAAATATCTAAAGGGGAGAGAATCAACTTCCTGTTTATAGGTTTATACGCATGGATGCAGATTACTTAAAGTAGAAGCACTCTGTATCACCTGAAAATGCTTGGTCTTTTTAAATTAAAACTAGGGATGTCCCGATACAACCTTTTCACTTCCGATACGATACCGATATTGCAGCCTTGAGTATTTGCCGATACCGATATCGATCTGATACGATATCAGCACGAATCATACATACTTTAGTTTCTTATCATGTAGTGTGGAATGTTAGCATAGGCTTGATCAAGTGATATTACTTAAACAGAGAACATTTCATTATTCGCTGCTGGATAGAAGTGCTAGAGCGGAATGGACTGCTTGTATCGGAACACTTATATCGGAGATTTTAGAGGCAGTCCGATATAATCCGATATAATCCGATACTCGTTTTTTGGCTGATATCGGACTGATATCCGGTATCAATATCGGATCGGGACATCCCTAATTAAAAAATAGTAGTATGGATGTAGCCTGTATGTTGCACTAGTTAGAGGCTAGTGACCTTTCAAAATGGTCAGTGGCAGCTCCCCCCATGACCCTCAAAGGACAATTGGTGATGGGTGCATGTGCATTTATTGCACAGAATCACTTCTAACTGCCACTCTTCAGTCTGAATTAAACAATTCAGCGAGTGTTGGCACATTGTTTGTTTCCACAAATGATGCAAGCGTGCGAGCAAGTTCAGACAGTTAACCCGAGCGGCACTTTTATATCCAGGAGACACGCCTCGCTCCCTCTCAGCGTGGTGGGATATTTGAGCCGCATGATGTTCCCATCTCTCCCTCTGCCTGTCAGCGCTGATGTTAATGCTTGTGCTTTAAGCCCCACCTTCACCCCCCCAGCATCCACCTGCGGGGCGTTTAATGTGCTTGCAGTTCACTCCCCAATATGTCTATGTAAACATATCTGCGGGGGGTCGATTAAAGCCATCAAAGCCTCCACGCCGGAGCTAAACCATTTGTATACGGATGCAAATAAACATTCAAATCCTGAGTTCTCTGACACAGTGTTTCTGTGTTTGTCGGCTTTCCACAATATGCCTCTGACGCTTCCTTTACTCCCCTCATTATATCGCAGCGTTCACTGCACACTGTGCAGCATAATCGGCAACATAGAGCCCCCTCTTATACATATTTGCACAAGATGATGTTTGCGTTACGGTGAGTTGACTTGTCAGGTTTCAGGGTGTTGAGTTTGTTGATTGTCGCATGTGTTTGTCGTGCGGGCGTGAACCTGCAACTGTTTGGTTTAAAATGTCAGATATAAGAATGTTTTAAATGTCACGGCAAACACAGTGCGCCTGCCTGTTGTGTTTGACTTTGACTTTGAATTGATTCTTCTCATAATAAGCACCGAGCTCACTCCCCTTTTTTTAAAAAGACATCGGGTTCCACCAGTGAGATCACCGGTGTGCCGATGCTGGTGTTTCAGTGCAGTCGTCACCTTTGGTTTTTGACTATTATTGTTGGTCACAAAGCTCATCGGATGAAATGAAACTTGCTGTGACTCGAGGACATTTTCTGGTTGTAATGCAAACTTCTCAACATGCCCTGTGCAACTTTCCAGATATCTTATCTGTTGTGGTTTAGGTTGATTTATTTTGCACAACAAAACACAAAAGCAGTGAAACAACAGAAAAAACAACAAAAAAACAACACAGATGTTGTGCAGGAGAGATTCAGAAAAAGCTCCTCAATATCAAATATTAGCAAACACAAAAGTGCAATGACTCATAAAAGCAGACAGAGAAGCAGCAATATTGTCTTTCAAAAGAGAGGTGACACAAATCAAAAAGGAAACATATAGCAGGAGGAGGATGTGGAGTTTTACATGATACAAAAAAAGAAGAGGAACAAGTCTGTAAAAAACAAACAACCCCCTCTGATGTTCCATTGCTGAGCCTCTTTATACCTAATAGAGAAATGATGGAGCTCTATAAAGCACATTGGGAGGTATAGCAATTGTGCATGTCTCGTTTAATAAGCAGGGGAAGTAGGAAAAAAGATGGAGGAAGAAAATGGAATAAGCTATAATGTCATTATAGACACAGCATACGATGAAATCGGGAGCACGCACGTAAAACAGCAAAGTCATTTCTGCTCTCCTTCTATCACAGAGGGGGACGACTTTTTCCTCACACAGATCTTTATGATCGTGATGTTTCAATTCCCCCCGGCCGCGTCTGTGCACTCGACAGCTGTCTGATGGAGCGCAGTATTATCAGTGATAACCTTTCAACCTTTTATGTGCACTGGGATCAGCATGAAGACTCAGTACAGGAGGGCCACCTGCTGGTAGAACAAGACTTGACACCTAATGTAAATAAGGCAAAGTGGAGGGTATATGGTTGATTTTATCCTGAGTTATGTCACATTATAATAAACCTGTTAGGATTTGACGTTATGAATCTGGGGTTGCTTCAGTTCACTTCAGGTCACTTCAACAGGTTTTTCTGGTATATTCCAAAATGAGGAAACTCATCAATGTCGATAGAAACCTTTTTTAAAAGGTTTTAATCGAGTCAGCATTGTGAACAAAGTGCAAACCCGGACATATTAAGCTTTGTAGGAACATTGTTGGCACTGACTTGATTGACTTTGGCCATATTTTCCAACTGAGAGCCACTCAGAAGGCTGAGGTCATCCTGGGAGACCCTCAGCATCCTCTGCATGCAGACTTCTGCCAACAAGGAGGAGGTTTGCCTGTGTCAGGAGGTCCAAATCAAAAAGATATTTAAAGTCATTCGTGCCATCAGAGTTTTTTAAACAAGCTGTAGTTGCCATTAAGTCACATCGCTCATTGCACATCAGCATGATGACATCCATTGTATTTATATTCTATGTTGCAAACAATTGCCCTTTGGGGAAGACCAAGATTTTCCAATCCAGGATTCATCAGGCAAATGTGAAAGAGTGGTTCAGGGAGCATGAGTCATCATTTTCACTCATGGATTGGCCTTTATAGAGTCCAGACCTTCATCCCATTGAGAATCTTTGGCATGTGCTGGAGAAGACTTAACACAGTGATGCAGCTCTCCTATCATGAATACATGGTCTTGGCAACAAAACCAAACCAAACCGTGGTTTGAAGTAAATATTGTGACATTCCATAAGTTTATCAAAAATATATACAAAGCTAAAGATTTTTTGATGTGTATTTCCTTTCGGTTATTACTTCCAGCTTTAGCGGCTGCTGTTGTGGACAGAACTCTGGCAGCAGGCAGACATCCACACAAGGTGGTTAAGTGCTTGGTTTAAATGTCATGCTGTCACTAGCTCAGCCAAACCTCTTCGTCTCCCACCAGCTGCCGTCCTGACAACTACCCACGAACACTCACTGAACTCAAACTATTGACCCATTTCTAACCACCTCCTTCTTCTCTCTCCTCCTCCTCCTCCTCCTCCCCTGCTCTTATCCATCAGGTGATCAGACAGTTGATGAAGAAGGAGTTCACGCTGGAGTTTTCTCGCGACCGCAAGTCAATGTCCGTCTACTGCACGCCAGTCAAGCCGGGCTCCCAGAGCAAGATGTTCATCAAGGCATGAATGAATAATGCTCACATCACCAAAACTAACACTTTCATCACAAGTCTGTCTTTATAAATCACTGACTTCCATCTCCCTCCTGTGTCGACTACTATCAGGGAGCTCCAGAGAGTGTCATCGAGAGGTGCATGTACCTGCGGGTGGGAAATGGAAAGGTGGCGCTCACTACAGCCCTGCGTGAGCAGCTGTTGTCAAAGATCAGGGAATGGGGGACGGGCAGAGACACTCTGCGCTGCCTGGCTCTGGCGACTCACGACACACCGCCACGCAAGGCCGACATGGATTTGGAGAATTCCACCAAGTTTATGGAGTATGAGGTAGAGTACTGTGGCACCTTCTTGTTTGACATGTTAAAGAACAATCAGGAAATAAGTTTCATTTGACAAAAACTCAATCTTACACATAATCCCAGCAATAAAAACAACAATTAAATTCATGAAAAAGATTTCTGGTATCAGCAGATATCCTTGTCCAGGTATCTCAATTAGATCCAAACTGAGAAAAGACACCTAACGCTCCCTCAATCTTTCTTTTTTCTTCACCCAGTTGGGCCTCACCTTTGTCGGCTGCGTGGGAATGCTCGACCCGCCCAGGAAGGAGGTGATCGGCTCCATCAAACTGTGCAACGAGGCAGGTATTCGCGTGATCATGATCACAGGAGACAACAAGGGCACAGCGGTGGCCATCTGCAGGCGAATCGGCATCTTCGGAGAGGAGGAGGAGGTGACGGGAAAGGCCTACACGGGCCGCGAGTTTGACGACCTCCCAGCGGACGAGCAGAGGGACGCCGTCAAGCGGGCCCGCTGCTTTGCCCGCGTCGAGCCGGCTCACAAGTCTAAGATCGTCGGGTTCCTGCAGTCATTCGACGAGATTACTGCGATGGTGAGAAGAGCGATGGGATGCACCCCGCTTCAACTCGCATGTGCACTTTCTATGTCATGACATGTATATTCCACCTTCCCCCAGCTGTGTAGTGTGGTGTGAATAGGATGCATGAGAAGAGGCCAGTGAGGTGACATGTCTCAGGTCTCAAACTCTGCTATCTGAAGCTGTCATCTCCAGCCCACTCTGCCACTTCCTATCCGAAACACATCTCAGAAAAAGGGTGACACAGACAGACAGACAGACAGACAGACAGACGACTTTATTAATCCCTTTGGGAGGTTCCCTCGGGGAAATTAACAGCTCCAGCATCCACACACAGCACTGTTAAAAATAGAGAATAGAATAAAATAAGATAAGAATAAAAATATAAAAATAAAAATTAAAGTGACCCATGCTATATATATGTGGCATGGGTAGGACGATGGGAAGGAGGGCGACAACCGTTCTCACCGTTCCCCCGTCACACACAGACATTCAACACTATAAAGCTACTTTAGGCCCTGGTACAACAGATCGATATGTCTCTCAGCTTTAGCCTAATCCTGTCTGGATGTGGCGACAGTTATGCATAATGCGATGGCAGTTTGGCAGTTTGTTAGACTTATCACTTCTTAAAGAATAATCCAACCAAAATTGGGCCAAGTATTTGAGAAGTGATGAAGTCACACATAAAGCAAGAAGATAAAAGGTTTAACTTTTTTTTTTTCTCTGTCACATAAATAACCTCACAACATGATTTATGGCCACTTTGCTTAAAGGTCCAGTGTGTATTATTATTTTGGTTTTTTTTCTGATTTTGTTTGCTTAGTGCATAATTGCTATAAAATAAAAATATTTTGTACTAAATCTTCTATATGTACTTTAGGCGAGGGCCTTTCTACAGCAGCCCAAGTGTACTAACCAGTTGGAGCATGCATTTTGTGTTTTCAAGCACAAGTGTTGTGTCACAGGTTTTCTGATGGGAGTCTCTCTTCTTGTCTCAGACAGGAGACGGTGTAAATGATGCTCCAGCCCTGAAGAAAGCAGAGATTGGTATTGCTATGGGCTCCGGGACTGCTGTAGCCAAGTCGGCCTCTGAGATGGTTCTGTCTGACGATAACTTCTCCACCATCGTGGCCGCAGTGGAGGAGGGCAGAGCCATCTACAACAACATGAAGCAGTTCATCCGATACCTCATCTCCTCTAACGTGGGGGAAGTGGTCTGGTGAGGAACAGCAAAAACACACAGACTTTCTTCACCTCGGTCTGACCTCCTCCACTGACGTTAGCGTGTCTCATCTCTTGTCTGTCCTCAGCATCTTCCTTACAGCCATACTTGGTCTGCCTGAGGCTTTGATTCCAGTGCAGCTGCTGTGGGTTAACCTGGTGACCGATGGTCTGCCTGCTACTGCCCTGGGATTTAACCCCCCAGACCTGGACATCATGGACAAACCTCCCCGCAACCCAAAGGAGCCTCTCATCTCTGGCTGGCTCTTCTTCAGATATCTGGCTATTGGAGGTAAAAATTCAAAATCTGATCCTAGAAACGAAATCAGCAACTTATATTTTTGGCCTTTTTTTTTAAATTTTAAAATCAAGTACACAGTGTAATGGCAACAGAGAAACAACACCGTGTGCATTCATATCGGTCACCTATAAGTCTTGCTTTCACAACATTATTGTGTATTGTGTATTTTCAGTATTCACAGAAAAAAAGACCACTTGATTTACGGCACAAGGGAATCGTGTAACAACTTATCCAAAACACTGCAGAAAATAGCATTAGCCCTGTTTTTATTGTGTTTTCATGCATGTGTTATGTTATTATGGCACAAGCTACAACAACTGTTACCTTTGTCCTCAGAGTTTTTTCTGACAGTCACCAAACAATAACACACCCAGAAACAACAAGGGACATGAAAGCTTGTCTGTTGCTTAACTCCTGTTTAACAGTGTAAACCTGTGTATATGTAAAGAGTGAGTTGGCTGAAAACTCATTGCTGTGATGTTATGGCAGTTTATATGCTTTTCATAGGCTTTTTCAATATTAAAAAAAAATAAAAAAATCAGCCACAAATACATTTTGTCCTGGACTCTTGAGCAGAGAGAGAAGTCAAACATTTAGGGACTAGTATATAAATATACTGCAATCAAAGGGGGCGAGACGACCACATGAACACTTCAGAATGACCTGGACACAATGTGCATGTCATGATTCAGTCTCAGTAAACGCAGGTAGAAACGAGCCACAGGCAGTAAGATAAAGTAGCTCACAACTGTTGTCCTGAAGGTGACTCACAAAGTCATCCTCGTAAGACACCTTGTTCTTTGGCTTCCTCTCGCTTCCTTCTTCTCCTGGACTCATGAGTAACTTAATGCGTGTATTACGTTATGCTGGTTTGTGCTTGCAGTGCCATATTAGACCTTTAACGATTCTTAGTTTAGTCGCTTTGCTCTATGCGACAACCTGTTCACTACATCATGTACATGTATATTGGCATGTGTCTATATTTAAAACAGATACAACTGGCTTCAGTGGCATTGGCTGATTGGTGTGTGACTTGTTTCTCTTGCAGGATATGTGGGTCTTGGAACAGTAAGTGCTGCCACATGGTGGTACCTGTTTGACGAGGAAGGCCCACAAGTGTCTTTCTATCAGCTGGTAAGTTGTTTTTTTTGTTTGTTTTCTCACAACATTCTCTGCTGTTGTGATGGGTCGTGAGTCCATCAGTGCACAGAAATAGACAAGGAAGCAACAACTCATGTGGTTTGATTGCACTCAGGGTAGGAAGGAGGCCAAGGTTGCAACAGCTGTTCCCCGACAAATCTGAGCTACATCAAACCAGGTCACCAAGGTCCTGGTGACACATATAAAAGCACAAGTACACACACACACTCCCACTAACTCTTCCTGTCTCCCCCGTCTCCCTCTCTCTACAGAGTCATTTCATGCAGTGTACTGAGGACAACCCCCTGTTCCAAGGCCTGGACTGTGAGGTGTTTGAATCCCGCTACCCCACAACCATGGCTCTGTCCGTGCTGGTCACTATTGAAATGTTCAATGCGCTCAACAGGTCAGTCATCTCATGTTCTGACGCCGGGGTGAACATGATTTAAATGTCACTGCCGTCAGATATTTATTAAAAAACAGACGGATAACAGCGACATTTCCAGGCCAAAATAAAATCACGTCCAGCACAAACATCGGTTCATGTGGGCTTTTTGTTTTTTTTTAATAACGGCCACACTTTTAATATCCTGCATTTAGTGAATGTGGCTTAGCCACACATCTGAACAAATGGAATAATGCTTTTTTTTTTTTTTTTTGTAAGGAGACAGAAACTAGAAGGAACAGTGGTATAAAGGGAAAAGTGTCCCTGGTGTTTTTGCCAGCATCACTCATGGAGCAAGTCAGTCAGTTGCTCCGTATATGTCTCACTTAGGAAAGTATCTGAAAAAGGGAAGGTTGAAATGAAGTGAAATAAACTGTCGAACTAATAAAAGTACATGTTCAAAACTAAGAAGGGAAATTATGTTACCAGAATGCTTTAGTCTGATTTTTGCAACATGACTATAATATAACTCAGACACAGGGAAGTCATGAAAGCTAGATTGCCAACATGTTTTGATGGATAAAATCCTCTCCTCGACAGTTTGTCGGAGAACCAGTCCCTGCTCAGGATGCCTCCCTGGGTCAATATCTGGCTGCTGGGAGCCATCATCCTCTCCCTCTCCCTCCACTTCTTAATCCTCTATGTTGAGCCTCTGCCGGTGAGTACTGAGACGGATGTTTGGGTGGGTGACAAGGGCCCTGCCTCAGTCAGAGGGCCTCATTTTGGCAAACGTGAAAAAAGGCATTTGTGTAATACATAATATAATAATGTGTATCGATGGTGATGTTTCTAAAGTGTAAAAATAATGAACAATTATTCTCCTGTCTTTGTTGGTCCATTTTTCTTTCTTTGCGTACACATGGAGCCTCCTCCCTCCAAATAGGCACAGACGGACACACATGATAATATCCCACAGATGACTCTTTTTTTAGGTTGTTTTGCATGTTGTTGGCCGTTGATGCTGATGTTGGCGTTGTGGTCTGTCCCCCAAATGACCTACATACAGAGTACATGTAGTGAAACAACCAATAAGAGCGCCTGCTTTTTTTTTTCTGTGACTGGACAGAGAGAGCAAAGATGGTGCTGAAATCTCATTCTCTCTCAGATCACTTCATGCACAGTATCCCAAAAGATTATAATGGAATAACTCATATATAATCTCACCTACTGATACCAATGCTGTGTCAACCCTCTAATTCCCTCTGCTCTGTCCATCAGCTGATTTTCCAGGTGACCCCTCTGCACTGGTCTCAGTGGATTGTGGTCTTGAAGATTTCCATCCCAGTCATCCTCCTGGATGAGGCTCTGAAATATATCTCCAGGAATCATCTGGAAGGTATGATGAGCCTCCTTCTTGTTTCCACTATTTCAATGACCTGCTTTTACAAGTCTGGAAATTCCTAAACTTGGTGATTCCTCTTTAAAAAAAATAAAATAATCAATGCATGTTGGTGTCAAGGTTCAAAATCAGATTTCACTAACGTGTCTCCTCTGTATTTCTTCTCTTCATTTCTAATTCAGCCTAAGTTTTTCTATCTCACCTTCTGTGAACAAGGTACTCTACTTCCAGCCTTCTTCATGCCGCCTCTCTCCAATTGAAAGTTGTAGCTTTAGGTCAAAAAGGAAGTGAAACGGTTTCCCTAACTTGTTTGTTTGTGTTTTCTTCTTTGTTTCTCTGCAGTTGATGATGAGAGCAAATATCGGAGGAGATGGCTACAGAACTAAGACCTCTCGCTCTACACACGCACACAGTTAGACACACATCTACCCTCTTCCCTTTTCTTTTTTTGTTGAGCTAAGAGCCTTCCCTCTCTCCCCCTGTCCTCGTTCCCCCACTCCTGCATGTCCAACAAACCACCACTAGAAATGAGCAGGGTTTGCATGACAATGAGTGTGTGTTTCTGCGCGCATGGCTTGGTACAAGTGTGTGAGTAGATGAACACGGTGTGTGTGTGTGTGTGTGCCTGAGAAGGGGCCAATGCAGGAATGTCTTTAAAGAGAGCAAGACACAAGTGCAAAAAAAGAGATAAATATGGCTCTGCTTTTTAAAGATTTCTGCTTTTTCTTTTTTTTTTTTTCTTTCTTTCTTTCCTTGTTTTTTTTTGACTGTACAGTACAAACATAGTGGTGCAGTAACTGGACTTTGGGGAGGAACGGAGACAGAGGACAGGGCAATGTGGGATGATAATATTGTGTGGGAGGGGAGGGGGTTTGAAATCCACACAGAGACTGAAAGAGAGGTTTGAGAGGTGACAGGTTGCACGCACTGGCAAAGGAAGAGCATCAGCGAGAATGTGGGAGGTGGAAAAGAAGCGGCTCTCGAGGCGGCGTGAATGTGTGCGAGACTGGCGCGGAGAGCCTCTGTACCTGTGTATGTGTGTGTGTGTGTGTGTCCACAAGAGCATTATGTCGAAGTATACTGACCAGACTTCTTCCACACACACACTCTGCTGCTGCTGCTGCTGGATTCCAGTCAGCTCTGCAGGAGCATGGCACGTCATCAGCACAACTTAGTTGTTCCTCTGGCCGTTTTTTCTTTCTTCCACTGCTGCTCCTTTGTCGCCACTTTCACCACATAAAGAAGTCCCATTGATTGTATTTTATGCCGCGTTACTCTTCCTGTTTTTTTTTTGGCTCTTTCTCTCCATATCTCTTTCTTTGCTCTCTGTTGTGGAGGCAGCTGTGCCCCCCCCCCCCCCCCCCGTCCCCGGTAGGTTGTGGTGTGTTTTTCTGCCCTCTCGATTTGGGGGTGTGGCGATGTCGCTCCCCCCACATAAAGGTGTGAATAGCTTTAATGCTGCTTGGCCGCTTCTTTTAGGCTCTTAATTTTTGAGGAGCTGAGGTCCGCGCACAGACTTCCCTGAAAAACAAAAACACAGAAAAAGTGCAAACAAACCAGCATATCACAGCATAGTGTAGTCGTCAGCCAGTTCTGTTTAACCTCACTTTAATGTCCATCTGCTGTGCTCTCATTTTTTTAGTTCAATTAAAGGCTGATTCCTATTCTGTGCTCATCTTTAATTTCAAACCCGTCATTCGAACCTCGCACCAGTACTGACACCTGCACGCTTCGTCCACGCAGAACTGAATCCCGTGGTAGATGTAGTAGAATTAAGGAACGAAAAAGTAAATCGCTCAGCGTTGCACTTGCTCATGAACCGTTTATACACTCGTCACGTTTAACATCCATGCCTTATACAGCCCACTGTACCGCCACATCCAATGTGTGTGTGGCCCAAATGAATGTGTTTTAAGCTGTAGCCTTTAATGACATTATTTACCCACTGCCACCACCACCACTCTCGCTCCTGCACACATGCCCAGACAGCGATCACAGTCTCCGAATGTCCGGCCCGAGGCCAAAAGGCTTGTTTGATAAACTTGTGCTTCTGTTGTGCGCCGCTCCCTCAGCTCCTCCTGCTCTTTCAGTGCTTCAGCGCGACTCACGTGGGTATTGTTTCGTAATAAATAAATAATAATGTATTTGACTGAATGAACCCGCAGGGATGTGGATTGTGTCTTTAAGTCTTGATTAGGGGTTTTGTGCTGGGCCCTGGTGCTCTGTGGACTGGGTCAGAGGGTCTCTCGTCACCTCCGTACAGGAAAAAAAAAAAAGAAATTCACAAAGGTGCTGCATCAGGATATTGTGTCATCTGCAACTATTTTGATCACAAATGCAAACATAGGCAACCATTTCAATAAACAATGGATGCTTTTTCAAACATTAACCGTTAAATGATAATGACATTGGCATTTATCAATATTTTCCAATGATTTATGATCAGAGGGATGGAGTGAGATCATAGAATCGGATTAAAATGATCATTTGTGGCAGCCTTGCTCTCCTGCAGCTGTTGCCTCCTGTAACTCTGTGAATTTACTGTCAATCAAATCAAACTATGAGTTATTACAACACAGCTACAGAGCAACATAAGTCGTGGTGTAGAACCGGAAGACAAATCCATTCTACAAACCTTCACCGGTAAATAAATATGTGCTGTTACTGCACCGAAATGTTGGGCCATCATTGAACTTTGGTGCTTGGCGACGTGTTTTCCTCTTACATCAGGGGGCAGCACTAGCCAAACCTAAATGGCATGACATCATTTCCAGATATTTCCTGTACCACATTCAATAACAACACCAGAAACCAGTAGTCTAATTCAGGCAGACTTTGAACATCAAAAAATGACCCCATAATAATGCCTGCAGTGTGGAATATTCCTTTAATTCCATCCTGGAACCTGGCTTGTAATTATATGGACATAAACAACCGACTTGCTCAGTGATTTCTTCAGTTCTATATTCATATTTTCTTTCCACCTCCGTGACAGTCAGTCAGGCACCTCTGCCCCGGGCCAGCAGACCACCTGTCCCCATCCCAGCTCTCCATGGCTCTGTAACATTCAGGCACAGCCTTGGTATTTACTACTGAATCCTCAACTCTGTACAGAAGAGGAGAATATGACCGCATGGAACCCTGTTACTGTAATAATAGCCTATACAGTATGTAATATTTAATTTTTGATAAATTACATCCATGAAATCAACCTACCAACAACAGTCAGACTTCCGAAAAACCTTTTCTCTTCTTCTTCTTTTGAGCACGTTCTCTATTTTGTTTTTGTTTTTTTTTGTAGAATACTAAGGTTGTTTCTTCGTTGTTTCCATTTGGTTTTTACACTTACTGGGGTTTTGTGTCTTTTACTGTAGGGATAAAGAATATGACGTTATCATGATAAAGATAGATAAGAATCATGCTTACTGATCATTTCAGTGGGAGGATGTTGGAGGGTTTTGTGTTTGAGCGGTGTCTGGTTTACACTGAGCGATAAGCAGCGATGAATCCTGGCTTATGAAGTTCTCTGACTGTACTTTGAAGGGCTTGGTGTGGATGCAGGCTCTGGAGACCCCGTGACAATCCAGCGTTGTTCACAGTCGGCGACAAACTCTAAAGCGGTAACCTCCCTCACCGACGGTGAAGGATTGATCAGCTTTATATCGGTAACATTTGACCAGTAGTTCCCCTTTTGTCTTTGTCTGTGTAGACAAGTAAACAGTCTCTAGAGCCTGAGTTCCACCTCTGAGAAATTAAAATGATTCTCTGTATTTGCCTTGTTAATATTAATTGTGGACACATAATTTTATAAATGACAGATGTGGAAATAAAGATTATTTATCTTGTTATTTATTCAGAGGCTGTGTAAGTTTATGTAACATTGTGAATGTACTTTTTCCTCTGAGCTGTATTTGAAACGACATCAAAGCAAAAAAAGAAATCATCTTCAATCCCAATCCCAGTTTACAGTGGAATAATGTGTTGTATCCTGAATAACCAGCAACTTGTTTTTATAATGTTGTTTCAGAGGTAACTGAAAAACCTGGGCACATCATATACATTCATCTGTTTAGCAACAATTGGGAATGTGTTTTCTTGGAGTGGGATTAAGCAAGTTTGTCTACTAAGTTTTGATGCAATGATTTGTGAAGAAGGGACACAATCTCTAAAAGAGTTTCATTACTATATTTTGCTATGTGCTATGTTTTTAAACCCAGAGCTTCCATATCCAAAAGATAAATGTATAGATGCTGAATAAAAAAAAAACCAAAATATTAATGAAATGGTGTACAGTATGTAGTATTAAATCTAATGAATGAAGATATGGGACGATGCAAGACATGAATCATACTGCATTAATCAATTTAAAACTGACCAAAGCAGATGGTTATATTAATACAATGTAATTCATATTATCAGCAAAAGGATGCTTAGACCAGTTTTCATACACAGCTCATGAATTCTTCAAACCAGTGTATAAAAAAACTTCATATTCAATTACACAAAGTCTCATTTATGTGAAGAAAACAAACTAAAATCAAGAGAAGCTGCTTTTCTGAGCTACATCCATGATTATTTAAAAAGTTGCATACTCAAACTGAAAAGAGTCAACCCAAGTGTCTGCACCAGATGACTTTTGTGTGACGGCATTTTAATTTGTGCCCACTTCATAGACGTGCACAAAATCAATGATCAGTCCAGTTTGTGCACTGAGACTTTTTGACCAGCAGGTGGAGATATACACCCTCTTTCCAGTATGCGTATCCTCCTTTACAATGATGTAATGTGGAGTCTGTAACTCGGTGTCAACAAAGAAAGGACAGAGAAGACGGAGGGACAGAGAAGACAGAGAGACCGAAGCTTCTTTTCCTTCGCCGTCACACTTGGACAGTGTGCACATCATGACCAACCCAGCCATAAATACACCGTTTATTTCCAGTTTTTATGCCGTGAGCAATGCACTCGCTCCCTCAAATCTCACATGTGGCAATGACACTTCCTCTCCAGGGGAAGTTTCTGGAGCGAAGGTGGAATCCCAGGGGGCTGCAGTACAGAACAGGAGAGAATCTCATTAGTATTGGGCTGCTATTTCCTCCCTGATTCTCAGAGGGATGCAGGGCAGGAAATCTCAGCAGGGGAGCTGCCCCATTGAAGCCACACAGGCCTGCTGGGAAAGCATGACGCAGTCATGATCCAGCGGGGAGGTCATACATGGGAGCAAAGGTTGCCAAAATAGAATAAGTTTTTGTCTAGATTTGAATAGAAGCGGGGTTCTGTGCCCTCTCTCCTTTGCCACTTTTCGCTCAGCACGAACACTGCCTGTAACAATAGGGTGCAAGATGTGTCTGATTAAATTGGCTCTGCTAAAAAACAAAAAACAAAAACAAGCATGGAGAGAGAGCCACTTGGAGAAGTGGCTGTCAGGGACGAGAGAGGGAGTTTTTCTATAATAGACACCGGTAAGAGTAAGATATCCTGGGCTCGGTGCAGGTGAAATAGCAAGGAGCTTAATCCAAGCACACATTTCAGATTAAGCACATAAAGGTTCAACTGAATTCACTGGTCTAACCCACCGAGGACATCATGACAGTGCAAGCAGGTTGCTGCACGATTTAAGATATATTATATGAGGGGGGTTATTTGTTCTATGAGGGAGGACACTCTGCCCCCTTATCCCACTGTGTCAGCCTGTGTTGTGCTGCAAGGCTGAAGCTGTTGCCAAGAAACTAAATGAACTTGCTATGAACTTCCCCCTCAGCTGCCACAGGGAAGAGAATACCCTGAAAGGCTGCAGCAGCTAAGAGAACCATCATAGACTTTGTTCCAGTGCTTGTGCAGTTACATCACCGCAGTTTGACCGCTGATAGAAAGTCTAATATTACATTCTTCAGAAATGCAAGATGATTTTTTTACATACAAAACACACAAAAGCTTGCATGATTTGAAAGAATGAGCTGTTAGATTCACAAACCAAGTAACACTATCAACTTATTCAATTTTTTGATTTATTAAATGGTGCGACTGCACATAGCAACAAAGGGAGGACTCCTCATCCTTCCCCAAGTGCAACAGGGAACGGCAGGACAAGATGGCAGCCTGTGAAAAGCAAGGGACTTGCATGAAGTGCATAAAAAAGGCTGATTCTAAGGCCATGGAAACCAAACTGGTTTTTTTTTAATTATTATTTTAAAGCAATTATACATTCATATAAACATACTTAAAATAAAAAAGATAAAATAAACAATTTCAATGGTACTAGAGATTTAGTAGTAAAGAAAAACCTGGATTGTTATACAGATCTGCACTATATTTGACCTAATGCTGCATATTCCATGTTTTACAATGTTGAGAAATGTTTTTGAATAGCTTTAGCTTTAGTCTGCTTTAGTCCAAACCCCACCATCCAACTAATTTTTAAGAAAATTGTTTCACACACAAACACACAAACACTCACAGCCAAAACAAATACCACAGAAAACACAACATCCTTGGTGGAGGAAATACATCAATAAAAGTATTTAGATAAACTGCGCCGTTTCTGCGTTGTTATTAACTGTATATATTCAGAAAGACTGACTCATGCTGACACAGGCCCACATGAACTGTCGGCATCGTGTTACTTTACTGACATGAAATCCATCCTCTGACTTATTTTCCGTATAAAGTCTGTCCTCGGTGAACAGTTACACTACGTCAATGAAGCGTCTCAGCTCGAACTGAACGAGACACAGAAGACACAGTGAAGGTTTATGTTGTTCTGCTATTGTCAGAGAATGAACAGAACAGCTCACTGAGCATAGACTGTGGTCTTAGACTTCTACTTATGAAGGAGAAGGGGGAGAACGACTCAATGTGGACGCACTCACCTACAATATTCACCACAGCCTTCACTTCACTCCAAATCCCAAAAATATACTAGATGGCAAAAGCAAGATGTTGATCATATTAAAAAGACATGCTAATAAATTATAATTAACTGGTGGTAAAATCATATCAGACGTGAATTATGTAAAACAAGCTTGTGTGCACACATCTGAATTGCCTGATGATTGATGGCTATCTTTTGTTGCTGTATTGGAATGTGTTTCTCCTCAGGTGCAGATTGACCCTTGATGCTATATGCACGTATGTATTGCATGTATACCATGTTGATGCTAATGTTCTGACTTACGTCTTCAGGAGGACCCTGTTTTCATAGCTGTGACTTCATTCCCACAATCCCACTGATAACAAAAACTGAAACTTGTATCTTGATTTGACAACACCTTACAAAACATCTGTGCACAGAAGTGCCTTACAGCCACATGAATACAGAACATTCATTATAAGTTGTGTACATTCTGGGCCACTATAAGAAAAGCCATTATCTTCATCATTTATTCATTACTATTTATCTCAGGCTAAAATAATGTAAGTCAAAAGGGACTACTCCTGAAACACCATATTGTTTTTCATAATTTACATATACTGACTAACATACTCTGAAAATGTCTCACATTGACATCTCATGTGTTTCATTACTGTGAAAATTGTTTTTTAGCAGGAAACACACAAAAAAAGGTGTTCCTAATCAGGAAAAGCCATTAAATCTGAAGGTAAAATATTGTAATTTAAAGGGACTGCTACTAAATATGGGTCAAATTTACTGAAACCCTACATAGGCTTCCATAATATACATACTGTATATAATGTGTTCAATTCTTTTACTACCGGACTCTGAGACAGAAAGAAACGCACTAAAAGTGTTACTAATCACATTAATGATGGTTCTGTTCAGTTCATATAAGGACAGTGTGACAGTCAATCCTCATGCACCCTGAAACTGAGGAAGAAGGGTTTGACAGTATAGTGGTGTTTAGATCTTGTGTCGTCCAGTGACATTCCCACACTGCAAACAGGAAGTGATTTGTTTTCACTGTCACTGTGCAACGCTGAGCTCGTGAAGTGAGACAGCTGCAAACTGGTTGGAGTACAGTATATGACTGAAAACACAAAGAGGCACACACACACAAAAGGGTTTTTAGGAGCCAATTGTACTGCACACATGCAACGTTCCCTCAGTCAGGTCTGATATTACTGGACAGAGCCAATTTTCCGATAAAGGATTCAAATAATGTTGAATCCCTTCTGTTCATGAAGACCAAACAGAGGCAGAATAACAACGAGAATCCGCAAAAGTGATGCACTGCACCTTTAACCTTAAAAACTGTATAAAACACACAAAAGTCAATGTTTTTCATTTGTCGTCTGCTGCAGAGCCTTGTTTTGGTTTGGCACCTTTATATGAATATCAATGCCCTACTGTATGTACCTAATAAAAAAAACATAGTTACAAAACACAATGCATTATGTTTACTTTCTGGGTTTTCATGGCCCGGTTCAGCCCTACTTCAGGCCCAGTACTGGTCTGCTTTAGGTGGTTTCAATTGGATACAATTGGTTTACAATGAGCACAGCTGATGAATTCAGTACCAAAAACATGTTCAGTGGGCTAAAGATGGGGCGTGTGGAATGAAATTGTCACCCACCGCTGTCAGAAATGCCCCCTGCTTATCTTCACTAATTACTGAGACTCTCATATGAATTGTAAATGAAGTAATGAAGCAGGGCTTCCATCTGACAGAAGCTTGCACTCCATCCGAACCAAACGCTCTCAGTTATGTTATTTACACTAAACCCGTGTCACTATAGTTTTGGTTTTTTTACCTTATAGTCTAGTATTCGTTTGCACTTTTGTGTTGAAAGTGAAGCGCTAAGTGTGGTGATACTGAGCTTCAGTTCAACATGTAAACCAGTTTAATGATTTTGGTTTTGCTCATTTGGAACAGCTGCCCAAATGTGCACTGAATAAGCACTCTTCAACTCCAAAATAAAACCAAAAAGCTTCATCTCAACACTATTTAGATGTCTAAAGATATCTTTGCCTATGTATTTGTCAGTATTTCATTTACATACGTTGTCAAACATTCAACAAAAATCACTGTTGAAAAGCACAGCATCAAATCAGAACAAACACACAAGGGAAATAAAACAGGTTCTGATTCTGATACTGAACATGGCCACTAGAGGCACTATAGCCACACATTTGCACATACATTCACTTTCGGTTCATGCTCAACTTCACCGGAGGAGCAGCAATTCAAAACAAAACTATTGTCCTAAAATATTCTGTCTCATTTAATCCACGATACAAACACAAATGACGTGTTATAGACAGCTCAGTGATGGCGGGACACACACACACACACACACGGCGGGCTTTAGGACCCACAGACTCCTCCATGGTGGAATAATAAAAGTTGGGGTTGTGTGTGTGTGTGAGTGAGTGTGAGTGTGTGAGTGCGTGGTCGACGTGCGACAAAAAAAACCCCAGCAGTGTGTGTGTATGTGTATGTGCAACGCTGCAACAACATCTGTGGACAGGACACACACACAGACACTCAGTCAGCCGCTGGGTTCTCCTCCCACTATGCTCGAGACACACGGCAGCGTGGATTGGAGTGTAGTGTTTTCCGGAAGAGAGGGGTGTGTGAGATGGGACACATCTCGGGTCAGCAGCTGATCCCGCCACACATCTAAGCCGAGGAGGAGCCCGTGTGTGTGTGTTCGTGTGTGTGGATGTGGATGCCAGTCTGTCAGAGGGAATCCGCGACAGACACCGCGCGTCCGTACGGGACATCCCTCCCTCCCTCTCCCACTCCCACTCCTGATCCCTTTACATGGAGCATTAGAGGGACTCAAACACACCCGATCTCGCGTTTGGGTGAGTGAAACTTTTAAGATCTTGATATTGCGTGTTTGTTTCATCGTGGGTTGTGCGGGTTTTTGGTTTGAATTCTCCTCAGTGGTTGCTGTGTAAATAGGGGAAAACAAAGCTGATGGATGTTCCTGCGCGGCCACAGCTGCACGTGTTTTATTGTTGCTCAGACGCGCTCACGTCAGGAAATTGCATCCTCTGCAGTTTATTGCTGTGCATTTTTAATCACTTTAAACACACACACACACACACTCCCAGGCGCGTGCACGAAGGCGTGACACTTTACACCGTGAAACTGGAGGCTGCACTGAAACGCCGCGTTCACGCCAACATCAATACTGGCCACTGGTGTGTGTGTGTGTGTGTGTGTCATCGTGCACCTGCCACGTCCAGTGATGCTGTCTCATAGATGATGCTTGGCAATATTTGTTTAGCGGTTTAACTTGGGACTGGACGATAATAACCGTATAAGACGTTTTCAGATCTGTCAATATTGATAATTATCGTGAAAATTATTATTATTATCGCACTCTTATCACACTCTCTTTGAACTGCATAATAATAATCAAAATAATAATGATAATAATAATAATATTAATAACAATAATAATGTATCCGATTTTTATCGCGCTTTAAGGTCACTCAAAGACAAGAAAACTTGGAATATGACATGTATTCACTAAGGTATGCTGAGGAAAACAGTAAATGCCAGTTCTCCCTTTATCCATATGGGGTGTGTATGTTTGTATCACTAAATTATCAAAATCTTTGCTAAATAAAAGATCCCAGAAGATGTTAATGATGCTCACAACATCTAGTTATTGAAATATTTGGTTCACTTTAAAAAAAAAAAACCAAAAAAAAAAACCTTAAAACTGGACTTGTGTTACGCACAAGTCCAGTTTCTAAATCTCGTATATTTAGATTTTCTTTAACGTTTCCAACAATGATTTCAACTTTAAGCAGACGGTCCATTTTATTTGGCGTCCTGTTGTTATGTTGTCATGAATGTGGCAAGAAGTCTCCGGAAGAAGTGTCATTACTGCGGGCCGTCATAATGAATTGGTGTACCAGACACTTCAAGCACTTTGTATCGCTTTGATAAACGTTACGCAGTTTGTTTTAGTCCTCAGTTGCATTAATTTTCCCCCATGGTTTTGTATTTATGATGGAGATGGACCCGTTGTCTGAAATTCCTCCTCAGGAATTTCCCCAACATTCTCAATGGGGTCAAGTTCTGGCTCTGTGCTGTGTGTGAAAACGATGTCTCATTCTTGAACCACTCTTTCACATTTCCAGCTTGATTACATTTTTGGAATCCTTGGAATATTGCTGAAAAAACCTGGACATGCAGTCATTTTTCTTTTGGATTTACAACTTTGCAGAGCCTAGAAGCAACCACAGACCAGAACCATGCCCTGAATAGAATATGTGACATTTCTATTCTGGCCTGGCTGGCAGTGTACAGTATATACTGTATATTTTCATTTAACAGTGCACTATTGAGCTTTAAATGGTCCTTCTCAGGGATTCTCTGCTGTTTGCTCTTTACCAATGATTGCAGGAAGCTAAACACAGGACTTCCTGATTCACTGATCAGTCTGTGAATAGAAAAAACCAAGATCAACATTTGTGACTGTTTGTTGAGTCATTATGCTTTACCAAGAGGAAACACAGCAATCATTTGCTGCTTCCATTTTCTTCAGAGAACAGAAATTGCAAATGCCGTTGGGTTGTTTGTTTTTTTGGCGAAAGGCGTTCCCTTGATCTCAGATTCAAACAAATGAACCACACGACTGATGTTATTTTTGGCAAGGCCTTCTTTTTTGTTTAATGGTTTCTCTTCTGATTTCTATTTTAAAAGACCCACAAAAACATGTTTGGTTCTGTGGCTCACATTGCTGTCTATTGCAGTCGAACAATGGCTTCACAGCTCACTGTTCACAACTTCTTTCAATCCCGTCGCGAGGCACAGAACCTGGATGGGTTCACATTGCATCCAGTTCTGCGCGGTGACAGTCGCCAAGTACCTGAACGACATGAAACAAATGACTGCAGTGTTTCCCCTTCAGCTCTTAAACCTGCCCGATGAATCTATCTGCATAGTGTGTCCACAAAGCCAGAAATAGGGCTGTGATGCACACACACTGTGGTATAACTGCAGTGTCAGAGCAGAGAGGTTGGTCAGCGAGTGGTCTGGAAAGTGAAACCAATGCACAAGTGTCTGAAACCAGTATTCTGTTGAAGTGTCAGGGGGATGACAGTCTGTTTTGATAAGTCACTTGAATTTAACATCAGTAAAAAAATGTGCCTGAAAGATTAATCAGTCGGAATCACTAGTTTTTCCTCCATACAGCATGACCATGTGACCATGTTGTTGACGAGATCCTTTGGAAAGTGCACATGCAGCATCATTGATTGTGTATTCTTTGCTGTGGATGCTGTGGTTCTGCTGTGTGTGGCAGTTGGTGTGTTTTGCTGATTTCTTGTCCTCCTGAAAAAGAGTAATGAATCTCAACGAGCTTTTACTATTACAACCATTTGGAATAAAGAAAAAAAAAAGTTTAGAGAAAAAGTTAACATTAATGTAATGACTGGAGTTAATCGGTCTGATTTGTTCATGTTTTCTTATTTAGGCTAAGGCTTGAGAATGTTTATGCCATTTATTTTCACAGTTGTAGGTGGTGGGGGTGGGTCAAAATATCAATTTGGCAATATTGCTCTAAGGTAAACACAGTTTCACTTGCCGGGCGTTGCTACTTGATGTCTCCTTGCGGCGGTGCTGCTCAAATGAATGATGGAACCTTGGGTGGAGCTTACCTGGCTGAAAAAGAGTGAGTTTACAGCAGGATAATGGTAGAGAAAGCTATGTTAAGAGACACATTTTGTTCTTTTTGTCGTGAATAAATAGAGAAATCCTGCACTTCAGTTTAGACAGATACCATGATGCATCTCTGTACGATTGTCTTGCGATACTATTCATAATCACAGAATCGTTGTATCGTGATATTATTGGTATCGTGAGGTGTCCTGTGATTCCCACCCCTACTCACCGCATTCTACGTCCACGATTAGCCGCTTCCAATGTCCGCATGTGCCTATGTGCCCACTATAATGAGAGTCCATGTCACTCTAGCATTCCATGCATTCATATCTCCACAATTCACTCCAGCAGCGGCAATTTCTCGCCGCCCTCATCTGCGCTTTCTTGTCTTCTGTGAGTGCCGACGTGTACAACAGAAATGTGTGGCTACAGATGGACTTCAAGTTTCCATGGTTGCCGTCGTCTTTGTTGTCTCTTTTAAACCAAAACAACAGTGTGACACCAACTGAATTGGACAGTGCTTGTGCCACAGGGAGCATGTGCATTTGGCGCATATGGTCCACACAGAATCCAACTGGAGTTGTGTGTGTGTGTGTGTGTGTGTGTGTGTGTGTGTGTGTGTGTGTGTGTGTGTGTGTGTGTGTGTGTGTGTGTGTGTGTGTGTGTGTGTGTGTGTGTGTGTGTACGGGCAGATGGCAAAATGCATGTCATGCAGACTCTAGCAGATTTCAGTGCAGACAAGTATTTGAAAAGTATGACCCAGCCCTTACTTTGACAAGCAGGTGAACACATGGACACCCAGCTCTGAGCTTGAGTCCTGGCTTTTGTTTGTGATGTAACAAATTCCTATTAAAGCCTTATTCTTCCTACAAACTGCAGCTGTTCTGCAGTTGGCGGCTTCTCTCACACGTTCTCTTATTCATATTCCTATCGGAGCGTGACGATGTACAGTATGCATACACGTACGGTTTCACACATGTCCACGCACTCGGGTAGATGCATATGTTGTCAGATGCAGTCATGCTAATTTTCCTGAGCGTGTGTGCAAAAGAACAACATGAAGCACAGTCATAGAAGAGAAATGACGAGCAACCAGGGTTGCAAAATTCCAATCAAAATTGGAGACCTTCCATAGGAATTAAAGGGAATTTATGGGATTAAAAAAAAAAATGATAGTTGGAAAGATAAATATAGTTGGTAAATAATATTTTGTAGCATAATCTTGGCTAAAACTATCTGATTTCGATGCAAATACAGTTAAATATCACTGCAAAAATGCTGACTGCAGGGCCACTGAGGTCACACCCCCCAACACACACTGTGCAGTCCTCAATCAGACGCACGGATGATTTCTAAAAACCTGAACTGATAGAAATTGAATGAATCTGCGTCATTTGTTTTAATTGTATAATTTTTGCATGCATGTCGGCTTACGACCAAACAAATGTTCGTATATCACACAGTTTCTTATAATTAACCAAAATGTACTGGTAATTCTCGTCAATTCTCATGCAAAGTTTCCAATGTTTCCGAAACTTAAGTGCCCATGGAAAGTTTCCGGAAATGGGCCGATTTTCACAGGGAATGTTCTAACTAATTAAGGCTGCATTTTTGAGATGAAGTGAATGAAGGTAGTCAACATATTTGAGTTATTCTTTCTAAAAGTGTGTTTGTGAGGTCACTATAGGTCACTAGAGGCCATATCTTACTACATCGCTGCTTTTACTGAAGCCACACAGCCGGTTTATCCACCAGTGCTTGAGTCTGAACTGGTTTGAAAAGCAGATGAGGTCAGGTGCATTTGTGACATTTGGTTTAGTTTATTTGTTACAGTCACTGTGTGATTGTGTGTGTGTGTGTGTGTGCAGTGTTATGACTATATTAGTGTGCTAAATAAATGGCATGGATGTCTGGACATCATTCACCCATATTATTTTAAGCATTGCTCCAACCTGAGAGTGGAATCACCAGGGAGCACCTGTGCTGCAGGATTGATCTGTTGTTGGTTGGTGGGTGCTTCTCTTCCATGCTCTGCCTCTTCTAGTGCAACGTCTCCCTCTTTTCTATCCTCACAGCACGCGATCGTAAGTGCTTTTCTTCATCGCAGAACTAAAAGATTTATATTTGTTTGATGTGGAATTGGAGGGAGAATTCCCCAAGCGTTCATCATCAGGAGGCTGCACTTCTGATTGTGTGTGTGTGTGTGTGTGTGTGTGTGAGAGAGAGAGAAAGAGAGTGTGCACTTGTACTTGTTACCTCTTTAGGAACTGTTTTGGCATAAACAGAAAAGTTGTCAGGACCAGTATTCCTCATGGAGACCAGAACCTCATTTCTGAGTAATTGGTTAAGGTTAGGGTTAGACATTAACAGGTTCTGGTTAAGGTTAGGGATTAAACTTTGTTTAGGCTGTCCAAATGATTGGAGGTCAGTGCCCAGTCCTAACAAGGACAGCTGTGCAACCCCGATCTGCTGCAATAAATGCACAGACTGTAACTTAACTGCAGTGGCATTAGTCTTTATTTGACAGCAACGTTAATGAGTGATTTAGAAAAAAGCGCTTCCAGGAGAGCAATGTGAATACTTTCACAGAATAGCTTCCTTCAGTTGTAAGACAACTCTCTTCAGTCTGTGATGTTGAGACTTTCAGCCCCATGGAGAGCTTTTTATTTCATGTCTACCAGGTTGTAAGATGAAAGCCTGGAAGCTGTTGTGAGTGCTTCTGTTTGCACCATTAGCACTGCATCTGCCACCTCTTTGGTGTGCTCTGATGTGTGGGTCAGTGACGAATAACAAATATTCTTCTCCCATGAAGAGATAAAGAAATGGCTGAACCACGCAGGTCAGTTAGTGAATGCTGTCGCGTCTTTTGATTTATTTAATTATTATTATTTTCTTCATTCTGTAACCTTGTGGCTTCACACGTGTTCCGTCGGCGTAAGCGCCACTTACTACTTCGTGGGGTGTAAACGATGTATCGTGACGCTCCCGGTGTCAGTGACAGTCTATTATTCCCCTCAGCCAAAGCAGCCAGAGAGAAGACAGGAAACAGAGGGCTGAGGAAGGAAGTGGCAAGAGTGCGATTGAGTCCTCATGGTTCTCATTTCTTTCCAAGCATGACTTGAATGCGTGCACACACTGCTGACATCAGCCAGAGGCACACGTCTCTCGGTTAAGCAGTGAGATGTGTAGAGGAGCTTTGACATCTTCATAATGCAGCTCCAGTCAAACTGTGCGAGGTGTGCATTTAGCACATAACTACATCTACTATGGTGACTGTCGTCGTATGGTTAGGATACACTGACAACCTCACTGAAAGTGGTTGGGAAACTTGAAACGAGAGCGAGGCTTTGTTTGGTGTTTGGTTCAGAGCGGATCCATGAATACTGGTCCTCCTTAGTGTCAGGTGCACAGCCACATCTGCATGCGAGCCCTCATTATTCAGCGCTCGCACTGCAAGGACTCTGGGGGGGGGGGGGGGGGGTTCTCAGATCTTTTCGTTAAGCTCATCCCAGTGCTAACCTGCTCTCCACCCCACTTACACTCCTGTTCTCATTAGGCTGTGCGTGGAAAAAAAAACCAGCATAAACAAGGAGAGCACGAAGAAGAGCCTGCACCAGTTTATCTCTTACACGTTTATTTGAAGAGGTCAGGTTCCTTTTGTTTTGTTCTTGACGTTAATTTGACTGCACCCTCGCTTAAACAATTAAAAAAAAAAATCTCTTCTAGCTCCTTATCCACCTGAGGCGGATTCAGGACCAGTTATGTGGTAGTGCCCTCTCTGGGACCAGTTCTGCGTTTTTTTTTTCGACTGCCAAAGTGTTGGCTCTAGACACGAAAAACTGGTTCCTAACTATTGTTTTTTTTCTGGTCTATAAGTAAAAACTTCCACAGCAGTGTGAAGAGGAATGGCATTGCATTGAGTTGCTGTTTAAAGGTGGACATTTCCTACGTGAAGATACGCGCTCCTCATCTCTGGAAGTGGCGACAGTCTCTGCTGCACTCGCGTTTCATTAATGACTCTGTTCTGTCTGCTGTCAGGATAACAGATCTCCGTGTGTCTCGCGACTTTGACTCATGCTCTCTGTCGTACAACTTGTCGGCGCATATAATACAAATAGTTTTTACAGATCGTGATTCTATCTTGTTTGTCTTGTCGCTCGGAGCAGGTTCAATCCCCCCCCCCCGCTGTTGTTGTGTTGACGTGCAGGAATGAACCAAATAAGTTCAACGCCTAGAAAACGCTGACACCAGCTTTTCCCTGTGAGGTCACTTGTCACTTGTTCCACACAGTAAGAGCTTTCTTTCTGCATAATGTGGAGAAAGGTAGTGCTTTGAGCTTAAATAACACTTCCTGTTATTTTTAATATATGCCCACACACTCACAGAGGTATTTGCAGTTTGCCAACCTGACCACATGGTATAATGGTCTGCTAATTAACAGTAATAATAACGTCTGTTTACACCTAAATCGAGTATTATGTCACCAGCCTTTGCGATTTCGGCGTCTATTTTTTTTATAACTGTGTTTGTGCATAGTTTTTGGTCTTAAACATGGACTGTACATAAAAAAATGACGTCATTCGCATAATGCCACCAATTCATCATATACACTCATATTGATCTCACAACACAATTTTTTCAATTTGTAGAAGTGGATTATTGTAAAGGGGGAATCAACAAATAGAATAGTATGTTAGTTACACACATAGAAGAGGAAAAGGAAACATACTCACAACTGTATGGTTTGAAATGATGATGTGGAGAAAACGTGTTGATTATATACAGACACAGACATGTCTCTGCACAGATATAAACACTGACCGCAGTGTTGGCCCCTTGTGTGTATATATATAACGTCTCTTCCTCCATTTGGTATCTTCAGCACTTTTTGTGCAGTAGCAATATAAAAAAAAAAAGGAGTCATTTATACATGAAAGAAACTGCTCCTCTAGTACTAAGTGTGTGTGCAGTGATGGTGTAGGAGGCTCTGGCAGATTGTCTTCCTAACAGTGACAGTGTTGGGGGAGGATTGTGCTCTCATGGCTCCAAAGACAGGTTTGTGATTTCAGCGAGCACTGCCAGCTAAAGAGAAGGAGCAAAAAACCTCTGCCGACTCCTCCTCACTTCAGCTTCTCTGCAGTGTATGACATGCGTTTTCATTTTATGCTAAAAGCCAGTCGAAATAGAAACGTCTGTGTGTGGATGATTGGATTTTAAAAAGCAGAACCTGACCCCAGGCCGGTTGACATCAGCACTGTCTTTTTTGTGAGAAAGCTGCCTCTATGTCTGTGAGCAAACTGTTCCTGAAATCCATTACAGTTCTGGAGACTTTGCTCTCTGCTCCCAGCCTTAAATGTTCTCTTTGTAGCTGTGGGGAATTACAGACCTCAGTGCTGCCGGTAACATTATTGATGAGGGGAGTAACAGGCTCAAGACCCAGATGCCTGAAATTCTTGTATTACTGAGGAATAATCTGCTCCTTCCTGCTTTAGGAAGAAGAAGAATGATACTAGCACATCACATATAGAGATGACAGAAGTTAGAGGAAAAGTCTAAACATGGGGAAATGAAATGCTATGCAAAGTGTTTCGTAATTGTGATCCTGTGGGAAATATAAAGCTGGGTTTAGTTGAAACTGGGTCGCGTCAGGCTCTGGAGGAGAATTTTCGCTCGAATTTCAAATGCGATTAAATACCCACACATGACGTGGTTTTTATAAATAATGGCACATTACACACTACTAAGATTATGAGATGCATCGTCGAGTAAACAACAGCACAGGGGCCTGAAGAAAAAAGACACAATCTGTGTGAATTGTGAATTCTTAGTGTCTGTCAAACAGTAGCAAGTTGTCTGACATTAACCTGTAAGGCGAGAAAGTTTACCATTGACTGGCAGCTGGTCTCGTCTCTTTGTCTGTCTCTTTGTCTGTCTCTTTGTTTTACCTCAGCAGTAATCGTCTGGCTCACTCTGGGTTTAAGAGAGTCATGCTATTGTTCAAGTGTAAGGGTAGGTCACACGAAATACTTTACTTTACTTTAAAATATGTCATTTTACAACTGCATACAAGTTTCCTCTGTTATCTGGATGTGTTCCAAGGTGATACTGTATCGTTATAATAACACTGGGCAATATATCAATATTATATCCTGACATGAGACAAGATATCGTCTTAGATTTCGACTTCCCTGGTTTTAATCTAAAGGCTGTTACATTGATAATCATTGTATTTATTATATGTAATAAATGAAGGAAATACACTAAATATCATAAATCAAATATTATATATTATATTGATTAAAAATACATGGAATTGACAAAATTATATTTTAAGAAGTCACTTAGTGACGCTTCTTTAATAAAACAGCTTAATTATTTGTGCTGTAGCAGAATTTATAGAAATAATAATAACTCCTTCAGTTTAAATAGTGTGCTCAGACCCTAATAACTCCAGTATTATCTAATATTAAAGGAAATAAGTGTCATAAACAGTAGATATGTTATTGGAGTGTATTTACAGTGTGTTGTCACAGAAGTTAGAAATGCAAATATCTCCAAAGAAAATATTTCATGAGCCCGGAGAAACGATCTGTGTGCAGCTTTATGTCACCATGGATCTTTTCTAATTTGGGATATAGTCTAAAAATATTGAGATATCATATATATTATATTATATAAGCCTTACCAGGAATATTAATGTGATTTATATCGATATGGAATAATATCGGCCAGCCCAACACTGTATGGTTATTATAGCTTTGCTAAAACAGCTAATCTAATGGTGTAAGACTTTTACACAGTTTTGTATCTTCTATTGGTAGTGATGCGTGGTAATGCTCCATGACTTTTTAAATCGATTACACAGAACTGAACCTCACACACCAAGATATGTACGGAACATTTTAATTAGGTTTTTCCCCCACATCGTTCGTTAGTACTGACCAGACCAGTTTTTCGCCTTTGCTTCTCAGCGAGGTGCTTGAAAGTCCTGGAGTCTGAGCTCAGCATCATGACCTTTGCACATCAACGGCGAAGGGATTAAATGGCATGAAATTGCAAATAAGTTGGAGGTGAATTGTAATGCTCTCTCACTGTTGACCTTAAGCGTGATCAGATTTAGAGAATAAATAAATCATAAGGGCCAGGGAAAAAAAAGGAAGCCAATGCTGAGTGATTTTATTAATAAGAAGAAATAAGAAGAATGTTTAAACGTACAGTATATACAGAGGTGATAAGAATGTGCAATATTGAGTGTCTTATGTCCTTTTTTCTTTCAGCACAATCATTTTCACAAACTATAACACACCTGAGCAAAAAGTACTCAAAATGATTAAAACTGGAATGAATTTGTGAAATTTGGAAATACGTCACAGTTCAAAGTTCACTTGGCTCGTTTTCATGAACAAAAGGCAAAAGTAAATGGTCCATTTTGTAACGTTTGCACAATTATTGGTACTTTATATCACTACTAAAAAAGCCTGAATATGTGACCTATAAACACCCCCCCCCAGGATGTCCATATAAGGAGTTGTGTATTAATCCCACAGCAAATTACCAAGGGTGCACATATGCTGCACAGTTCCATGCCGCATGTGAGCACTAAAGGTTAATTAAGTGCTTGTCTGGTCCGTAAAATGACAGAAAATGTTGAAAAATGTTGATCAGTGTTAACCAAAACCTGGAAAGTATGGTTTTGCCCACAGTTTTAATGATTTATTTCTTATATGGAGCAAAGAAAACCACACAATATTCACATTTAAGTTGCTGAAGTCAGAAAACACTCAAACCAATTAATCTGTTATCAAAATATAAGATCATTTAGTAATTGATTAACAATCGTTTTATTAAATAATTGTGCAGCCGTATTAGAAAAAAACAACTGTTGATGATGTGAAAACTGCATTAAATAGATACAGGTGCAAAAATGCTTAATTTGACGGTGTGTCTTAAATCTGCAAATATTTTCTGCTTTATAAAAATAATTCTACAAGTCAATATTCTTATTCAAATGAGCTGCAAAATATGTACATATAATTCTGTCTAAAGGGAGTGAGTAAGATTATGAGAGTGAGTCATCAAACATTGGCTTTATATGTAATACCAGCAGCTTCACCACAGCGATGCCTCCGCACTCCTCTGTGACCTTTCCCCGAATAAAAAAAGAAAAAAAGAAACCTACAACACTGAATCTGATTTTATCTCTGTGAGAGGTACAGGTTTGCTCTCTCTGTTTCCAGATAATCCAGATGCTTATTTATTTATCCTCAACAAAATCAGTATTTTTTTTTAGTTTTATTGATGTTTTCTAAATACTGTAAGACACAGATTACCTTTTTTTTTTTTATAAAATACCGTTTAGTGTATTTCGCACTGAAGGAGAGAGGGAGCTCACTACAGACCTTTGGGAATAACATTCAGGGTCAAAGCAGGTCACGGAGGAACTTCAGAGTAACTGGCCATAACACATCGAATGTAATTATGTGACTAATTGTGCCAATTAGATCATTATCCACAGTCGACGCCTGTGAGCACCTTCTTGGTTAGCGGTTGCCATTTGAGACATGTTTATGCGAATCACTCTTTCAGGACTGCACACACATGCACACAACTGTCTGTGTGAATTCTGATTGCATATATTAATGCTGTAGCAGGTTTCTAAACCTCTTTTTGAACCAATGACGCCCCTACAGTACGTCAGCCGAGCATGAGGTGCCGCCACCACATTTGTAATGACTATGTTCTATCTTCTACTTTGGTCCCTCATTCAAAAATCGGATTATAATACGTCTAGAAAATGAAGTAAGATGAAAAAAAAAGACATTTTTGAGAATTTCCACCACGGTCAAAATTGAAGACACAAGAGCAGAGGTCTCAAACTCGCGGCCCGTGGGCCACATGTGGCCTTTCACTCAATTACACATGGCCCGCCACCACTTAAATGTTTATTTTTGATTTTTTATAGATTGATTTTGTGAATTACACGTAAAAAAGACATCCTTCACACGCTGCAGGCACAGCCATCAGAAGCATCGTGGGGTTAAGTATCTGGCCCAAGGACACATCAGCTATCATGTAAACTAGCAGGGCCAGGAATCAAACCCACAACCTTCAAGTTGAAAGACGACTCACTCTACCACTGAGCAATTGCTTTTTTCCACTTGACTTACCAGACATGAAGCTCATGTCGCCCCCCAGGTCCTTTAAATTTGAGGCCCCTGCATTAGAGCTATCACCCGGGTCGTGTGTTCCCACTAAGGAGCTGAAACTGATAAAAACTAGAGTGATTTGTTCCTGGAGTGAATGTCAAATAAAAACATTCCCGCTGGTCAAAAACTTGTTTAAACCTGGGATTAAAGGAGTTTTTTTTGTTGTTTTTTTTCGCCCAGTGGGAATGAGGTGTAACGGCTAATGCAAGGGGATAAAGATATCTGGCATATTCTGCCTCTCTGAGAGATTTAGCGGGCACTCAGCATCAATCCCGAGGGAAAAGATAAATGGCTTCTCGTTGTCAGCACTGTCTAATCCTCTGCAGGTTCACATCATCACAGATTTACGGTGCTTTTACGTAGCTTCACTTAGGAATTTTGGGGCGTTTGGTAGCAGAGGTGCGCTGCTGCTGCTGCTGCTGCTGCAGCATGTATTTTTAACATATTCGCATGTTCCCTCTGTTTGAACTTTGTGGTCTCTCTTGCCACCGCTTCCAGACTGAGCCCAGTGCCACCAACACTTTCTAAAAATAGATGATCAAGTAGTTGCACATCCAGCACCCGGACAGCCTCAGTATTGTCACAAAGAGGGAGGGTGGAGCCACCACTGAAGCCCGTTCAGACTGGAAATATAGCCAGTCCTTTTTAATTACAGATCTGCAGATCTGCCTGTAATCTGTGTGTGTGTGTGTGTGTGTCTATCTTTGTCAGAGGGAGCTTCGTCAGGTGACACTTCTTGGATTCCAGACATACTGGAAGCTACAACCTAATTGTCTGAGTGAGTAGAGGAGAAATAATTGGCTCATCCATTTGCCAGTTTGCGCTCTTATATCCTGTCTAATCCCGGACTTATTATTGCCTGAGGCGGCCAGCGTGAGAAACAGTGGCCCTGGATTCCGTTTGGATTGTCCCAGACTTGACTCGTGTCAAGTAAAGATCGATCGCTGCTGCCCGTGGACTCTGCCTATGTCCAGTAGCTGTCCTACGGTGTGGAGCTGCTCATTGGCTCGTTGGAAATGTGTTTAGCAGGTTAAATGATACAGCCAGTTGTCTCATGTACAGGTGCCTGCTAATCCTGTAGATTAAATCAAAGTGTTCCAGGGATTAGTGTGTGTGACCCGGCAATAACACAGGGAAGTCTTGCCATTGTTGTTGCTGTGTGGGACTGCCACTGACGATTGTTTTCATAATCCAATAATCTGTCGGTTATTTTCTTGATTAATCGAGTACTTGCGTGTTCCGTAAAAGTCAGAGAAGGTTGAAAAGTGACAATCCCTGTTTACTAAATCTGGAAATAATGATGTTCTCAAATGATTTCTTTGTCATATCTTTGAGCAAAAATCCCAACGCTTGTTTTAACTATTGAAATAACCCTCAAATAATCTCTGCACCCATTGCTGTGCATGTAAAGCTAGATTTTGTTTGCAGACATTAAACTGTTGCATTGTTAGTTTTATTTGATCATGATCAACAGTCTGAAGACTGCGTACGAGTCGGGACCTGTGGGCTTTTTTGCTTTGGGTGTTAAAGTCAAGCAGGGAGTGTTTGGTTTTCACATGTTCTCATTTTGTTCGACTAATGCTTCGGGCGACACTGAAAGTTCAACTGACTCATGGTTTATTTCTATTACACAGAAGATTAGTGCAGTGTAAGTAAAGTCACACTGCACTACAAATTACACAGGATGTAATGGTACACTGTGTGAAACCGCTGTCATCTTTGTGAATGAATCCATGTGGATCACGACATGGGCACAACTGAACAAAATTACAGTAAACCAAAGTATTTCTTTTGTAATTACATTAATATATATTTCTAAAAAACTGCAGGGTAAACTTATATTCAGTTTTGTTTTTCCCCCTCCTATAAAACCTCCCTTGACCTCCTCTTTTAAATCCACCCTCAAAAGAACACACTTTTCTAAATGTGCTTTTAATCTCAAATCCTGCTTTACTAGCGTTAATACCTTTGTTTTTAAAAGCACCAGTGCAGTCTTGGCGTATGTGCGTACAAAAATAAATGTATTATTATTACTATTTTAGACCACTCAAAGCTGCTTTACATCATAGACTAGCAGAGCCGGGAATCAAACCCACAACCTTCAAGTTGAAAGATGAAGTGTATGTACTGCTAGTATGACCTTGTGCTATCTACGTAGCACATATTAGGTACTTAGCGTATCCAGCCCACACTTCCCCCGCGTGGCCGACACGGCAAGTCGGATCAGGGTGTACCGATCCAAATCTCGCTGTCGCAATCAACTGCACTACTGAACCACTGATTGGTAGAAATGAGGCTTTTATTGGGGGAATGCTGCTCGTTTCTCCTGCTGTGTGCTCATGTGGAGCTGATGGACTTAATCATTCTTGTGTGAATGCAACAGACATTCATTTATATTTAAAAGTTACAAACGTTACCACTTTTAAAGTCACGGGAGGTGCTTTCTGCATCATGCTGTTATATCAGTGGATCTCTGTTGGGAGCACTGGTTTATTTTCTAATACAAATACTATAATGTGAAGAGTTTATCTTAGTACTTCATACTCTCTTTTATTGTGATTGTAATGACAGTGTTGTCTTGTGGGGCTGGAGTGTGACAAACACATGTCGTCAGTGTTACGCAGGTGAAAGTGTAAGCATGTTAAAAGCAGGTCCATTCTGTGTCAGGCAGGATGAACCAGTGATAAGTACGTGGTATTTCCTCCCATGTGACACAAATCAGATACGAGCCCACGTATTCAGACACATTCTCTCCTGTGTGTGTGGAAAGAAATCGGATAAGAATCGACACATTTGCGACTGCAATCTAAGCGGACGGATCAGATATTTCACAATCAATGCCACTTAAAAATCGAGATGGTGCCGCGTGACGTAAATACACGTGTACACTATCTACCATCACAAGAGTCTCCTTCAACTGGTGCAATGGAGGACAAGAGGAGTACTTTCAAGTGAGGATTACTGTATTTCATAATGACACCCTTTTAACTTCCATTTTCATGTCAGGAGCTACGTTTAAGTGTTAAGTGTTTGAGATATGGGTCACTTTTGAGAGATGACATAAGCAGGTCCTCTGCTTATACACTGATACACTGTAGGCACTGTATATCCCAATGCTAAAATGATTAGCGTAAGCGGTTAAGATGGTTTGGTCATGTGCAGAGGAGGGATGGATGTTGAAGATGGAGTTTGCCGGGCAAGAGCATAGAGAAGGTTCATGGATATTGTGAAGGTGGTCATGAGGACAGTTGGTGGAAGAGAAGACGACACAAGATGGGGGCAGATGATCCACTGTGGCGGCGCCTAAAGGGAGAAGCCGGGAGAGGAAGAATAAGATCAGTTTTGGGCATCAAGACCTGCAGTGGAAATGCAGCCTGAAGTATAGAGCAGTGGTCTCAAAGTTGCAGCCCTGGGCCCACATGTGGCCCTCCAATCGATTTCATGTGGCCCTCCAAACAATATCAAGTTGTAACAAGTCCTTTCTGTATGTTCTTCTGCATCATAAATATTTTGTTTTTTTTTTTGTAAATATTGTTCCATATTAAAACAATCACTTATATTTTGAAATTATCCAATCCAACTTTATTTGTAAAGCACTTTAAAACAAACACAGTGGACCAAAGTGCTGTACAGAATAATGGATAAAAGACAGAAGAAGGAAAAGACAGAAAAGCTCACACAACGCAATAGTACATATAAAAATAAGGAATCAATGCAGCATATTGATCTGTAATAGCTCATATCAGATTGCTTACAAACCAAATGACACAATCTAGTGATCACAGAAAAATTAATAAAAATAACTTACACAGCCTGTGCAGGACAATGCAAAGCATCAGTGACAGATAGACAGGTTTAATGAGGAAGCAAACTGTGCAAACAAAGTCTTTATCACTCTTTATCACGACATCTGGCAGATTATTTGAATCTCTGCCCTCGGATGCAAACAAGTTGCATAGATGAACCATTGTGTCTCCGAGCACGGTGCCGTCTGTGAGCGGGACGGAGTAACGTAGCCCTCACTCACTCACTCACTCACTCACTCACGCTGCAGTGTTTGTGTGAGCTGCCGCCCGCTCCACCCCACACAAAGAGTGAAATTCTTCCCACTATGACAATAGTGTGGTTTATGTATCGAGATGGGACGTATTTATAGTTTGGCAGCGATGACGTCAAAACAGCCCCGCTAATGATGCAGATGCACGGCACTGACAGTGCCTTGGTACAGAGCAGCGCTACTTCAGCGTGTGCTGTTAAATTCAAACGCTGGCTTAGAAATCTAAATCTGAGGCGAGAAATGAGTCATTTAGGATTTAAGAATGTGGTTTATGTATCAAGAGAGGACATATTTACAGTTTGACAGCGACAAAGTTGGAGGTGAACGGCCTTGTACCTTTTTAATGTAGATTTAAAAAATGCTAAATTAGAAATGTAGCAGAGTTGTACAATTATTCTCATATCTGTACTATATCTAGCAACTCGTACTTTTACAAATGTTTTACTCATTTCCGAAATAAATTGTGTACTTTTACTTCATACAGTACATTTCCCCTAACTATCTTAGTCTTCTCAGCCGTGACTTCATCCACAAAACATCACGCGCGCACACAACCGATAATAACTAATGACACAGACAGTCCGCCTCCGTGTCTGTATATATTCCTCCACGTGTGTGGTCCCATGTGTCTTGACTGGATCGTCGAGTCTGTACTTTCTCAGGATTAAAAACATTAAACATCGTTTGCAAAGTTCCTGCTTGTCTGTGGACTCCCACGTGTTTTAACATCGAGGCGAAATGTGAAAGTCCTCTAGTGTGGGGCTGGGTTAAGACAGATTTTTCAAATGCATGGGCTACAGAAGTCTGACCTGCTGGTGGTAGTGTCCTTCAGTGTCATTCATAATCATCCGTAAATACCATCTCCGCTGCGTCCAAATTCATTTATAATACATATGACGTTTTTACATTACTATCACGTTTTCTATAATGAAACGTGTTTTGCTGCCGTGGCAGTGATACACTGCTGTAGGGTTCGGTTAGTGTGGCACTGCTGAATTTCACGAGGAGCTTAAGAGACGGAGCTGTCTCTCTGCGTCTGCTATTCCCCCTTAAGTTGTCGTTGGCATTAAATATATTCATCAGGAGTCGTGGCGCTGTCGGCCTCACTTCATCCCCGCTGATGTCTGATAACTATGCTCTCCCACTGTTTCCGAGGCCCTGAAGATGTTTTACCCGCCGCTCCATATGAATGAGGTTCACTCAGACAAACATGATGAGGCATCGTCAGCTGCCAGCTGTTTGCCACCAGCACACAAGGAAAAGATAATTCTAATGTGTGTATGCTCTCACATAATCCTTTTATGGAGAAAAATAAATAAATAATCAAATGTGTGTGTGTGTGTGTGTGTGTGTGTGGGGGAGGTTTGTTTTGTGTGGGCAGGTGCTGCGTTGTTGTGCATGCATTCTAAAGCCATGCAAATCCGAGCTGTTCCTCGGGCTCGCGCTACCGTTGAGCAGCAACGGCCAGGTTAACGTTCCTGCTGGGCTTCCCGTCCTTTTGCGCTCCCTGCAGGGTTTTATCAGTGGGTTAATCCTCTGTTGGAGTGAGATGAAATGTGACAGGAGGGAGCAACAGGAGAGACCTGTGGGCCCAGGCGGAGTGGCTGTGCAGATATAAGAGCTCTGATAGGATATTTAGATGGATGTATTGGTTTATTTGCGATTGCAGATGGTACTATTTTAAATGTGGGATAAAAGCCACTGACAGTGGTGACTGCAGGCTGTAAAACACGGAAGTGAAATAGTGTTCTCTTCATTGTTTTCTAACAACATATATATACTGCCATAAACATGATATACACAAGCATAACCAGCTTCCCCTACTTGCCAAGGCTGCAAATACTGGATGGAGAGCACAGAATAATTGTTACAAGTGTCTTGATGGTGGTTACACACTATCTGTTGAACCATTCTGTCATTATCTAAATTTGATTACAGTGCCGTCTAATTAGGCACTAATTGGTCCCTCGCACTGGTCCTTTAATCAGCTCTGAATGTTTGTTTTTTAATGCTGCGAAACAGTGGCGACGAGGTTGTGTTGTGCTGTCGTGATGTCTTCCATAATGATCCTTCTGGTTTGGATAACCAGCATGTCGCCGGGATTAGAATTGAATTGAGATTGAGCTGTCACATTATTCCCAGATCCTGTCTCCGGCAGGATGGTAAATGTTTACCGTTTGTTTTGTGTACGCCGCAGCGAGATCAAAGCTCACAGCCTCCACTTGCACTTTCAAGTAAGAGATAAGACGGCGACCTTACTGTATTGACTTGACTTACTGTGACATTTGCTCAGTGCGGTAAGATGAGCTTTCAGCAAAATTCCCCATGTCTGTGTGCAACAATGATGCTTAGGTTTTAATCTGCATGCACACAAACATACACACACCCGCAGGTCAGTCCCGCAAATATTATAACACCTCTCTTTGTAATGTCAAAAATGTCAGCAGCAGGAAGTGAGGACCAGACAGAGCCTAACGTGTGTGTGTGTGTCTGTGTTGTGCGTTGTACACATTTAATCAATTATTAATCAACTACAAACTCAATTAACTATTTTGATAATCGATTAATTGGGGAGTCTTTTTTCAATCATTCTTTCTTTGCTCTGTAACAAATAAATCATTAAAGCTGAATGAATATTTTTATTTCGGTCACATTCATATAAAAAAATAAACATAATATATTTTTACACAAATGTGCCACTAACTGAAAAAGGAGTAGGCTGAAGCATGTGACTTATTTTTGCCTATCCTATACAATCTATGGAAAGACCCGGAAAATCCTTACAATTTAGATTACAGTATTGAACTGTTTATTCATATATATATATATATATATATATATATATACATATATATATATATATATGTATATGTATATGTATATATATATGTATATGTGTATATATATATATATATATATGTGTGGGTATATATATATATATATATATATATATATATATATATATATATATATATATATATATATATATATATATATATATATATATATACATTCATAAGCAGTAACAGAACCAGTGCCATGTTTGAGGTGACTTTGTGTCATGACTTTTTCCCCATTTTTTCCCTCCATTTTCTCCTCTGTCCATCATCTTAATTGAGGGTGATTTGTGTTTCATCAGTTCATATAACTTTGTTCTGCAACCCAGACTTTGTCTTCTCTCTGGAAACATGTCCACCTCCGTCCTGGCCCGATCATTCTTGACTGTATTTCCACCGTAATCTTCTACTCCACATGACATGATCCTCAATTTAGCAGCAATTCAGTAAATATGTGTAAAGTCGGCTACACCTCCCACACAGTTCTGTCAATGTTGACCCACTCAAATAAAAGCCGACTCTTGTTTGCTAAACGCAAAAATCCATTATAATAATGCCAAAACCCTGAAGAATATATGTCTGCACTGTATTTGCATCTGCTGAAAGAAACACTTTGCAGCAAATATTCTCATTTAAACAATGCTGAATTATCAAAGGTTTGCTGATCTTTTGTCTGAATGATCTTATTTGTTGTAATCCTCTTCTTCAAGTGTCTATAACCCGTGCAATACTTTAACCCAGCCACCCATTGCTGGGTCAAGACTTTTGAGGTCTGTCTGGAATTGGGCCCTTGGGGGAGGTTCTGTCACGACCCCTGGATTAATCTAGGACAGGGGTGCCCAACCTTTTTAGTCAACGCCAGATATATATATAGACATCCAGATATAATAGAAAAAGTATTTTGTGAGTTGCTGAAACAATTTATGCATTTTTCTCCCTTCATGCTCTGGCATGAGGAAGAGGAAGCTAGTTTCTTGTAGTCAGGGCAGTAGGAGCTGGTTGTAGAGTTTTACACAATCCGTCTGGGCTGACCTGACCCATCTTAAGCACGCAGACATGGTTCGGGCGTGGGCAGCGATTCGGAGAGGGGGGGGGGGGCTAGCGTTGGCACAGCAAAGCCAAGAGAAATGACCAAAGACCGAGTTAATTAGTTATTAAAGAGTTTGATTTACCGTCTCGTGATCAACTGAGAATAAGTTGACTGGTTGGGCACCCAGGGTCTAGGAGTTCTTACAGTTGACTTTGCAATTTTTCATGCTCTGCTTCTGTTTTACTTAAACTGGGTTTTTTAGTTCTTTGTGTCTGGTTTTCTGTTCATCGTTTCCTGTTTTATTTTGTGCTTCTTCCTAGTGTTGTGGGCCTTGTTAAATTTGACTTCCTGTCCCTGCCTCCCTCGTGTATTTAGCCTCTGTGCTCCCAGTGTCTTTGTTGGTTTATTTTGTTTGTTTAAAGTCACGTTTTTTTTTTATATGTCATATGACCAGAAAGTGAATGACAGATGCGTTGATCGTGTGAGCCACGTGACCTCATTTTAACCCGATAGACAAAAAAAACAGCAAAACAGATGAGTGAACTTTTGTAAAAAGATTGTATGAGACTGATATTGTGATATTAGTATCTGCACTGGACAAGGGAAAAGTGGCATTGTGCCATCCCTACCAAACATTTGATAGGTAAAGCTTGTATAGCTCAAGCAGGAGTTACTGCAGATTTGCACAGTTGAGCTGGAAGCTTTTCAGCCCCTTTCTTTAAAGTTAACTGCAAATTCTCTTTGCACTTTGCCAAGGTCCCTGGAGGAGAGGAAGAAGCATTTAATGAAATGTATTCAAGATATACATGAATAATTGCTCGATGAATCGTTTCTATTAGATGCAAACAATTTAAAGTTTGTTAGAGATTCTTTTCCAGCAGATTTCCTTTTGAAAACTGTTTACCTCATTAAAAACATAAATGTAACTTAGGTATATGACTGTGAAATGTCATATAACCAGTTTAAATAAACATTTTCATCATTTCATGTCCTGATCCACCGCATTACACGCATTGTTATTTTTTATGTTGGCGTCATGTGATTAAGTTGCAAGTTCTTTATTGAAACACTTTAACTTCTGACAGATGGAACTACTGAAGTTATTGGAATAGATCTGACGGTGACAAAAAAAGGCGATAAATGAGAAATGAGAACTCACACTAACAATATTGAATCAGTCCGAAGTATTTGACTGTCGCCGTTTGACCATCCTTGAATTTTATTTTGATAAAAAGCTGGAAGAGTATTTAAATAATTCAAGTGTGTGAAGTGCAAAAATGTATGAATCATCGACGACATTAATCACCAACGACAATATTTGAAAATGTATACATTTGAGTGCGCTTCTCTCAGATTCTTCATAAGTTTCGATATCGGCAAGCTTCTGTCAAGTTATCAGTTAATCGGGAAAATAGATCAACATATTAACTGTTTATAAATCACTAATGGCATATCCTGTGGAATTTACGGTTGAAATCATTAATCCACTTGTGCAATAAAAATTGTTTTCTTTAACAATTTGGTCTCAGGACGTCATACGACAAATGGATGGTTGCTGTGGAAACGTATAGGAAATAGTTATTGAAAAAGTTGTCCTGCCTAATGAAAATGCGTGGCTACGTCCGTCTGTAAACAAATAAAAGTCTCTGTGCGGTTTAAAAGAATAACTCGTCCAGTTCTCTTCCCCCTCCTCCCACGTCCAGCAGGGTTATTGCTCACACATGCAGTCGGCTGAATGGTGGTGCTACCATGGAGGGAACTGCATTTCAGGTTTCAAGAGATAGATAATCACTAGCTGTGATAAGAATTAGCCAATTCTGACAGTTCCTTTTTTGTTGTTGCAGAAATGAGTCAGCAGTCAAACAATGCACTTCCTCTTACTGCTGACTGTTGAAAGGTTTCTCTGGATTGCAGTTTGAATAACATCATCTGTTATGTGCAAATTGGAGTGGGCAAATGTCTGTGTGTGTGTGTGTGTGTGGCTCCTAGGGCTGTGCATCTTTGCTCTCATGATGCTATTCAAAACACAATTTGAAAACGGAGGATGCATTACAGCCATAAATACCTACGTTAATGCGCGTAGCTACTTTTTCATCAATCACAACATGTAGTCAGATAAAGATGTGAACTTAAATAAACTGCCACAAACCGATCGTCCTCCGTTGTGGTCTGTTGTGTTGCGTTCGACGTCGTTGTTCAGGCACACCACACACCCCGTCTACCAAGTGCATGACATTTCTCAGTCAGAAACCATGAACCTTGATGGAAACTCACCATTAGCTTTCTGTCTGGCTGCTGCATCACCTTGCATTGTAGTCTTTTCCCTTTTTTAGAATCATTATTTTACAACCTCCCCTGTGTAGCTGATCAGTCTGGCATAATACCACAATGCTTTGCAAAATAATTTAGACTGGGAATCTTTATGTTGGCTTTGTTCTGCATTCAGCTCTGACACTTTAGACAAAGGATAAGGATCTGCTGATACTGAGTCCCGATGTGATACTTGCATAACAGAGCCGCACAGTTTGTTTAAAAATAAAGAAAAAAAGAAAAAAGGTCAGCGTTGATAAAATAAATAACATTCCTGCCAGAAGATTAGAGAGAAAGAAGAACAGACTCCTTTGTCATCAATATTTAGATGTGTCACTTCAACTCTCATGGTGGTACGAGAGGGAAAATGTCAAGGAAGTCCATCTAGTAGTTGTTCAAATACACCATAGAGTATTTGGCCACACCAAGGCCCTTTTCTATTCCAACATGACTGTGCCCCAGTGCACAAAGCAAGGACTATAAAGACATGGTTTGGTGTGGGAGAACTTGAGGCTGGTCTGCACTGACCTCAACCCCATCAAGCACCTTTTGGGATGAACTTGAACTGAGATTGTGAGCCCGGTCTTCCCCGTCCAACATCGGTGTCTGACCTCATAAACGCTCTACAGAAGGAATGGACTCAAATTCCCGTAGAAACATTTCAAAATCTTGAGGAAAGTCTTCCAAGACGTGTGGAAGCTGTCACAGCTGCAGAAGAGAGACCAACTCCTGTTATTGCTGCACCTGGACTTTGTCTGCTAACATACAGTGTTGCTGTTTCGATGCTTGGATGATTGTGACCCACCTGGACTAGAAGAAGTGGAACACTGGTATTCTTGACTATGTAGCTCTACCACGACACATTTCAGAAATAGCATACCATGGCCCATTTACTGAACAGCTCTTGTTTAAAAGCCATACAAGTCTTTCTTTTCAGTCTTGTTCATGGCACATACACAGATCCAGGTGGCTCCTTTTGGGATGAAGCCAATCACCACAATCGTTCCTCTCGATCCCCTGCTGCCACATAGGTGGATTATGTTTAAATGCCCTTCTCTTTATTGCCGTTCATGGTGCTTTTTGCATATCTGAGTTCTTCCACCTGCGGAACAAAACCTGAACCAGATGCACTGAAGAGCTTTGATGATTCACGTCTGTGGAAATCTGTCCCTGACTGACAAATGGAAAAGTGCAATTAACAAGCCTCACTAAATGGTTCACGCACACACACACACACACACATTTTTTTGTATGTCAGTCCACCCACAAGCACTTACGTACAGAAAGCCATGACTAAGGCCATAAAGCAGAGTTATTTGTGCATTTGAGTGCTTTATAAAATTGAGTCTCACAGTTGGTCTTAATGATAGGTAATAATATAATAATTATAACCTTTTTTTTTTGAAGAGAAAGTGCTTTAAAGAAATTTAGATTTTTTTTTTAAAATGTGTTTCACACAAGGCTACAACGATAGTAAAAAATTAAATCATAAAACCTAAAATAAAAGTCTAATTAAATCATGTAGCTTTTAAAGCTCCAGTGTGTAACTTCTGTTGCCAAATCACTGCTAGTGTTGCTAACTTTAAATGTAATGGACATCTGTTATATTTAAATGTTATGCAAATATATTTCTAATGAGGCTATTGACATGAAACTTTCAGCAGATGTCGGTAACCCCAGTAATCCACTCTCCAATTTATATGTTTTATAAAGTAAAGTGACACAAGAAATCCATTGCTGAAGAAAAATGGTCATGGTCAGATGAGACCAAAATTGAACTTGAATTGGATGTCATAGAACACGCCACTGCACACCACTCCAGAAACACCATAGCAACAGTGAAGTTTGAACATCATACTGGCAGACTTCATATAAGTGAAGGAAGGATGAATGGAGAAATGTATCGAGACATTCTTGATAAGAATCTGCCGCCATGACCGGGATGCTGAAGATGAAATGAGGGTGGACAATGACCTCAAACACACAGCCAAGGAAACTCTCAATTGAGAAACCTGCTAGAATGGCCGAGTCAATCGAATCCAATTGAATCTATGGGAAGAAATGAAGGCTTTTCTACTAAGTATTAGCTTTTCATTTTTTAGCGTTCACTACAAACAACCACCCACTCTCACACTCACACCTACAGTCAATTAAGAGTGTCTAATTTGCCCAAATCTGCCTGTTTTTTGGACTGTGGGAGCAAACACGTGCAAACTCCATGCAGAAAGGCCCTTGTGGCAAACCCCCGGTCTTCTTGCTGCAAAGGCAAGAGTGTTTACCACTACACCAACCATGTGGCCCTCCACTTTACTACACATGACTTCATGTATTTGATTTGATAGATTTTTATGTGTGCATTACAACTCTTTTGATTATTCTTTTGATTCCCGTGTCAGAAATCTAGATCGGTTTATGGTAAAATGTTGAACTCTCCACTATCTCACCACTATAATGATGGCCCCAATGGTGCTCACTATGGAGCATTCAGAGCATATGTAACTAATACTAGGGGGCAGGATCGCTTCCTAAATACTTGTGTCTTGGCTGTCCATGCTTTTTTTTTGCACCTCCTTTTTTCCAATACTTTATTACACATAACTTAATTTATGGACATGTTTTGATTTCTTTGTAGGTGTGCATTACTTGGATTGTTACCAACATCTGGTGGAAAATTTCATGTCAATAGCCTCATTAGAAATATACTTACTGAGAAAAACGTTGATGTTGTTCAATACTTATTTCCCTTATACTATATATTATATTAATCAGATATATTATAACTTTATAAAAGTGACTGCATATATTGATTGCATATTTTACAGGCAAGTTGTGTCGACTGGTATTGAGCAGTTTAAAATCATTCCATAAAACATTCAAATCATAGTCCGATGAGTTCACACGATGCTGATGAAGCTCCACACAACGATCTCTGTGTTTCTCAGTGCCAATATTCCCTTCCTGCACACAGTGACGCATGACTGAGCAGGAGAGACGGGCGTTATATATCACTGTGGCTGGAAACACCGAGATGTGCCCATGCAAAGTTTCAGACGTGGATCTTGTCGCTAAAAATACATCTGGACATCCAGTAGGACTTGGCAATCATATTTTAATCACCCGCGCAATTTTGGTTCCTCGCAAAAGTGATCGCCGCCAACGGCAATCAAGCGCTCCCCGAACAGCTGTCTGACTCGGTGCCCCCTCGCGTTGCTGTTTCATTCACCGCGAAGCTCCAATTAAGTTTCCTTGATGCAGTCTGGACAAGTTTAATAGTACGTTCAAAGACAGATATACAACACATAATTTACCAGAGACACACACATCAGGAGGTTGCCTCTGTGTGTGTGTGTGTGTGTGTGTGAGAGTGGGTGGGCCGGGTGAGAGACAACTAGGTCATCAAATGCAGGATCTTAGAGACTAAGAGAGACTTAGAGACTTGAACATTACTCAGAGTTGATAATGGTTCCACACTGGAGCTGTAAAGTAGTAACTATTAGGGATCGACACAATATCGCTGTCAGATATTAGCTTTATTGTTCATTTAACTACAGAAGACACTAATGGTGCTTTTCCACTATACAGTTGTAGCACGGCAACTGCTTTTCCATTAGAGACAGTACCTGGTACCTGGCTCAGTATAGCGATGCTCAGTATAGTGTGTGCTGGTTATAGTTTGATGGTGTTTGCTGACGTGACGTCCCAGGGAAAGACACTGTGTGTGAATCTGTTGTTATGAGTTGATATACATTATCTTGCATTTTTAAAGTCAGCAAATAGGTGTTTTTACACTTCAGAGCAGTGCAGCATCTGCCAGTCAGGTTTCTTTATCTGGCATGGGAGAGTATGATGACAAAAAAAATGATTTCTCATGAGTCAAACTCATGATATTAAGCAGATAAATCTCTTTTTCTGAACCTTCTTATCTTTTCCAGCTGTGGTGAGGCCCTGAACCTTCTGAGTCGTAAGCTGACCCAGGTCCCGTGGATGCTGGTGGGCAACCTTCAGTATTCTGCCCACCACCTGCTCCTGCACCGCTGCCGTCTCCCCGCTGGCCATGGCTACGGGCAGTGACCCCGGCTCCGAGAGGCCAGACCTCGACTGTGCCAGTCAGACCGGCGGTCTCGCGGACACCGTGGCTGCCATGACAATGAAAGACCCAGAAGGTTCGACTGCCAACGGCGTGAAGAACGGCGGGTCTCAGCCGGACGGGGCTCAGGCCAAGAGGACTCGGCCGCCGCGGCCACAACTCACTGGAAGGAAGTTGTCTCTACAGGAGAGAGGCACTTACCTGTCATCGGGCTCGGGGGGAGGCTACACCCACATCTCCCCCCGCGTTGCCCGCAGACCCACAGTGGAGTCGAAACGTGTGTCTATATCAGACTCTCAGGTGAGGAAGTCATTATTATTCATATTTCGTTGAAAATAATTCTCATTACATCTCAGAGCAGGATTGCTGTTGATCAAACAGGGAGACAGCGTGTCTGCTTTGTACCTGTGACGGAGCTTCTGCTATGTTTCTACTCCGGTTTGCCTCTGAAAATCATAATCGTTGAATTTTAAATCCTCTTAATGCTCTTCTGTGCTCGACTAAAAGCCAGGATTCAGACCTGCAAATGTTTCACAAGAAAGCTTTTGTAGAAAAGAAATGAATAAATTGAGGGAACTGAAATGTAGTGTTTTTTTTTTCAATAATTCAAACAAACTTTCTGCTTTTCCAGCTTCTTGAATGTGACTATTTTCTGGCTTCTTTGCTCCAAATGACAGAGAAATATTTAAAACTGAATCGTCATGGTTTGTGGACAAAACAAGACATTCGAGAACATCGTCATCAACATTTTCAGTACAGATGAATAGATTTAAGAAAATAATTGTGAGTTGCAGCTCTCGACATATGCAACAGGATATAGCGAAAGATCATTTCTATTCCCAAAAAGAGCCATGCAGCTGTGTGACAGGAAGAGCAAACGTTATTTATTTAGTACGTATTGAATATTTATGTCTGTATTTGAAATGGATGGAGAGTGCCAGGCTCCAATTAGCAAACATCATACCAAACACGCCAGTGTACGTCAGCTTAGTGATATTAACGCATCATTATCCCGGCTTCTGTCATAGATGTGCAGCCAACTGTTTCACGATGATGTAGTAACACTGCAGCCTGTTTGAAAACAATTGATTTTTTCAGCCCCAACATCAAATACAACAATACAGAACATACAGAATAAACATCCTTAGTGTGCAATGTTGCATTAAACCTGGCTGTATGGGGTCATTGGGCTTTAAATATGATCACACTTAAGTCCTCCTTTTATTACAGAGTTCCTGACGCAGACGTTATGCATCATCACATTGAAATAATGGTTTCATATTGCAGTGATCTACGCTGATATTGATCAGTTGTTGAGTAACGGATGGAGAAATAAGAATATTTGTAATTATTTGCAGTGGCCCAGTGGAGCGTTCGTATGCATGCAGCGTATTTGTTTGAGTTTCTTTTTAGCATGAGCTTCCTTATCCGTCAGCCCTGACAGAGTATTAACTGCAGCCGCAGAACATGTGCCGACTGATGGAATGTGATGGCTCTTTTCCTTGGATTTTCCTCATTTGCCTTTCCCCTTTATCCTTCTCCGCCCCATTTTCTCTCCTCCCTCTGTATCTCTTTAACAAATCAAAGGGATTCTGCTCACCTCACACAACCCCACCCTCCATATTTAATCCCTCATCCTTTTGTCATCGCCGCTGCCCACACTGCTTCACATCACCGTACCCCCCGGTGGATACAACCCTACGAGCCACATCACCAACGTCACACTCGACCCCTGCGCTGCACTGTGATTTGCTGCGGTACTTTCAGTCGTGCCGTTCCAGTCATTTTTTCCTGTCATTGATGTTGTTGCCTATGTGGTCTCCTGCCGCCTTTCATTCCTCAAACATGTTCCAGTTTTCGACCCTCAGGCTCTGGTCTGGCTCACACTAAGCCTCCCCCACCCCCAACTGTAATGAGAGCACCACTTTCAATCTGCTCTCTCCTCCGCTTCATCCCCTTCTCTGTTACACTTAAATCCCAGCTCGCTGTCTGCTCGTTGCTTCCCGTAGACCCCCTGCCCACCCTCCGTCTCCTCTTCTCCTCAGTTTCTCTCCTCTGTAAAAATTCTGTCTGCCACTAAACTCTCCTCTCTCCTCTCCCTCTACCTCTCTGTCCTGCTGTGGTCTCCTCTCCTCTCCTCTCCTCTCCTCTCCTCCCCTCGCTGCAATGGCCCTGGTTGACTCTGTGCTGTAGCAGTGGTTGCTATGGAACTGCAAATCAGCCATTTAAGCAGTGGCACTCTAATGGATTTGCAGACAGTAAACAGAAACTACCGAATGCATCGTTACCTACATCTCAGAAATAAATAGCTTTCAACACACATGCTCACGCTCACAGAGGGAACATTTTGTTCTGTACCAAATGCTTCTATCTTTCTCTCTGGGTTTTTTGTGTGGGTCTCTTTAGCGCTGATGATGTTTATATCGATCATCTATTTCCTTCTCTTTTCGGCTTAGCTTTTCCTTTGGTTATTTTGGCTCCAGAATATTTGGTAAAAGGACTTTTTTTTAAAATTAATTTAGTGAATTTCTCTGTTTGGATTTGCAAAACAAATCATTTGGTCGACCCAGAGGAACCTTCAAAATGATGGACAGTATTCAGCTTTTCAGCCAGTTGTGGGCTGTGTGTGGGGTTTTATGTTCTGTGATGGGAGAGGGAGGGATAGCTTCATTTCTAATTAACTCATACCCCCGTTTTTCAGTTTTTTTCTATGTTTTCTTTTTGACCCTTGGGCAGTAAAGTGTATTTTGTTTATTTCTGAATTTGTGTAATAAATCTCCTCTCCTCTCCTCTCCTCTCCTCTCGCAGGACTGTATCCAGTTGAACCAGTACAAGCTGAAGAGTGAAATTGGAAAGGTGAGTTTGTTTTTACATCCTTGACCTCTGCTCGGCGTGCACCTGCTCTACAAACATTTGCAAATGCTGTTTACCCACGTTCTCATATTCCGAAGCCTTCTGTACCTCGTCACAGGCACATTTTTGACCCTTTTCCAAAAAAGCTGCAGCCTCACCGACACTTAAACATCTTCTCATATAAAAACTGATAGAACCTATACATTTCACCTCACCTTCTATCTGCTCTCTCATCAAAGCTCCGCAAACCAAAATACAAAAACTGCTGGAAGCCGAGTGGAGCGGGGGGGGGGGGGGGGGGGAGCACTGTGAGAACAGCTTTGTTGCCGGGGTCTCCTCAGCAGCTCATCAGGCTCATCCACAGTGAAGTTGGAACCTTTAAAAAACAAAGTGTCCTCCTCTCTCTCTAAAAATGGGATTTAAATGCATTTAAAATAGGCACAATTTCATAGACTAACACATCAAATAAAATATTAGATAAAAAAAAAAAAATGATTTCCATTTATCATAGTGACACTTTCATAGGAGATACCCGATCCACTTTATAACATACTGCTCCTGACATAGGAGGTGCCGGAACAGGATCCGGCAAATTAAGCCCTGGTGTCAACAAATAACTCACAGAACGCTGCTCAGTTATCCACAGTGTCAATACAGCGTTCGACCTAATTGTACAGTAACCTAAACCTATAGGAGTTACTATTATTCTGACATTTCAAGCAGTTATTTACAAACATGTCAAAATCCCCTATCTCACGAGGCAACAGTTTCCAGAGAAGAAATCCAGAATCCTAACATCCATGACCTAAATCCTCAGGACAGTGAAAGAGAAAAGATGTTGACTAAAGTCCACAAATAGATTTTTTTCTTCGTAAGATAAATTGAAGGACAATTAGACCCCGAGTCATTCGTGAAGAGCCAGATGGCAGTTTGAGCTGCTGAAGACATCAGTGGCGATAGAAATCAGTTTATTTGATTTATGTGAGTGTTTCATCGGCTTTTCACTTAATTCATGTTTGCTCCTATCAAGAGGAACTCTGTGTGTGTGTGTGTGTGAGGAGCCACTCTGTGCTGTCAAAGGATAAAAGTGTGCTTTCTTCAGAAGAGTGTGTTGGTTTGATGAAGTGACTATAGGGGCTAATGTGCACGACAGTGTGGAAAATGTCAAATATTGAATCCTTCTTTTCACGTCAGTTTTATTTATTTACTGATAAGTGCTACTTTTGAGTTGCTCATTTTGCTTCATTTTAATGTGATGTCAGACATGATTAAATAATGTTTAATCACAGTGAGTTGAGTTTTAATAACTGATCTTTAAACCTAGTTGACAAATTGTTAATTGCAGAGTTTATGCAAACACTCTTTTCTAAATCAGTAAACATGTTTTGTAACGGTTCTTTAAAAATGCACTATGGCAATCTCTCTGCAAGTAGATTTTACAAAGAAGTCATATTTATTGATTATTAAAATAATATGCAAACTACTATAGTGTAGTGAGATGATTCTGGTCGTTTAGGTGTTCAAAGTGGAGCTGAGAAACACACAATGCATGTCTTTGTTGTTGTTGTTGTGTTGCAGGGCTCCTATGGTGTGGTCAAACTCGCCTACAACGAAGATGATGATAAACATTATGTAAGTGTCCATTTTTGTTTGCAGTCACATTTCATACAGCTGTTGTGCGACCGTGGTCTGCACTGCAGTGCCTCTGTCACACACTGCTCTCCTCTCAGTCTCCATTCACCGTCTAGACGCAGGAGCTTTGCAGGAACTCAGCGGGATATTGATTTTTTCTTTCTTTCTTTCCTTCTTTCTTTTCTTCCCCTTAACCTTGTTGCTCAGCTCTGGGTCTGATCCACCCATATTGCGTCAATTGCATGTGAAGGGACAGTTGCTACTTTAAAGGGATAATCCAGGTGTTTTTGAAGTGTGGTTGAATGGCATCACATTATCATATTCCTTTACACCCTTTACACCTGGTATTAGAATGTGTTTTCTGTGATCAGATAGCACTTCACCACATGTCATCACCTATTTACTTCTGCAAACATTTCCAACAGCAGAGGAGGCTCGCTGCATTTACACTTTACACAATGTGTCTCCCATCACCTGCAGAAGTGGTTTGGCAGATCAGATAACAATCTGTCCCCGGTGGATTTACACCTGTACTTACTTAAGTGGTCAGATGCTATCCGATTGCAATCTGACTGTTTATAATTTATAATGCCAGGTGTACAGGTGACTTTTTAAGAATATGTTCATAGAGGCACAAAGGGAGTTTTTGATTCACTGCCCAGTAGTTTTTCAACAAACCTGAACTACCCCTTTAAGGTTCACCCGAGACTTAATCTCCACAGCAGTTTTGCTGTTGCTTTCATGAGGAATCTCCCTCTGGAAATGCCGGCGTGACCTAATTTCAGGCATTTCCGTCGACGTGATTCGCTCCTGTAAAAGCTCTGCAGCCTCAGACGCTCTGCGTACAAACTGATGTACGCTTTAAGTGTATGAGTGCAACTGCACTGCACACCGACCACAACGAAAGTGTTTGGATACAAACACAAACTGGAGATGTACTTTTGAAGCGGAGCCAGTGAGGAGCCGAGCAACAACCCCATATTAAAATGGGAGCTTGGAAATGTGCTGATGCTGAGGAGTGAACTACAGGACACAGACTGCACTTCCATTCTAATAGTGTTCCTATTCTAATGTTCCCTCTGGAGTGGAGCGAAGATGTGATGTTACCTTGCTGAGCTTGTCAAATGTGCCGCAGGATGCAACCATTACCAAAATGACATCCATATTGGACAAAATGGCAAAGATGTATTTGCAGGGAGAGAGTCATGGAGCCTTAGTGAGTTTCTCTTGACCAAAATCACCCCATAGATTCTGAGATTATTCAAATTAAAGCCATTTAAAATTGGGAAATGTAAAAACACAGGTTTATTTATTTATTTATTTTTTTTACTGCTACAATATTTCCCATGTGTCCCATAAAACGTGCAATAAACTTTAATGCTTGCTGTTTAATGCTTGGCAATAATATGGCCAAAAGTGATCAACATTGGACATTTCCATAATAATAAAAATGTCAGATAATTGAAGCTTCAGCTTTCACTCAAGAGCAAAACCTGTTAAAACCGCTCAATTTTGGTCTTAAGCGTCTTTATCGAGAGTTCGGCTAGGGTTTTAAAAACTATATTTGTTGTTATGTAATAGAGTTTTCTTCAGCAGCGATATGACAAACGTTTAATATATACCAATATGTTCATACATTGGACAATTTACAATCGTCTATCAGATAATCAGATGTTTATTGTGATTATTTCTGATATTTTACATCTTTTTTAGCCTTCTCACCCGACTCTTAGTCCTTATGTAGCAGCAGCAGCAGTGTTCAGCATTGATATGAAAGTGGGGATAAAAATAAAATGGTGACTAATTCCTCCCCGTGTCCTGTATTATCGCTAACATCTTGTCTAGTGGGTGTTGGATTGGATTTCAGTCGATTACTGAAGGTCTTTGAAACAGGCATGTTTGTTGTTGCCTCCAGTTAAGTCGTATAATTAGCCCACAACTTGACTAGCAGGCAGCTAATTATGGTGCCATTTATCAGCCTCGTGGGCCAGAAGTCGCCTCAACTCCTGAAACGGCTCACTCAACTCCAGTCAAATTTGGAAGGGAGATAAATTTAAACTGCTAATTATTAGCAGATGCTCGAAGCAGTCGACGTAATCAATGTTTGTTTCCCTAAGTGACTTCCAGCAGTCTGGACACACCCACACACCCACACACACACACACAGGTCCCAACATCTGTTTTTGCATCTGCTTTTTTTTCACTCAGTTATAATTTTGTAGCGAGCAATGGTCTTAAGCAGGGGTGTCAAATGTAAGGCCCGCGGGCCAGAACCGGCCCACCAGAGGGTCCAATCCGGCCCCCCAGGATGAATTTGTAAAAAATTTCACATTTCGATTAGATTAGAATACTATATTTTATTTCAGTTCCAGATACCTAAATGTTTTGTACATTTGTAAATTGTAAACTTAGGCATAATATTGTTGAAATTGCACTTATTTTTCTCAAGAAATGTCAGGTTGTTCTCATGTTTTGTAAAAAAGATGCTTGAAATGCTTGTTGTTAATAAATGCTATTATTTGCCCAGTTGAGATTAAATCGTGCTGTATGTGGCCGCTGAATTAAAATGAGTTTAACACCCCTGGTCTAAAACATCTTTGCGACAAAAAAAGGAACATTTGAATTACATTTTTCAGAAAATACAGTATGTATATGTGTGTGTGTATACAATGAGAGACGTGTGTGAGTGTAAAATATATAGAATATCATTTCTAATATGTTAGATTATTGGGTTTCCTTACATTAACCGCATTTTTTTAATCCAGCGTCGTATGTTGTCACCAGTGAGTGTTCGTATCCATGGGTGCGTTCACACCAGCCCTTACGTCATCAAACCCTAACGTGTGAATTGTGCAACTGAACTCTTATGCGCACCAAAGAAGCGAACTCTGGACCGCCTAAAAACGTAGTCTCGGTTGGCTTCAAGTGAACCAAATGCAGGAAGCGGACTAGAGCGCAGGCTGAGCCCATTATTGCAGCGTATATGTGAAGTATGTTCGCATAAAACAAAATAATAATTGCGTTGTCGCATCAGGAAGGGCATCCGCTTTCCAAAGAAAGAAAAGAAGAACAAAAAAACCCTAATCTTTTCTTTGTATTGAGCCTTTTCAGAAGCTGTCAGTGTGTGGCCAGGAGGAAAATGGATTCCTGGAATGAGCTCATAACTAATTTACTGCGGAAATGAACCAGGTAGACAATCTGCCAAAGGGTCCAAGCATACAATTGTGTGCGGAGGATAAGCTGAGCCTAAACAAAATGTTAAATGTCAGAGAAAGTGAATTTCACACAGTCTCACAGAGACCGTGGCTGAGTGACAAGTGGGACTTATTTTCATGCTGCTTTTTAATTTAGGGAAAGTAAATGAGATTTCTTTCCTCTCGGGATTAATCTGACCTCAAAGAATCTTTTTCTCAAAAAAACACACATATTCGTATATCAGTATGGCTCGAAAACAACCGCCATTCACTCAGGAACACTCTGGTCATAATTAAACCATTTATTGTGACAAATAGAAATGCAGTTAGATTTATGGCTGCACGCTTTTGATGCTCCCGCAGAATGGACGAGCAGCATGCGGAGCTGAAACAAGGGAGTGATATGCAAGAACACTCTGTACAAGAGTGGGAACCCAATGAAGACAATGAATGAATGGAGACAATGAATGAATGAACAATGTCAACTTTTCATAAAAATGGTCGAGCAAACGCCTTTACAGCAATAGCAGACATCAGGAAAGTGCAAATACATGTCTAAAATGACGCCATCGCTATAGCCAGTACCTGGTTATGGTGTGTGTGTGTGTGTGTGTGTGTTTCTCACGAGGACTGCGGGTCGGCGGCCATGATCTCGCAAGGCTGGTTTCAGATAATAGACAGTAGGAGGAGTGGAGTCCGCCCCCGATCTCCCCACTACAAGACATTTAACCATCACAGTGACTCTGAAGCTGTTAAATTAGGGTAAAAAATCCTGCAAATTTCCACTTGAATGCAAAGCTTAATTTGCTGGTTGCTAGGTCGATGGTGTTTTTACGGCAGTCGGGGGGGGGGGGCTGTAATGTTCTTCTAGATTGAATCATCCAGATCTGACTCATTGTCCTTTCTACTTTGCCTCTTTTCTAATAAAAAAAAATCTATAATAATCACAGCTGCAGCTCAACCTGGATTATTGTGTAATGTGGGTGAGTGGGTATTGATTTGTATACTGTGACTAATTATTAGATTACGTCAGGTTTGATCGCGTCTATGTTGTATATCTGAACACACGATCACAGAGTCAGACTTTGGCTTTTCTCTGAATCATATGGAGTGAAATAATATATGAAGCTGTGATGACGCACTCCACCTACGTCCACAGACGTGTCAGAGAAATAAGGCCGACTCAGTCCAAGAGTCGGCGATGAGCTCAGAGCGGCATATGAGGATGTGGTCATGTGACTGTCAGACGCCTGAATGCATTCATGAGCTCTGAAGCCCACAGCTACAACAATTCTGAAATGTCCTGCAGAGTCTATGACTGTTTTATGACTCTGGGCTTGAGGGATGCTTGATTCCCCCTCACACACACACACACACACACACAGCAGCCCAGCATGAGCACTGCGCAGGGGAGAATCCTCTTCTTGCTGCTGCTGCTACTGCTGCTGCTGCAGCTGCTGCAGTTGCTGCTGCTGCTGCTTTCTGCACAGTCATAGCCATGACTGTGTTTATAGCATAGGTTTTTAAAAAAAAAGAAAAAGCACAGAGCTGTGCATCACTGAAACAGTTTGAAGTGAAATAAAAAGTGAAAATGCATGCGACTGACTGTGAATGAATTTTTATTCAAATCAACAACGACTGCCAGTGTGCAGGTTCTAGTGTTTTTTTGAGAAACAATCAACCCTGTTTGGCTCCATTGCCTTCTTATCTGTTCACATACTCCCTCCACCTTTTTACAAGGATAATAACATAGATGGATAATCCTGCTGCTGCTGCTGCTGCTGCTGCTTACGTTGTTTTATATTCAAATAAATAAAACCCACAATGTGTTTATAACAATGTTCTCTGGGGCCCATTGACATAAAAGGTAAATAAATGTTTATTTAATGTCAGTATATATGTATATATATTTGTTTAATGATGTTTAATAATCCCAGTTTATAGGTTCTTAGTTCATGATTGATGACGTTGGCTCATCATCATTTTATGCGTAATATTCTTTGCTGATGTAAAGCATTGTTTGCTTCCTCAGGCCATGAAGGTGGTGTCCAAGAAGAAGTTAATGAAGCAGTGTGGGTTTCCACGTGAGTTGCTGTTCTTTTTCTATTCTATTCTATTGGAATGAGACTAAGAAGTCTCTGGATTTGACCGAAGCAACATTGAATTATTTTCTTGTTTTCTTTAACTGTTATTTGGTATTCCAGTATTGTCAGTCATCGTTTAAGCCCAACGACGAGACACTTTTAAGATGTATTGTGCGACAAATGTGTTCTGACCTTATTTTGTTGTCTCCATGTAAACGTTTTATGTTCAGCTGTCGAGTCTAAAAACATTCTCTCTCCGTTGCTTTGTTGTCTGGTTCAACTCAATCATTTATATCAGCAACCGTCAAATCCATCCATCGTGAAAATTAAGAAAACGTGCAAGTGCAAGTAAGAAAATAAAAATAAACAAGCTGACAGATGGATCGGGACGATGAAGTACTGAAAGACTGGGCTCTGAGGATAGTGTGTGGTTACTAAGGCGACGACTGAAACCTGAAATCTAAAGCCAGGCCTTAGAATGCGTAGCTTTTAAATCTTATTTTGAACATTTACAACTTTTACCATATTCCAAGAGGTAAAAAAAAATAAAAGTCACTTTAAAATCAGTAAATAATGTCTGGTAAATTCACGTGTGCTTTGTCTGCAGGTCGTCCGCCCCCGAGGGGACCCAAGGCAGCCCAAGGGGAGCAGCCTAAAATCTTAGGACCTTTGGAGAGGGTCTATCAAGAGATTGCCATCCTGAAAAAATTGGATCATGTCAACATTGTGAAGCTGGTGGAGGTGAGAGTCTCTCTGTTTGGTTGTTGGACACTCGACAGTAACTGCACTAATACAGGACATTGGGTCATATACGGTAGATATTAACATTTACCCTTGTTTTTAAAGGAGCTGCATATGCGATTAAATTGTATTAAGTCATAAATTGAGCATACAATGGAAATACGGACAGTATATTCATCCTTTTTTTATTTAATTCACAGACTACAAATGGAAGATGTTGTAAAAGTGTAGATCTGGTCTTTCAGTTTTTGTGGAGTTTGGTTCCTCCAACTACTTAGTAACCTCGAGTCTTTGATGCTGTCCTTTTTAAAAAATAAATAAATAAAAAATGGATTACAGTCACCGATTTAACCTCTAGTTGCATATCTTACATATAGCCCGTTTAACCACCACCAATGGTTCAGTCCGGACTACGATCCATAAATGGCTTTGGCCTTTGGCAGATTCAGATGCCATATATTATTTGCAGATTATTACATTTTCAAAAATTGATTGGAATCCATGGCTTGTCAGGAGTTTCTTAGGACGGATCGATTTTTAAAGGTCCAATACAAGTCTGATGTTAGAGTGATTAAAAACAGAAAGTCATTATCCTTGCTCCTGCTCCTTTTGTTTATTTCTAACTTAATCCTGGTCGTTGTCCAGTGAAAGATCAAGGTCAATGACTTTAGTAACATGACGAGTGTTGAGTTTAGATTAGAAAGACCATTGTACAGACATGAAGCCTCGAAGATACTGCATCTGTGGTCTAGTAAAGAATCAACATTAATAATACCCTGCTGTGTGATATAATCAGATCTCGTCATATTTGAAATGGTAAACCTTAATACAAACCGTCAATAAATCCACACACTGAACTTAATAATATGCACAAAGCAAACATGCAGTGGTCCTGTTCTCCACCTCAGCTGTTCAGTAAAAATAAAAATTAATATTAATGGTAATGACAGCATTATGTGTCAACAACATAAACAAAAGGTATTTACTGACTGTCATGGTGGTTCCACTCACAAATGAGGCTTTGTTTGTGTTTGTGTTGACCAGGTTCAGATTGTTCATTGTTGTGTGTTCCTTGTAGGACCACAAGTCAGCAAATTGACAACCAACCCACAAAAAAACAGCAAACAAATCAAATATAGCCATTGAACAGTGTGCAAAACAAAATGTAAACAACCAACAAGAGAAACATGACAACCGCGAAGAGACACAATGTCAACAGAGACACAAAAAACACAAATTACATTTTTGAGATGAGATGAACTGTGATTACAAAGATGCATAAGGACAGAAAACGGCAAACACAACAAAAGATGCAATTTGACGACAAAAACACAAAACAACAACACAAAACAACAACACAAAACCTGACCCAAAAAGGCTGAAAAGAGGTGAACTACAACTAAAAAGATGCATGAAGACACAAAACAACAAGAAACGCTCACAACTGACGACAAAGGCATGAACTGTGACAAAAAAACTGACAAAAACAGGCCGCAGAGAGACTTTGCACACACGTATAAAGACACAAAATAAAACATACTAACCGAAAACAATTACAAAGAGGCACAATTTGGCAAGAAAGATGCACAAAAGACCAAAGAATAACATATACACTTCACAATAATTAAGCCAGACAAGACAGCAGTGTGGTCTGAAGGTGTTTTGGTGTGTGAGCTCTGTGGTCAGGATTGTCCTCCAGCACTGTGCGTTCAGATATATATATATATATATATATATATATATATATGTATGTATGTATATATATATATATATATATATATATATATATATATATATATATATATATATATATATATAAATATATATATATATATATATATTTCAGATAACCTTTCTGGTTGTGCGCCATGACTCATGCTCCGTCTCATGTCGAAGCAAAGGAGTGGATAAACACAGCGCTGCCGGGAAACAGGTGGGAAATATGAGATGGATTTTCCCACCTGGCACATCGATCATGCTCTAAATGCATTTTTATATTTACAGCAGCCAACACTCTCCAACTAAGTTTGGAAAAAAAAACCTGAAGGTGGACTGATGACACTTTGAGCAGAGGTGGCTGTTTATGAAATGTGCTTTTGATGTGACGTGGCTCAAGATGTCTGCCGCTCCCTCGTGATATCGTCAGAGGGTTATTGTCAGTGTCGGCCAGATGGCGGAGGGAGAAGGGCTGCTGTTAGCGGGAGTTCAGTTCAGGAAGTCAGTTGATAGAAAAGCTGCACGGCTTGTAGGAGTGTAGAGGGTGGCAGAGGATTTATTTCAGTAAAATGTGAGTGCTTCTTTTTGCTCACTCACAGCAGAGAGATCACACATCCATTTCTCTTTCTCTCTCTCTCCCTGTATGTGGGCCCCTCACTTTCACTCACATAATGGCCAGGAAAGGCCAATGGAAAGACAACATGCTCCATCCCTCGCCATCTCTGTGTTCATCGGCTTTAATGAGCGGGTCAGAAATCAGGATCGCATTCATTACTGGGATCCAGCTAAATCCTGTCCACTCCGTCTCATTACTAATAGACATCCCCCCCCCCCTCATTTTGACACATTAGAGCCCACGCCAAGTGAAGCAGATTAGAACTGATGAAAGTGATATGGTCATTTGTCACATGCTGGTTGGGGAGAGAGACGGTAAAACTGGCCCAAAATCCCTTTAATGCGTCTTACGTCACCACATCTACACATTAAAAGACTTGGCGACAACAAAAAGATACTGTTTGTAGCTTCTTCTTCTTCTTCTTCTTCTTCTTTTTTTTTGAAATAAAGGAAAATAATGATCAGTGTTTATGTGCTGCTCTCCCTTTTCCAGTGCAGTGTCCTTGGCAAACGTTTCCTTCCCTGTGATCATTTAAATGTCAGAGTCACCGGGATGTCGTATGTCAGACAGATACTGCGGATGAAAGGCAGCGTTCTGTGGGTGGTTTTGAGGCGGGAGCTGTTTACTCGCAGAAGTGTGGCATATGGGCCGTGTCGTCCTCTGGGAGCGCCTGTTTTCATTAACCTGGTGGAGGAGGAAATATCAACCGGGCTAAAACTGCTCAGGGGCATTTAAAAAAAACTCCTTTGTTTACTTTGTGTCATTAAAAATCACAATGCATTGTGTAATGTTAAACTTCTAATTTAAGCAGATATGTCCCTGACACATATTGCATTTTCACATTTGTTAATATTAAAATACGAATCGCCATACTTGTAATAATGGAAGAATTAGATCTTTGAAATATGAATGCTCTCCAACATGTAAAATGTCAAATTTTTCTAATTAATGTAAGATGTAGAACAGTTGAAAATAAGAGAATAGCATTTAAAATTGTGATTTAGATTTTGACTTCTTCAGCCCTGTTGTAGATCCTGGGGGTGGGAATTGCAGGGTAACTTTCAGCGTCATGTGATACAATACACAATATAATAATAATACCCAGGATGATGGAAAAACTAAGTTCCAGCACTCCCCTCATCATATCATGCACGGCATGTCTGTCAGCATTATTAAATCAATAACACTAAATAATGAAATCTTTCAGTAAATAAAAGATACCAGAAGGTCTTAGTGGTGTTCACAACATCTAGTTATTTAATGATTTAGTCCTTAAATAAAACAACAAAAAGAACTGCACCTGTTTCACAACTTACATATATTTAGATGATCCGACAATGATTTAAACTTCAAGCACACAGACCATTTTAATTTCCTGTTATTATGCTGTTCCTCCAGGACACACGAGTGGCAAGAAGTCAGTAAATATTACAAAACATTTGTGAAAATTCTTCCAATAGATATTGTTCCTCGTTAACAATTTAAAAAAAAAAACGACTATTGTGAGAACGGGGGGTAAGTGTCACTGTGACATCCCGTGTGCCGGCACTCAAAACTGTAAAATTAAGATAATATCCCAATACACCAATGCTGTGATAATGTATTGCAAGAACCACATTTCTGTGCGCCATCATCCTGCTTAGACTTTACTTTAAGTGACGCTGACACCCTGACCTTGAGGAGTCGCAGGATTTTCAGCCAAATAATCCAGATGCTGTCAAGTTTTGCAGTTAGCGGCCAATCACTTCAATCAAATGTGTGTTCAGCGGTCGCTAAGTGCAAACAATCGCGGTGACCTGCCAACACCCTCTCGTTGTGTTACACGCCTCATTCGGATTTAGATATTTGACAATCAGCGACAGCGGCTGAGACCCAACGAAGAAAAAAAAATGAAAGCGGTTCATCAGAGGGAGGAAACATGAGGAGACGTGGCAAAGATAAGACACTGCTTCAGTAGACGTGTGGCGGGAATTCAGTTTAATAAAGACTTAAAAGAGAGTCAAAGACAGCAAAGTCTTACATTATGTCTGCTGATGTACTCCATACATGCTTCACAAGATGCTTCATTTTGCTGCTTGAAAATGTTGCTGCAGTGTTGTTACATGGGAAACATGCACATGTTTGTGTTTGTCATTAATGTTATTTAATAATCTGTCTGTGGAAGAAACCACTTTTCAATCCAGAAATACAAGTTACTGAGCACAGTGGAGCTGCACTCATACCAGATATTACCTTGTGACATTAACATAACTGTGCCACCGTCTGTGGATGGATGGAGTTGGCATGTTCTCCCAGTGTGTGCGTGGGTTTTCTCTAGGTTCTCAGATGCAGATTTGGGGATTAGGCCATTTGGACACTCTAACTCAGGGGTGTCAAACTCATTTTTGTTCAGGGGCCACATGTAGCACAATTGTGCACAAGTGGGCCGAACCAGTAAAAATAGTAAAATAATAGCACAATAACTTATGACCAACAAGATCTCCTTTGTTTTTTCATCTTTGTTTTACATTTAATGAAGGATATTGTTACAAAACATGAAATTTCTTGAGAAATATAAGTGCAATTTCAACAATATCGTGCCAAAATTTACTATTTACACATCACCCTGGATCTATAAAGGCACAAACATTTGGTCACAGGTATCTGGAAGGGAAAATTTTGCATCTGACATTATGTTTAGATTGTAATTGTAGTGTGAAATTTTAACAAATTCATCCTGTGGGCCGGATTGGACTCTCTGGCGGGCCAGTTCTGGCCCCCGGGCCGTATGTTTGACACCCCTGCTCTAATTTGACTGTAGGTGTGAGTGTGAGTGGACGGTTGTTTGTCTCTATATGGCCCTGTGATGGACTGGCAACCTGTTCAGTGTGTACCCCACTTAAAGCCCTATGTCAGCTGGGATTGGCACAGCAGCCCTCCCCGCCTCCCCGTGACCCTCATATGGAGGATAAAGCTCGGCAGCTGCAGTCGTGTCAGGTTTGCAGAAACAACTGCGTTCGATAAGATTACAGAGAGTGGCTCTGTTCAAACAGACCGAGATTGTAAATGTTAACTGAATTTACTGACGGGACTCAGGCGGTGTATTAGAGTGACTGGCATGGACACCCCGAGATAGGCCGCTGTAGCCATGGTTACCGTACACAAGAAATGGCAAAAGCGGTGGCCTTGAACTGTAATTCATACTCGTAAAAAAAAAAAAGGAAACACGGCGAACACAGCCAGACGACCCCGAGGTCAAATGGGGCTGTGGCGACTCACTTTCTCCCAGGAGCCGCGCAACAGGTTAGCGTCCGCAGCAGAAACGTGAACATGGACACGTTAGATTAAATTACAAGGATTAAAAAACTCCTTTTATTTGAGAAGAAAGAAAAGACTGTTCACTCCTTTATCGTGAAGAAAACAATTTTAATCACGGCTTGGTTCTGAATGCGTGAATTATGGATAGATAGATAGATAGATAGATAGATAGATAGATAGATAGATAGATAGATAGATAGATGCACAATCTACAGGGACAACACATACATTTACATCTCGTCACATGTTTGAAAAGGAGTAGGCAGAAGTATAAACTTACAGTATATGTACATTCCTATTGCACACAACTCAATGTTTTCACTACTTTATCCCATCACCAAATATTTACATATACAGTATGTTCTACTAAGTACTAACTTCTCAGTACAACACAAGAATACGTCTGGCTTTAAACACGACCTTTTCCATCGCCGTCCTGGATTAAACTGCTGTTCTTAAATCTCTTAAATTATATATATAAACACGATAAATACAGTACAATAAAAGCCAAGTATATACAGTAGATTACAAGTAAAGTAAATTCCAAGCACAAATACAAGAATAAGCAAAAGACCAAAAAAACTGAAGCATGTCCATATATCTATTTATGAGGGTCACGGAGCTGCTGGTGCCAGTCCCAGCTGACATAGGGCAAAAGATGGAGTAAACCCTGGAGGGTCACCAGTCCATCACAGGGACCGACATGTAGAGACAAAGGACTATTCACTCACACACTCACACACCTACGGGCAATTTAGAGTGTCTAATTAACCTCTGTGTGGGAGCATGCACACACTGGGAGAACATGTACAATATAAAAACATAAGCCCGATCAAGCAAGGTAATGTTTGTTGTTTTGATAACCTTGATGATGATCAGAAACCTTTTCTTTTGCAGGTGCTGGATGATCCCGCAGAGGACAACCTGCACATGGGTACGTGGACCAATCGTCTTTGGGTTTTTGTTTTTTTTTGCTCCCTCTCATCCTCTGGCACTTGACACATATGCCACCGACCAAGTGTTCATATCATTTATTCATCATTTGGATCATCTCTTGATTCCCTGGAGACCACCTCGGGGTCTCACACATTATGCAGAAACCTTCCATCAGCAGTGCCAGGTCACAGTTATTATGACACCAGTTATTGTACAATTCCAAGCCCTTCATGTGCTTAGATATGCCACAGTGAGCTCACTCGCTTCCCTTGATGATGGATAATGTGACGCTGGGGTGTTGCCTCAGTGGCAGCGAGGGGTCAAACCCTGTTGAATGAATGAATTAATCTATTGTTTGGTCTTATGTGTTCCAATTTCCTCCCTCCCTGCCTTTCTCTTTGCAGTGTTTGAGCTGATGCCAAAGGGGTGAGTAATGAAAATGCCCTTGTTATAATAATTCAAATAATTTAGGGCTCATCTCCAACCTTCCTCTGCAATTTCTCAATCTCTCCATTTGGGCTGCAACGACTGTTTGATTATTTATCGATTACTGAATGAATCGTCAACTATTTTGCTTCTTAAATGTGAATATTTTTCTTTGCTTTTCTTTTATTCAACATTTTCTGATATTTTATGGTCCAAAATAACCGGCAGATTAACCCTTTAACAACGCAAGCGTATTGTAGACGACATGTACTTGCATTACGATAAATATGCAACTGTTTGTGCTATATATATATATATATATATATATATATATATGTATATATATATGTATGTATATATATATGTATATATATGTATGTATATATATATATATATATACATATGTATATATGTATGTATATATACATATATATGTATATATATATATATATATGTGTATATATATATATATATACATATATATGTATATATATATATGTATATATATATGTACATATATGTATATATATATATATATATATGATTATATTGAAAGTTATTCTGGAAAAATAGGCAAAAGCACTTACATTTTCGGGCCCTTTTTATGGTTAAAATAAGCAAAATAGGCTTAGGTGTTAAAGGGTTAATCAATTGAATCAATCAATTTAAAGTTTCTGCATCCCTGCCTTGGTTTCTGCTATGCTCCTCCCTTTATTTCTCCGTGCGGACATGGTGCGAGTGTTTGTTTGGTCGCAGGCTTCAAAGTGACTTATCATTTTCTCAGGATTTCACAGTTATTGCCCCTGACAGTCGGCCGTGTCGAAAGCTTCGCGTCCTCGTGCGTGAGCTGCCACTTCCTCCACCGGCGACATTTGTGATGAGCCAGTGATCTGAGACTTGTTGTTCAGCGGATTATGCACACATATGTGCATAAATAATGCCCCTTTTAATGGAAATTAAAAAAAGTTGGTTCCCTCTTGAGAGGAAATATGAGCCACAGCTGAACTAATTAGCACAGCTGCTAGAAATAAACATCTTTCACTGCTTCTTTGATACATGAGGTGCAACATAACCAGTTCAGCCAAACACTAATATTTGCAGTCCTAGTGTTACAATAGAAGGATCATGTTTACTGCTGCGTTGCTGCATCAGTGCAATGGCAACTAATGCATCTACAACTCATAATAAAATACTGAATTGGCTGAGATGAGGTTTGCTTTTGGACGGACAGTTGTAGTAGTTTAAGCAAATGTGTTAACATTTTTGATTTCATCAGTAAAACGAAGAAACAACAGCTCTGGGGAAATTATAAAAGGCCTTTTTAAACTCAACAGAACATTGTTTAGATGAAAGAATCAGCTCGGCACCAAAGGGCCTAGTACTCTTCAGAGGACTCCACAGTGCCAGGTTCACTCTGTACCAGTTTGTTCTACATAAACCTGTTTAATTATACATTTGTTCACAATGAGCACAAACACAGTTTATATGGTGAACAGACGTGGCTCCGTCCTCCACAATAAACTCGTGCCTGCGTCACAGTCATCTGAATTGTTTCTATAATTTACGTTTCTTTACATTTGTAGTAAAGTTACTGAAACAAGTGAGGCATAAAATCTGTGGATTTTTCTCTGTGTGTGTGTGTGTGTGTGTGTGTGTGGATTTGTAGTCCAGTGATGGAGGTGCCGACAGACGATGCTTTGTCAGAGGAGCAGGCGAGGTTATACTTCAGAGACGTCATCCTGGGCATAGAGTACTGTAAGTATCTTATTAATGGGGGCATCATAAAAAGGGTTGTAAGTGCTTTGAGTGGCTCGAATATCATTAAGTGTTCCATTTCTATTCGGATCTCTTTATGATATCTGTCTTTGTGACGCTCACGGCATGAAAGCAGAAGCACTTTCCTCCCCGTGTGCTCTTGTCCTTACTCTTACAATGAATTATACGGCAGTGTTTACATGTGTTTTTAATCGTCGGGAACAAAGTGTCCTTGGCCTTCAACTTTCATGCCCCGTGGGTCTGCCTGTAGCTGTGAACTGTCCGCTTCATCACCACTGAGCCTCTGCTCTGTGAAATCTTGTTTTTTTTCACATGCTGTGCCCTCATTTGCTCCACTAGCACTCCACTAGCACTGGGCTTATGAGCCTTATAATTAGGGATCAATGCTGTGCTTTTTTTCCCTGAGCTCTTTAGTCCAAAATCTCGCTGTAGACTTCTCAGATTTCCACATGGTTATTACTTTTTTGTTACACCTCATATACCTCAGGAAGCCTCGGTCACATGTAAGGCTCGTGTACTTTTCCTGCTTAATGATATTTCAGCAGAAGTGATGGAGCGTGGTTATCAGGCTGAAAAGTGTTGTTGTTGGTGGTTTTGTCTCAACCACATATTGTTGGACAAGGAGGATATGCACTACATTTCTATAATTGGATTACACGTATCTCTTAGACCTCCTCCTCTGCTCCCCATATGCGCCCATATGTTGATTTATTTGTAGCCACCACAGCAATATAAACATGACCTCTCCATTATTTATTTTTGGTTGAAATGTTATTTCATGGTACAGCAGCATGAGTAGAGCTCTGGTTCACTGAGCTCAATCCCCTAAATGTAAATGTAAGTCCATATCAGAACTAGATCCTGAGGTTGACAATGGATCCTGTCTCTATATATTATGTCAATGCAAGTTAAAGTATCAGACTGAGACTAAATAACGTCTGATGGTTTTAAGAACCTGTGTTGTGTAGCTACTGTTTGCTTTAGTGTCCATAGAGCATACCTGGGACATTGGCTGCTCCTGACCGGCCCACAAATTATGGAAAATTAATTATTTAAAATCATGCATGCTTTTATTTTGAAGCCTTTTTTCTGAATTTGGGGATGGGATAGGAATCGGTATCGATATCGGTATCGGTATTGGTCTGATACTGGTCAAAATCACTGGATTAGATATCGGACAGTTAAAAATGTAAAATCTGATTCAATCCAAAACTCTATATACTCTATATACTATATATCACATGCTTCACTATGCACAGACTGCAAAAATGTAAATGAAAATCAGCAAAAGCATTTTAGCTGAGTCATGTTTGGGCTGTTTATTTCTTCTTGAGAGAACAATGTTTTGTCACAAATGTGTTGTTCACAGCTCTATAGTTGATTAATGGTCTAAAATGAATGACTGTATCGAGCTAATATTAGTATCGGTAGATGCTCGAGTTTGCGATATCGGTATAGGACACAAAAAAGTGGTATCGTCCCGTCCCATCCCTAGAATAAACGATATAATGTTGGTGTTTTTACGCAGCCGAAGCATAACATTTAACCTTACCAGTTGAAGTTTGCCAAAATGATCCCTTGGGAAACTTAACATACCCTGTCATAGAGGGAGCGCGAAAAAGGTTTTTAATTTGAAGCTTAATCTTTTAAGTTATTTAACACATACGTATTTCATTATTTGTCCCGTCTGCATTCGGTTATTTACTCTACATGTTTGGTGGTTTGTATGTAATACAGTGACAGTCTTCTGATGCTTGAATTACTCGTTTCATTTTGACTGTCTGTGATGCTGTGTATCATTAGAGCTAAAAAGGCCTTAAAGAATTCGAGTGCCTTATGCTTTAACCAAACCTCTTAAGGCACAAAGGCACCACTTATCCAATCAGTGTCCAGGGCTTAGCTGCACACCGCTGATAATAATAACTCAAATATTAAAACATTTAAGTCTCCTTGAGGTTCCTCGTCCTCCCAACCAAACCTCTCACTTACAGTATATCCATTTTAAATGACTGTGTGAGCGGGTCCGCCTAATGCATGAGACTTGGGTTCAAGTCTCTTACACTCCTTTTGAAATACACGAGTCATCAGACGAGGTCCCTGTACGCTCTGTGGACCCATGTTTATGGACATGCATCGCCTTGTTTTCCTCCATATAACTTTATTTATTGATAGCTTTCTGGACATGAAGAGGATTCAAACAAATACGATGAAAAAGCATCCAGGATCTTCCTCCACCGCAAATGTTCAGCAGTTTGGTCCAAAGTGATTTCCCTGTACGATATCTCTCCAACGAGCTCAGGGCCAGACTCCCCCACACATTCACTGTGGATATATCCTCGTTCCTCAGAGCATGACTTTGTTCTCTCTTCTCCTTTCGAGTACTGTCAGAGCCCATAAGGGAAGAAAAGGAAGGAAGGAAGGAAAGGAATTTTAATAATAAGAATATGTTTAATATGATTCAGAAACAGAACAATTGTGATGCCGTGAGCTCATTCGCATTTCCCCATGAGAGGAGTCTTTTCCATTTTATTTATGGGGATGCTGTTTATCTTAGTTTTATGACTTTAACCCTAAAAACCTGACAAATTCCACACCTTCTTGTCCCCAGTGCACTACCAGAAGATCGTCCACCGGGACATCAAGCCATCCAACTTGTTACTGGGAGATGACGGCCACGTGAAGATTGCAGACTTTGGGGTCAGCAACCAGTTTGAGGGCAATGATGCTTTGCTGTCCAGCACAGCCGGTACTCCAGCCTTCATGGCTCCAGAGACCCTGTCGGACCAGCGCAAGAGCTTCAGTGGAAAGGTGAGTTTCAATGTTTTTGAATCAGTGCCATTCTGGTGTATGTGTGTGTGTGTATTTTTAAACTATGAGCAGACAGAGCTGCTGATTTTGCTCCTGTATTAACTATTAAAATCCGACAGAAAACAGATGTATCCCCCCCCCTGAAAAGAAATGGTTATTGTTCAAGGTGTGGTCCCCATCATTATTCAGGTCCAGTGCCGTTGCTACTTTCACAGTCAAACAGAGATCCATCATGTTTGTTGAAAGGTAACCTGCCAATAATGATCAATGACCACCTGCTTTCACAGTGAATGCACGTCCATTGACTGAATGACCATTGACTGATTGTTGAAGTTCCAGGTGTGGTCCACCAAACAAGGGTGTGAGTTTCATTGAAAATGAATGGGGTGATTTTACAGTCAAGTCTTATTAAAAATCAATTATTGTTCCAAAGGAAAGAGGAAACGTTTGCGTCTTGCGAAAAGGTAAATGTGACATGAAGATGAGGCAATGTTTTCAGCAAATAAGTCATCTGGGAAAAACAATTATAACTGAAATTTAGAATTTGCGGTGCATTTTAATGGGCATCGTTCTACAGTTGCCAACTGAGCAACTTTATCACGGGATTTTCAGTTTTTTCAGACGTTCTCCTCTTTGTTCTCAATTTGTCAACCTTTTTTTTTTAGTTTTGACTTCATTTGACAGCTCTTGTGCTCATGCAGCCTTATACTGTACTCGTTTCTGTCCTTGTCCTTGTTTTCTTTGAGTTGAAAGACTGATTGTTTTACAGTATGAGTGATGTTCTGATGCTTGTGAACCAACCTGACCTGACAACAAATCATTTGGCCTCTAAACCCTGACATTGTGCACATCTGGGACATTTTCACTAAAAGCCATGTTCCTTTCTACAGTGGTAATCACAAATGTGCTTTGTTGGGTTTTTGCTCTGTAAGGACCTTACTTGTCCGTAAAAACGGGGCCTGAATAGAAAACTTGATTGCAGACACAGCACCACTCAGATGTCAGAGCAGGTACTCGGCTTCTTGTTTCCTCCAAGTTTGAAGGGGGCCCTTTTTCCTCTGATTAGTCTTGCATTGCTCCTGATTTGGATTTGTTCAAGCCAAGGCCCGGAGAACTCTGTGTCCATTATTCACTGCAGACAATCGCTGCTGACACAGGGGGGAAAAGCGGGGTACGGAGATGAACAACCTTCCAATCCAATCCAAAGAAAACATTCACCAACATTTGTGGTGAATTTGAATTTCCCAGAGTAATACAGGGGACCATTAGAATATGTTATATTTACATGTCAGTAGAGAGGCACTGAGAGGAAGACAGTCTCTACTGAATATACACATCAATCTCTAAGGTATCTGATGTGAGACGCCTCCAGAAAATAAGCTCAAAAAGTCTCATTAATCACTGTAAGAAGTCAGTATTGATATAGAACCATCGACCACATCATCGGCCACTGCAGATGCTCGGCCGAAAACTAAATAGGACAGACTGTTTGCTGTTAGAGTGTCAAAGCAACATAATTACCTGCCCTAGAAGAACAGGTCAGTGGAGTCAGAGATGTTCTTATAATCCCTTCTGAAGGTTGTCCTTGGAGTTATGCACTGTTGTTATTTTAAAACTGATCATGATTATGATCTTTCTGTTTTATTTGTCAGTATTGTGAAGCACTTTGAAACGGGAAATTTGGAGTGTGCTTTATAAATTAGGTTTCTTATTAGCGGTATTAGAGGTTTGTTTCATTAGAGGTTCCGCATATATATGATTTATTGATTGGTAGAAATTGAATATGCTACCTACAAGTATGTTTTCATAGGTGTATAACTGCTTTAAAATGTTTGTTTTTGTATCCTTAGAATAAGCTCTTTATATGTATATTGCCTATGGTATATACAAACATAAGTATAGCAGACCAAATGGCCAAACTAGCCTCATTCGAAGTTGATTTGATTTATGTGAATGAAAAAAGAAAGTTTTTTTTGAACAGGGTTGCCACAATCGTTGTCATTTTTACTCTCTACAGTTTCATCCTTAGATGTCACCATTTTTTATGCACTGAACCTTTTAAAGATCCAGTGCAGAACCTCTAATGCCATGGCAGATACCTCTACTCATGAGTGTTGGCGTGTTTCCACTAACACGACTTGACTCGCCTCACCACGGCACAGTCATTTTTGCTTTTCCATTAGGGATAGTACCTGGTAAGTTTTTTTTTTAGTACCTGGGAAGAGGCACAAGAATCAAACCGAACGCCAAAAGTTTGTGTGTGTCGCGGCAGTTTCTTGCAGCCGTGCTGTGATGACCCCGCCCACATTGAGGAGGTACTATATTGTAAAGGAAACCAACCAAACTGTAGAGTCGTGCCAAGGTGGTACTAGATAGTGGAAAAATGTCATTTGTTGAGCACAGACACACACTTCTCTGCCACTACAATAAAACCATTCACCTGTTTAACTGCGGGGACCGACGAGTGGATGTTGCTGTGTGTGTGCTCGAGTGTTTGATCACTGTGATTCTGACTGTGTATTTTCCCGTCTCCTCTCAGGCTCTGGACGTGTGGGCCATGGGAGTTACCCTCTACTGTTTCGTCTTTGGGAAGGCAAGTCTGCACATTTTCACACTTATCACTATGTAGTCCAGAAAATAATATACATCCACCAAGTTTTATTTCACAGACTCCTATCCCTGTCAGCAGCACACGGTGACACTTCAGCAGGAACGCTAACAATCACCATTATTTTTTTTTAGGTTTGATACCGCACCAAACCAGTGACATCGCTCATTATAATGAACGACTGCTGTTATTTGTCTTGCTTGTTGTCAGGGCTACAGTTTTTCTCCGGCACAGTGGTAATTCAATGTTCCTTCACTGTGGTGTTTTTTCTTTCTTCTGCTCCACCTGCAGTGCCCATTTATTGATGAGTACATATTGGCTTTGCACAACAAGATAAGGACCAAGCCTGTGGAGTTCCCAGAAGCGTAAGTCCATCTCCTGCATCTTCCCCTCTTCCTTTTAATAAAAGAGGGACGACTCTGACAGTCCGGCCACCTCAGTTTGCTATCTTTTCATTTTCGTCTCCCTCACAGAAGCGTGTCGCTGTCAGTCCCCTTCACAAATTACAGCTAGAGAAGTATGAATAGCTTAGCACAGCAGTCAGTGCCTGCACGCAGTAAATGTCACCTGCATGTGATCAAAACAAGCAAACGGGGGCATCGTCAATGTGGACGCATAAAGGCTGCTGCACCTCCCCTATGCTTCTTTTGTCTGAAAGGTTAAAGAGAAAAACGGAGGTGTTTTTTTTGTGCGAGACGGTGGTGAAAAGCCAGGGAGGGCTGGATATGGCTGGATGCGGCCCGAGGAAGCGCACTGAAGTATAAATACTGCACATGTGAAGGGGCTTTTGAGTGGCAGTTGGAGTATGTGTCATATCATGAATGACTGTGAAGTGTCGCCCTCCAACGAGCGCAAGAGACCCAGTGACTGAGTCAAAAAAAAAGCAAACAGATTATTGTGTTTTAAAATACATCCATGCGTCTAATCTCTCAACGTTGGACTAACACACTCAGATAATGTGAATGGTAGTCAAGCTACGACTGCTTATACACATTCAGTCAGACCAGAGCACATACAGCGCAGTGACCACCCCTGGCTAATACCTGGGAGTGATAGGGAAAGCCGGTGCTCAGCAGAATAAGGCAACAGCAAAATAAAAAATCACTGCGAGATTTCAGGAAATAAAGCAGAAAGTGCCTGATGCTCACAAACTAAAAGGGGACATTTTGCCCCCAAGCGGAGCAGAGGCAGACTTCATTCAATAAATCAATTTCCCGCTAGTGCTTGTCTACTGGGGCAAGGACACTAGTCCAATTGAATGGCACGGAAACGTACTGTGAGTGACACTTAGCAGCCCACTTGTCCTCAGGTCTTATACGGCCATTATACTGTGGCTGTTGTGCATATAATGCTGCTGCTGCCATTTAGAATAATAGCACGCATTCACTGATTTCAGTGGGATATGAATGACCTCCATACTGTTGCCATGGATTTGTAGTTGATGAATATTTTAAAGCGGTTCTAAAGTCTGGTCGTCTTTTTTCTCGACGGAGCTCCCCCCTATCCTCCCCCCCGGCCTCCCCCCGTCCTGGCCACGTGCATCTGTTTTCAGTGGAGCCAGCGAACACAAGCCGTGGAGCCATGTGCAAATACACATAAATACATAAAGAGAACAGAGAGTTTATTCCAAAGATACTTACAAGTGCAACAGCAAAACTGCCAGGTTGGCATCGGTTTTTGCACGGCCCTGTGTTTTTCAGTTCTCGCCATACAGAAAAGGCTCTTTTCCTCTTCCTCCCTCTCTTCCTCCTTTTTGCCGGCTCTGCCACGATCGCTGCCTTGATTTTGTGTGTAGTGCCATAAAGCAATCTGTGTTTCTCATGAGACCCAAGACTTCATGAGACTTCTACATTCAGGCCAGTGGTCCTGACCCTGCAAGGCTGGTTTGATTAAGGCTGGTTAGATTAGGGTAAAAATCCAGTATAGTCCCACTTTAATGTTTTGGTTTTTTTTTGTTTTTTTTTAAACTACCTTTTTTAAAATTTTAACATTTACTTTACTGCTGTAACAATGAAAATCTAATCTTACTGGGAAGTCGCTGCGAGTGAGACCTAGACTTAGTTAATATTTACAATCTTTTAATTATTGTGATAAAAAAATATGATAGTGTTGGCTGGACACTGTAGAGAGACTTTTCAGTGTATTGTGTTTTTATTGTGTGTGATATTTATTGCTTTTAATCATGCACGTGTATATATTTTATGGTGAGACCACACTTTGGCTGGACAATAAAGTTTTATTCATTCTTTAAGTCTATTCTGGACTGATAGAAGACCGGTATTTTATGTTTGAAGCTACATTACGTAAAAAAAAAAATTATGTGTTGCTAAAAATGGTAGTAGGCTGTAGGCGAATAGTCCGTCCATCTTCAAGGTCAAACACTGAGATATAAATAAATGATATAGCCTCACAACATATTACACTATATGTTACATTATTTGGATATTTACCATGTTTCAACAACTGTAACAGAGTGCTAGCGGTTCAGGATGAATTAAACAACATAATAGCAAATATCTTATTCCCGTTTTCCTGTTTATATTATGCATACGTTTTTATCTGTAGTTGAACTACTCAGTTTAACCCCTGTGGGATCTCAAAATCACAAAGAAGGATAAGGAGACGCTTCTCCCCGAGAACGAGGCGAAAGGGTCACTTTAGGCGAGGACTTAACTTCACGGCGAACGTGAGCCGCTCATTGAACCTGATGAGGAAGCTGAGAGAAAGGAAGAGTCGTGCTTCTACATATTTGAATATAGTCCCATTTAAAGTCTTGACTTAAAAGCCCAGTGTGTCAAATGTGGGTGAGATTGTTGAGGCTTTTATATTTAGATCAGGAGCCACTTTGCAACCTGACACTTGCTGTCTTACTTGATTACTTGATTATTGGCAGGTCCTGTTTGAAGAAATTCAAACTGCTTTGTTTATATCTATCGAAATATCCACTGCAATGCAATAAACATTAAATAATATCAAGACTTCACACAAGCTTGAAATATAAATGGTATCATTTGCAATCCTGTGTTTCATGCAGACCGGCGATCAGTGAAGAGCTGCGGACCTTAATCTTGAGGATGCTCGACAAGAACCCGGACACCAGGATCACCATACCGGAGATCAAGGTAATGCAGAGAACAAAGAAGTTGTGAAGGTGAGTCACTTATTGTCCAGGATGACGGGACCGTGCTTCTCTCTGCAGTAATTGGCTGACGAGACGCGCAGACCTCGCTGTGATAATACAGCAGGCCTCATTAGCAGCGTTGTGTTTCTTTCAGGGCATGATGGCACCTGTTTGTCCCCGTGGACGACTGAAACTGAGTGTTAGAGGGGTAGAGGGGGTGCAGGAGGGAGCCGTGGACAGATGACTCGCCCCGCCGCTCCACCACCGCGTGTTTTCCATGACACATTCTAATCATATGTTGTCTTTTCACCAGAGATTCCGCCTGTGTTGATGCAACACAGGATAATTAGCTAGTGGGGCGTCATGCATGTACTTGTTCAAAAGCACACATAATAATAATAATAATAACAACACATTTTATTTACTTCAACGGAGAACGCTGTGTATTTATATGGTGATTTTCTAGGCCGTGATTATTATTATTATTATTATTATTATTGATAGCCACTCAAAGCTGCCCTGCTCCAACACACCTGATTCAAACGGTCTGATAACGAGCTGTTGATTTGAATCAGGTGTGCTGGAGCAGGGCAGTGGGAAGCACTGATGTAGACTAGTGGAGCCGGGAATTGAACCCCTCAACCTTCAAGTTGAAAGACAACTCACTCTACCACAGAGCTACCTTCGTCGGACATTAACCCTTAAACACTGAACTTATCGCAGGCAACAGGTTTGTGCTATTGGAAAAATGGCAACTGTTTCTGGAAGCTAAGAAGTCGCACGTGAAAGCCAACGTGTGGTTATTACTGTAATTTATTACGGTAATTTTGCAGGAAGCCGGCGAATCAGCGTCTTTGTCACCAGAGAGGAGTGCGTTGGAAAAAACGCCTGTACATAAGTTTCCATTTTTTGGCAAATGTGATCTTAAATATGCTGTTTCAAATTTCAAATTTAACACGCACAATCTGGTGTTCATGTACAACTACAACAGTTTTTCTCTATATAATATCTTTATTTTAAATTGTTAACACACTATTTTAACATGCGGTACATTTTCCAGTTATTCTGGACATTAAAGTTTGCGTACGGTCAAAAACAGACAGAGAAAGACGAGTCAAAATAAAAGTAAAGTGCACATGAACCCAGAGGCATTCCAGGCAGACTTAGCCCAAGAATAGCCCGTAAGGTTGCTACTCATGCATTTAGAAAGAAGTAACTATGTTTGCAGACAAACTAGCAATGGTTAGCGTTGCATTTTTAACACTAACCAAGTCACTGTTTTATTTAATGTTTTCTATTAACACTGAATTACACTGTAACCCTAATATGTTGATAACTTTGTCAGTCTTCTTCTAACAAGAAAAATAAAAAACCCTCCCGCACATTCAGTACAGTATGGTTGCTTTGGATAAAAGCAGTTTGCCAAATGACTAAATGATAAGAATATAATGTAGTTTCAAGAGGGTTCTTTAAAGCTATCATTTCTGTGGACTGAAGGCATTTTCCGACATGAACTATGGAAAATGTCAAGGAAACGTTCTTGTTAATCTCATAGAGCAACACATCCACAGCGGAAATGAGAAATAACCACTTCCTGCTGTTTTCGGCAATGTTTACCATTATTAGGTTGCCCATCTGTATTCAAGATATCCTTGTCATCCGTCGAACTGAAAGAAGTAGACAGGCTGAGGAAGTCAGAAAGTACTTATTGGCAAACCATAATGGATTTGTTTGTAGTTTTGTTAGATTTAAATCTGCAACCATTATGATTCATATCAATATTAATGCAAGTGACTGATACCAGATTAGACGCAATACCAACAGCTCTGTCTTCTCTTACATTAACCGATTGTGTTATTTGTCAAAATATGGATTTGGTGACTTCCCACAGACGCTTTGTTTTCTTCAGTTCGACAGATATTGCAATGTATCGCCATGTGATCGTCTTACAAAATGTCGTTTATCGTTTATACACATGAATACATCATATGTCTGTATCTGTGTGTTTAGATGGATCAGTGGGTGACCCAGGGAGGCATCGACCCTCTGCCTCTGGAGGAGGAGCACTGCTCTGTGGTGGAGGTGACGGAGGAGGACATCCAGAATTCTGTCAAGTTTGTTCCCAGCCTCTCTGCGGTGGTAAGAAGCACAAAGCCTTTTTTTTTTTTTTTTTGTGACCCATAAGAAACACTAGAGACCAACAAAATGAGTCATTTTACATTTCACAAAACAGTCTGGCAGAAAGAAAAGTAATATTTCGCTTGTCTGTCATGAGAAACGGTAGCAAGTAGATGCAAGGCTGGAGATACTAGTTGTTACGGGTCCGGTGTTTAACATTTTAGGAATGTTTATTGGCAAAAACTGAATGTAGTGCACATAGAAATGTAAGTATATCATTTCCGTAGCCTGAGAATAAGGCTTTTATATGTACTTAAAGCAATGTTCTTGCCGTCTTGTGGTAAAAAAACTCACCAGTGTGCATTTAGCATTTAGAAGCTCCCTGCACAAATGTAGAAGAATGACATCCCCGAGGTCCTGTTTGATAAGATCCCCTGTGTAAGAAATGGTGGCATCTAATGGTTAGAGTGCAGATTGTACACGTCATCGTATCCCGGGTCCATTTGTTGCGTGGGTTGTGCACCTCCTGAGAAACAAAAACCCAGCATGTCTGCAAATTACAACATTCCGTGGAGTCTAGCTTAATTAATTGTTCAAAAACTCCTCATATTGAGCTCCGCATAAGAAGTTATTCTGTCTTTCGTTTTCCCCTGCGAGCAAGTTTCTTTGTGCACATTCTTAACCGTGGAGTGTTTGTGCATGTTTCAGATCTTGGTGAAAGCCATGCTGAGGAAACGCTCCTTCAGTAACCCGTTCGAATGCCCCAGCAGAAGAGAGGAGAGGTCCATGTCTGCACCGGGCAGCCTGCTCATGTAAGCACCACGAGAGAAAAAAACATCTCCTCATCTTATTGTCGAGTTTACCTCGATTTGTTACTTCACACCTGTCACCTCTTTCTGCTGTATCAGGTTGAGTAGCACCCGTTTCCTGCGTTGGCAGTAGCAGCTTTTTGTTACCATAGCAGCATAATTCATTCTTTCATTGTATGCAGTGGAGCTTACATCTTTTTCTGGGTGTTTCTTTGTGTGTTGGTTCAGTGGTAGAAGGACTCAGATCGTTCTGAGGATCAGGCTGTCCTTGGACTCTCTGTTACAGGGATTAAAAGTGTACGTGCTATCCCATCATGTACATTTCCACATATACAGTCATGGACAGATTGGAGCATCTACAGCTATCCTGCTGCTGCCCCTCGAACACTAATCCGTGATTAGAGTCCATGGACTATTGTGAAGCATGGAGTGATGTGGAATCTGATATCCCTTTGAGTGAGGGTTTTTTTTTTTTTTCCCTCTTCAGATGATTTTTCTCCTCTTTGTAGTTCCAAGGTTACACTGTTAACAGTCCAGGCATCAGAGCTGATAGCTGCTGTCTCAAGTAAAGGTGTTCTCAGAGGACATGGATAGAGTTTGAAGCAATACTGCCCCCTGTTGGAAAATTGATGAAGCAAACAAGACTTTTTTCTGAGCAGTAACAAGTGGTAGCACTTGAATTGATGGGTAATGTGGTCTTAGTTGTGAGGACAAACTTTAAAATGAATTGGTAGAGGTGTATGATGTAGCTGAGTATCCCTCACCTCACTCTTCCCTTCCCTTCCAAGTGTGTTAATATTACATTTTAATATTACATTTTAGGGATGAGATAAATAAATAAAAAAAAGTCAAAATCTAAACAGGTCAATCAAAGATAGCTTCATCCTTTATGCTGTGCTGTGTGGATGAAATATTTCCCATAATGCAACTTGATAGAATCATTTGTTTTCCCCTGCAGTGTGATTTGTTTTAAGTGATGTATTTGTGGGGAAAAAAAAGCTTTACAGGCTGATTAGTGTGTAAATAGTTTTGTGTCTATATCTACATGGAAAGAATAAAGTGAACAAAAGTTGTTCAGCAAAACCTATACCAGCATAAGTCTACAATACCTTAAGAATCCTTTTGCCTCTTTATATCACTGTGAGACAGCTCTGTCTGACTGGAAACTGAAGTTTGTAAACTCCTTACTCCCCCACACCAAAGTCCACAGAGAGTGTTGTGTTACTTAGATAAACCCAAATGAAGGATTTCAAACACCAACGTCACAGGATAACTCATTTTAATTTGATAACAGCTTAAGAACTCCTTTATGCTGTGATTTTCTCAATGGACTTGGTGCTGGTGGGAGTTGGCCGTTTATAAAAAGAGGCAAACTTTACTTTCTACTTGGAAAAGCTCTGTTTTAGAGCTACAAACAACTTATGATTATATTAGATTTTATTAGGTGTGGCTAAAATGTGTTCCTTGTGCACCAGCTGGCAGCCATATTCTCACAGAGAGAGTCCCTGTCACAGGCTGGTTTTCAGTGATGGATGGTAGCTCGCTGTGTGTCAGTACTCTTCAACTTAAACATTAAACTCTGTCATTCTGTCACTTAACATCATTAAAATGTAAAAATCTATAGGAGATATATAGGTGGGGGGGGTCATCTACAACAATAACAATGTCTTTGACCTCCTGAGGTGACATTAGCCCTCTGACCTGTGACTCTTCCATCTTTTCTTCCACTCTCTGCTGCAGGGATTCGTGGCCATTCAGGCCCTCTTTAAAGCTTCACCCCTCTCTCAGGTAACAGTCTGCACTCTCTGCCCGACATCCATCAGCCACAGTGTCTGTCATCATCCCAGACTCCTCAGCTTGTGCTTACCCTTCCACCGTGACAAGTGACGGATCATCCCTCCCCCAGCTGTGATCTCATCTCCCCGCTGCTGTCATTTAATGCTGTGTTACACGGATGAATCATTTTGGATTTTTAACGGAGGGGGAATCTGTCTGACTGCACTGCATTTGGAGAGAAAACCGTGTAAAAGAGTGATCATTTAGAGCTCTGTGCAAAGGTCTTCGATTATCGGGGCCCGAGCACGAATGACAGGAACCTATAGTTATCCTTCAGAATATTATTATTCCGTGTCATAGCGGTCATATTTGAGGGGGTTAACGTGCATAAAAACTCTTGAAACTTTTCACAGAGGTCAGGTCTGGCAAAAATGCGATATTGGCCCAGATCTCTGATCCAAACACTGCACCAGGGCTCTATAGCGCCCCCCCAAGGTGAAACATGGATGATGCAAGCCAAGATTAAGATGCACCGAATTTGACGTAATCTGGTGGGAACTTGTAACAGCCCAAGACGAACAAAAGAGTAAATTGGGACCATGGCCTCAACTCAACAGGAAGTCATCCAGTTAGAATTCAAACAAGGCAACCATCAGAAATTTGGCGAATTTCGACCATTCGCCACAAAACAGAAAGTGCCCTATAGCTTCGCCATAAATTGACCGATTTCCTCGAAACTTCATTCGTGACACAAGAGACCGACCTTCAACACGCATGCGTTATTATTAGTATTATTATTATTATGTGGCTTACGAATTACCGGATAACAGTGAAGTTTGTGGAGTGAGGGAAACAGAGCGGTCCGGGAACTGCTGCACTCCCCGAAGCAATACTTGCGTTCATGACTGCGCACAGTCCTAGTTATTATCATTATTATTATTATTGTTATTATTTTGCATTCTCTGAATTAGAATGCAACCAGTTAATAGAGGAAATGTGTATGCAGTTTTGAAAAATGAAACATTTTTCAGAAAAGAAAATGCTTCTACAGGCTGAAGTGTCAATTATTCAGATGTGACCTCCAGCTACACTTGAACAACAGCAGGACTACTTTTTCAACTTAGATGGAGTGGAACCATAATTAATATCATGGGTACCTCCTGCATCTAAAGCAAGTGGAATATAGCTGCTGAGAGAAAGGTCTGTTATGCAAGTTTGAGCATTACATACATGTATTCGTTGAACTCCTCGGAGGCTTTTTAACCCTTAGAACTTTTTTCCATTACGTTGTTTAAACATTCAGTATATACAGAGGGTATAAGAATGTGCAATATAGAGTGTCTTATATCCTTTTTTTCAGCACAACCTAGACAATCTGATGAAAAAGCTATATAAACCCACCTGAGTAATTAAGCACTGAAAATGTTTAAAATCGGATAGAATTTATAAACTTTGGAAATATGTCACAGTTCAAAGTTTTTAATGAAAAACGGTCTATTTTGTGACTTCTGCACAATTATTGCTACTTTATACCACTCCTAAAAATGCGATATAAAATGGATCATAACAACACATAGAAGTCGGGGAAAAAAAAAAAATTTTAAGCCTGAATATGTGACCTTCAAACTCTCACCCCCAGGATGTCCATATAAGGTGTTTTGTATTTTTCCCACAGCAATTTACCATAGATGCACCTGTGGCACAGATCCGTGCATCATGACCACTAACGGTTAATATAACGGTTAACACCAACTTTCAGTCTTTGCCTTCAAAGCAGCATCCTGTAATCGCTCCATTGCACAATAAAACAATTGCAAAAAAAATAACACAGGAGTTGACAGACAAAATCATATTTTTGTAAGATTACTGAAGAAAACTTCAAGATGGTCTCCCCCAAAAAAAGTTCAAGATGTGTTGTATACCAAGTGAGGTCACACTGAATACCAACTTTTACCTGTAGAAACTATTATGTTTGTTACATATTTTCTATATTTTAAAGAAGATGATAGCAAAGCTATAGGGGGAAGACTTCTGCACAGTACTGCAGATCTCTTTCCTTGGTTGTCCAGTGTGATATTATTTTTTTTTTTAAAAAGTAGAGATTTCCTCTCAGTCTCTTTTATGTCTTCTCACAGAAAGAGCAGCACTGGAGATGGACCCAGAGAAGGAGAACTGGAGGATCTGAATGAAGACGAGCCCTCCTCTTGAGTCTCCCTTCAACTGAGTTTTGAATCCATGCTCTTTACATCCCTTCGCTTGAACCACTGTGCGCTCGCCTCAGGCTTGCTTTCATTTTTTTGCTTCCAATCCCTTTAAAAAGAAAAGAAAAAAAAAAATCCAGCTTCCTTCTTCACTGTGGAGTTTCTGGGCACGAGGCTTGATCTGCAAGGTCGATTGTCTTTCCTACTCAGCCTCGTACTATTGTCTTCGGCATCAGTGAACCAACTAAAGGAACTTTCCGGGTTGTGAACAGTTCAAGTTGTTGTTACAGGAAAAGAGAAGAAAATATTTGTCAAATTCACAGTTTTGTGGCAGGAAAAAAAACCCTGGCTGAAACTTAATTTTTTCTCAACGCATATGCATGGTTGAATAGTTATGCCGCATAATCATCAGACTTTTCACAGCCACGTGTCACCAAAAAAAAAGAAAAACCTCCCTCCTCTTTCATGCTCATCACAGACTTCAGCATGGAAATGACTCTTCGATTGCCTCCTCAGTGAAGTACAGGGCTTTTGATTTCTGATCAGAGATCAGTCATTTTAATATTTGTACATATGCGTCCCCTCGTAATGACTTGGTCTCGCCGCCCTGTTATGCATGTGCCATCAGCTCAAGCTTTTATTTTGAAGTGAATGGAAGGGCTTCTTGTGCTGCCTTCACTGACCTGGTGGAACAATAGGACAAAGGACCTCAGCTGTCTGAAAGAAGTCAGAACACGTTTGTGTTCCTACTCGCTATGTTTTTGTCTTCCCATCCTTAATTGATTGATTCCCTCTGATTTCAGTTTAATCCAGATTAGAAGGCACAAGTTCTTATCGTGGTAGAGGAGATGAGAAGATAGGTAACACAGTGTATGTCACAGATATTGGCTTTGTCGATCACAGTGGGTCACAGTGGGTGTACTTTATCTTGAGCAAAGAACATTAACAACCTTAAATGATTACATTTGTGAAAAAAAATCACAATTTAGAAGATGTAAAACATGCAACTAGAATTTGGGACAGAACAGGCTGTGAATTGAATTCAAAATTGTCGATTTTCATCAAACAGTGAAACTAATATTTCAGTTAAAAATGTTTCCTTAATCAATGAAAACATATGATGGTCATTTCATGACTTAATGCATACATCCTTTAATTTGTTATATATTTTTTCTATGCCCAAAACTAAATTTCACATGATGCCTGTGTGTGGTTCTAGTATCTGGGAATGACTGCGTGAGAATTTAACACAGATTGTAGTCGTGCGTTAAGGTACTAAACTAAACCAAGTACTATAAATGTTTTGATTTTCAACACTGTTTTCAGTAGTAAATATGAAGAATGTAGTAGGGGAGATTCAGACGGCTTCACAACAGCAGGAAAGTGCGAGTGAAGGGTATAGTGGCTCTCACTGGCTCACTGTGTGAATTTAATGGAGATCTGAGAGAGCTATGTTCTCATGCGACAACCTTGTTTTCAGGGTGGGAGGAAACCCACGCACAAACTTGCGAACTCGAACACAGCACCTTCTTATCTATCAGTCAGATCTGATAGTATTGCTTGATGGAGCCAGTTCTCAGATGAAGGAGGCAGAATAATAGTATCAACAACTGCAAAGAAAAAATCCCAAAGAGTTGCAGACAGCTGTGTAATATTCACATATGACCCCCATCCACACCAAAGTAATGTTTTGCACAGTCTTGATAATTATCCGATAATTAATTGATAATTATCTGATAGAGCTTGGAAATATTGGGAGAATGAGATAAAAAAAAACAACCTGCAACTAAGCTGACTTTACTCAGTGTGAGCATTTCTGCAGCTCTGCCTCAGATAAATGTTTAAATAATTAAATTCCTCCCCCTTTTTTTTGCGTACTTGGCATGTTGCCCCCATGAGTGTGTGTGTGTGTGTGTGTGTGGCTGGCAGAGGCTCTGATTGCTGCAGCCTCAGTGAAAAGAAGCATTTCAATGTCATTACGAGACTCAGGCTGCCAACAATAACAACGGATCCACATCCACTCCAGTGCTGTCCCAAGTGTGGCTGATCACAAACAGCGAGTGCAGTTCTCTCCATTCGTCTCCTCCAGTGAAGGACACTTACTGAGGCACAAAGAATGGAAATGGAGTGGTGGAATCTGAATACAAAAAAAAAAGAAAGTCTTACACATGTTACATTTTTGAGCATTTTAGGAGTCGGAGGAATCTAGATCTTTTTATGTTTTTTTTTAATTGTATGATGCAGGAAGATTTGTACAGGATGAAACAATATGTAATTGTGTTTGTGTGGCTTTATGTGTGAAGGTATTGGTCGTTCATTTTGTTTATTTCTTGTCTGTGCTGAGAATCTGTGAGTGAAAATAGAGGCGGGAGGCGCTGAGGCGTGTTTACAGTAACCTTCAGTGAAGGGCTGATTGAACCAAAAAGTATGGAACAGTGTTTTCTGTTTGTGTCTTTTTTATCTTGTTGTTGCCAGCTTTACATTCATGTGTTTATACAGACATTGTTGATGGTGTCACAGGTGCAATATTGTTGTCATCTTAATCATGTGTACATTATTGTCTCATCCACCCCCTGGTGACGCAGCACTCAGGGTCGATCATCCTCTTCGTCTTTGTGTTTTAGGTAACCCTTATTACAATTGAACTAAAACATTGCTTAAATATACATGTTTGCACTCTTTACTCTTCCAGATTCATATTGAAACTATTGTGACGACACAACACTACTAGTACCTGCCTGGCCATGACACATTGTACAGTTTACAATCAAGAGTAAGCGACCATATTTACTGTGTCTCCTCGCAATTTCCTCCGCTTTTTGATGCATTCGCTATCGAGCTGCATGCGGCGGCACCGCTGCTTCATTTTGGAGAATGTTTACCAATGGAAAATAAAAAAAATTATGTTTCCATTACTTGTTGAAATGCTGTAAAGGCTGCAGCAACGAGATTGGATCAGGTGTGCCTATCTTTATGATGGTGGAATGATGCGAGTGCTCATGAATGTGTAAGGAGGTGAGGAGAGGCCTCTGGGTTTTACTGCTCGAATGCTGCACCGTGCTAAAAATATGGTAAATCCCATCATGTGCTCGGTTGACAGCGCAGGAGCAGCTTGGGCTTCGCTTCTCATTCACCCAGTCACAAATGATGACATGTAGTGGTACATTTTTGGCCTTATTATTATTATTATTATTATTTATTTTATGTCTTTTAGGTGCTCCCTCTCATACGGAAGAGGATTAGAGCCACATTCTGACCTAATTTCAGAAGTCAGGCTGTTTTACCAATTTTTATTTTTTTTATTATTTGGCATTTGGTACTTTCTAGGGGTCGCCATGGCGAATGATTTGGCAGAGATTTTTGCACCAGATTTTTATACAGGCTTGGGACCGGCACAAAGAGGACACAAGAGGATGGGGTCAATTTAGAATTTCCTGTTAAAAAAGAAATGGGGATTGGGTACCTTGCTCGGGGGTACGAACCCCAGCCCTCGAACCTCAAAGCTAATTTCTCTTTCCACTTGGCTGTCCAAATTCTTGGCATTAATAATCTCCACTGTTGTATCCGTTCGAGAGATGCTGTTTTTTTTGACAAGACTACACGGTCTTCATGTTGTTGCCAATTTGTATCTTTTTTTTTTTTTTTTTAAACCTGAATTGTTTTGAGCAAAACAAAAGTTAAAAGAAGACAATGTTTCTTCTACAATGTATTATTGCTGTTGCAGCCACTCTCAGAGTCAATCAGCTCAAACCACCACTTATTCATCATTCAGATGGCCTTTGCAGCATTTTCCATGATGCTACTACTTGTTTGGATTGTTGATTGTGCAGCCCTTGGCAGAGGTCCCACTCGAAAAACTCTCTCTCGTTCACTGCAGTGAAACTCAGTGGGTGCAGTCGTTACAGCTTCTGCACAAAAGTGGTGAATGACGAGAGTAATTTGTCGTGATTACAGGTCATTATTTTATGACCGGGGGGGGGGGGGGGGGGGGGGGGGCAGTGTGGGCCGGTGAGTGTGGTGTCGCTGCTGTGTATGTAAACTGTCCTGAACTGTGTGTTGAAGGTGCCTGTTTGTCTCGGTGTTTCTGGACGTCTTTGTGTTTTCTTGTGCGTTTCTCTGAATGTACCTCACTCACCCGCATCGATACGCTTACGTGAAAACAGACGCATGGCACGTCCCTTTGGAATGCAGTTGTTACAATGTAAATATGTACCAATACATATAAAGAAGCTATTTTTTGCATGCTTTTTGTACATCTACACATAATCAAAGAATAAAGGACAAAGTTAAAACCTTTATTTATTTAGTTAGTTATTTATTTAGTCAGTTTTACCTGTTTGACTGCTTGCACCACGAGGCAAAAGAAAAAGCGGGGGGGGGGTTGGGGCATCCCTGTACATCTTTTATTGCAGTTCAGTAACAGTGGATCACAAGGTGCACACACAGCGGGTGAATCACTCTTGGGCGGCACGTCCACACTTCATGTGTCAAAGAAAGACAGTGACGGAGGTAATGACTGACTGTGGGGTGATTCGTGTGCTCACACAGGTACATGGGAGTGTCTTGTCACACACACACACACACACTTGGACGGATGTCGAGTGCAGGTTACACCCGGTGCATCAACAAAAGCAAACCAAGCTACGCCCAAAAAAAAAAAAGAAAAAAGAAGAAAATGCACACACAGCTGAGCGATGCCATCAATTGCAAAAGTCTTAAGTCTTTCAGGATGGCAGTACACACAGAGATGCTGCTGGAGATCACAAAAGGAAACGCAGGTCATCTGCAGCAAGGTCATTGGATGTCGTCCTTTTCAGTCCCAGTCCACTTACAGTGTGTTTGTGTGTCCAGTGCAGTGTGCTTGGAAAACAACAACAGGCCCACTCGCTTGAAAGTTCGCCCGTCAGTCACTTCTACACGAGAAAAGCAAATTAATAGATAGATAAATCACAAATTCATTCTTTAATTTAATTGAATAAAAATGATTCCTGTAGCAAATGTCTTACTTGAGATAGATCTGTCTCTATGCTGCCTGCCTCCGAATCAGGATTCTGTCAAAATAAAAGTCTCAGGTGACGTGACAAAGAATACTCCTCATGGTGACTATATAGAGTTTATACTTTGACATACACTCACTTTGGACTGATCAGTGCCTTACATAGTTCTGTTGTAAATACAAAATGTTCGTTTTAGTTGGAGTGTAGCCGTCTGCACAGATGGTTCAGCTTTGCTTGATAAAGTCGTAAATGTGAAGTTTACTGCAGTTTGTGCTTTTGGGGGCTTGTGTATTCACTACTGCACCAGAACTGAAATGCATCCAAAGATGCGCAGTTAAATAATAATGCAGGGTGTTGCAGTCTGGAGTGTTATTGTGCAACGCTTCTCTGCTGCCACCCAGTGTTCAAACTCATTACAGAAATGGGAGTAGAAAAAAAACAAAAAATTACCTGTATATGTGAATCTGTATGTTTGAATTTCATATTCTTGTAAAATTCTCTTTTTGGCAGCAAATAGAGCAACATCAAGTCACACACCACAGTGGCCTGAAAAAGGAGAGATATGTTAATATGCTTAATATTGTATAATATAGTATTAATAATATTGTAAAATAATAATAATAAAGTATTCCACAGGCAAATGATAAAAAATACATCATACCACTCCAAAAATGCCCACTCCAGAGCCTATAGCAGTCAATGTTGGGATGATATCAAATTTTCTTGCCTGTAAATGACAAATGACAGATTTGATTCCCTTAATTATTAAATTGAAATATTTAACTGTCAATATTTCAATAATGTACTTACCAGGGATTGAACAATAATGTCCAGTCTGATCCCAAACACTTTGAGAAGGGTCCTCTTCTCAGTTTTGTTCTCCAAATAATGCTTTGCATACCTACAATATGAAAATGTAGAATATTATTTTGACAAAACGTTCATATTAACCACATACTTCCTATCACTCTGTCCAGCCTGAGAAAATGTACCAGTATATGGTAATGTGTAGAATTAACTTTTACACAAAGACTGTGTGAATCCTCCAAGTGGAAAGGAATAAGTGAAGTCATTATTTTTTTATTATTAGTGAATAAATAATAACGCTGATGACATATTGAAAGCTTTTATAGTAAACATCCCTGCAGCCAATTAGCACTGCCATCATCATATAAGTAATAGCCTGGTAATGACTAAATAATGACCTTGATAATGACTGTGCCTATAGTATGTGTGAACAGAGCCGACTATTAGAACACATTGTGTCCTTTACAAATGACAGTCTGAGACAAATCTCTGCAGTCACCGAGGGCGAGTAAACATTATAAACTGGCTTTGTAGTGAGACTGTCTGCAGTCGGTACACATTCAACAGACATGGAGCTGAGCAATATGAGGCGTAGCAGGGAAAATGGATGAAGTGAACAAAAATAAACTAATGACCACCGCAGAGAACAGTGACAGTATAGGTTCAATCAACATATAAGTTAACATTCCCATCAGAGCAGTGGCAAACACTGAAATCTACAAAAGAGTATTAGAGCCACATGTAAAAAACAAAATTGAAAGAAAGAAAGAAAAAAATAATAATAAAACGGCATGAATTATGAGATTGAAGTCAGAATTCTGACTTTCATCTAAGAATTCATGCAGTTTTTTTTGTTATTTTTTAATACTCTTCCATTTTTTTTACATGTGGCCCTAATACTTTGCTACAATCTAGAACTTTGGTGTGCCATGGCTAGTTCTATAGTATTATAGTAGTTCCATGGTTCTCAAACTGTGGTTTGTTTCTCTTGTGGTCCTTGGAGGAAAATCAGAAATACTGTTCTACTGTATATATACCAGGGTACGTGATAAGAGCGGAGGTGAGGGATTTTGACCAGAGTGCGTAGAAAATGAAACAATAACTAATAAAAAATAAATAATAATTAGAGTCACCTTATCTCTCGCTCCATCTTCATCGAATTTAACTCTAGTGTCTAGTGTATTCTTGTTGAATATGCAAGCACTGCCACAGAGTGGATAAGTGGAAGGATCCAGTTAACTCTCTGGCCAGCAATATAACAAATGACTAAACACATACCACTGAATTAGCCATTTTTGTTTTTGGATTATTGACCAGTTTGATATGAGGGAGGAAAATTCAAAAGGAAAAGGCGTTACACTGTGACGTAACAAACTCTTCGAGGGCTGTTATGACATCTGGATATGCTGGCAAGTGTCCAAAGACCCTTTCAGGCCTTATGGAGAGAGGAATCAGGACACGAAGAGTAAACATGAGGCTCTGAACGTGTTGTGTGACAACCCTAAAGCATGGACCACAAAGCAAAGGCAAGCTCCACAGCAACATCCATCTGCACTGATTTACAAAATGTACGTCCTAAGGATTTCTCTTTTTCCATCGTGGGACACATGCTCTGACCTGATCTGCATCACTGTTTACGACAACCTACTGCTGTGAACACAGAGCGAAAGATTCCGTCTCATCCTAGACTCATTTTTACATCAGACACCTTGCAATCTTAGCAGAGGTCAATGATGGATTTGCTCAAGGAAAGGAATTACACAACAAAATTTCAAGGTCAGATGGAGGGTTGATCAGAGTCCCGCCACAAGGGACCAGCCTGACCAAATGCATCTAACATTCTAACATGTTTTTGACGGTGGGAGGAAAACGAAGAGCTGGAGGAAACCCACGCAGGCACAGGGAGAGCATGCAAACTCCACACCTTCTTGCTGTGAGACAACAGTAACATCTGCAACTCAGAACCCACGTGTTCAAAATAGCCATTATCTGTTTACTGTGTCGTCCTGATGTCTGTTTTTTATTGTTGTTTGTGTGCTTAAGTGTTGGAAAGGTGCTTATAAGTAAAATGCATCACTACTAACCACTGTTCCACCGACTGTTATAAAATGGTCAGAAGACTTTCCACACCACAAGAGAAAAAAGGATTTAGAGGCATCTAGTGGTAAAGGTTGAAGATTGCTACCAACTGAAAACCCCTCTCAGCAGCACTTTCTTTACAAGCAGGAACACTAAAGGCCAAAGAAACAACTAACTAACTAACTAACAACTAACTAACAAAGCAAGTTAAACTACAAATCACATCGACCCATTCACTCACACTCAGTCATACAGCTGTACTGCTGCTTTATCACTCACACACACAGTTATGTGTGTGTGAGTGATAAAGCAACCTTCACCCTTGACCTTTAGATCGCTCGATCGTGTACTTACACACCTGAAGTTGTAGCCCACTGATGCTCTGGCCTTGTCCGTCTCATCAGGGTTCCCATAGAGACCGTGGAAGTTGTACTGTGGTTTACAGTGTTTGACGTTCACGTCGAGGTTACACGTCCAGTCGATCTCAATGCCAATGGCCCCTCCCTGTCAACGCACAAGCCTCTGTTACGACACGAGAAAGAAAAAAGGACGACGCACAGCTGTGACTATAATAGAATAGTTCCCGTGTAAGCAAACTTACCACTTGGGCGATGGTTTCAAAGTTAAAGCCAGAGAGTTTCACTATGTCTCCCAGTTTGAATATTGGACACAGAGGAGCATTCTCTGGATGGTAAAGACATTTACTGATGTATGATGCATCAACGCCTTCCACCAGGTTACTCCTGAAAAACACAAATGGATGTTCAAAATGAAATATGCCTTTTTCCTATCGGCACTACTGATTTGACAATTATCATCCGCAGCATCAGCATTAGCAGTATACGCCAAAGTCTGGCTATTTATTTCTATAGATTTGACCACGTTAGTGTCAAAATAATCACCGGGTGACGCCAAATAAGGGGAAAGTGATAGAATTTTTGATGAACAGGGTGTAGTTCTCCGCAGACATCAACATAGGAGGGCTAGGGAGGAGAAGAGAAAAAAAAAGTAAAAATGGCACTGAATCATTGGACAATATGAAGTCTCAGCTTGTAGAATGAACACTTGAGCGTTGCCACATACTACGGTATGACGTGATCGTCCTCAATGGGACACCAAGCCAGCACCTCACAGGTCTTTGTGGCATTCACGCAGATTCCCGTCATTTCCCCTTGAAACGGAAAAATATACGTGAGTTCATCGATGGGACAAAATCAGAAATTAGAGCAGACATTCCGTTTCAAGCGCGACAAAAAAAAGAAGAAAGAAAAAGGATTTAACAGTGAAGCAAATCTCAACATTTCCCGCTTCCATCTTATCTTAAATACGCATGACGAGCAGAAAGCAAGATATATGAGCGGAGCAAACGCTGAAACAGCGGTTTCCTTTATCTTTGCCCTGATACCTAACGTTTCCTTTCTCTCCATGTGCTTAGTTTTGTTGCTATCAGTCCCTCTCATCATGTGCCGCACGAGTTAACCGATAGTTCTCCATCATTGGCCCGCTCGTGTTTATAAGCACAGAGACGAGAGTCACTGGCACCTAAAGGTCTATTTGACTGTAACAGACAGATCTGAAGCTTCAGCAGACAGTGGTCTTATTGAAGGTGATGTGGGACACAAAGAACATCACAGGATTTGACCCTGGGACAGATGGAGGACAATAAACGTATGCCGCTGCTCTTTGAAGTCCCACATCAATACTGTATATGTTTAGACGAGCTCTTATCTGAATGGATATTTGATTTTAATAGCTGTTTGCTTATATTTTCTCTCAGCTCAGAGTTAATTGGACATCTGTAGTCACAGGTCCTGCAGTCATGAGACTGTGTCTGCTTGCTTAAGGCAGTGTTTTGACACTCAAGGTTTGTCTTGTATTTATTGTGTGGTCGGCGGATTTTAGGAATGTAATTGCCTTTTGGAGATTAATAAAGGTTTTTTTTTTAATCTGTATCTGCTGCGTTTTTGAAAAATGGTGATTCCGAACCTCCGTTTCCCCTGAGTTGAGAAATATCTTCATTCTTTTTTTTGTTACGTGCCCACCAGTGACACTTGGTACGTAATTCCGTACTTTTTAGACCCACTCGTAGGGGGACGGGACCTCATTTCCAGAATGTAACGGGACCAATAAGTGTCACTGGTGGGCAACTCAGGGGAAACCTGAGGTTGGGAAGCACAGTTACTACCCTTATTCTAGTAATACAAAGCTAGTATTCCTTTAACTGACTGAGGGAGCATTTGTGTGAGTCTTTTCGTGATCACTTCTTTGCATTTCGTAGCACAGTGTTGCGGCGGCTACCTCTGTCTGACTTGATATAAAGCAAATCAGTTCCTGAATGTCACGAGATCTAAACACTGCTATACTGAGAAGCACCGAGACAGCGGTGTGAAGCTGACATGCCTAATCTGGGTTTAGTGACCGCAGTAACCATTTATGTATATTAAGTTATGCACTGCAGTTATTATATACTTCAGCGATCAACAAACGCGGTTGCTAAGACGCCGGTTGTTGATTTTAATCAGTTTTCTGTCCGCATTAGACAAATATTTACCTCAGCCGTGATGAGATCAAGTGCAGTTTCAGTTTATACTGTGTGCGAGCTCGTTATAAAGCACTTCTCAGAGAGACACAACCCATTCTGCAAACACACTGCCCCACAACCTGACATGCACCTCTGCCTCCCGCACCGCCGGCCTCGCAAAGTTTAAAGAAGGCTTTTCGTCTTTGGCAGCGCAAAGCAAAACAAAACGTTTGGAAAGCCAGAGGTCTGAGACTGAGTTTGGCCACCGGCAGACAGACGGTTACTCAGTGAGGACAGCTGAGGTCACGCACTGTCGGGCCGTCAGGATTTACCATGTCCCGTACGTTTGTAACTCCCTCCTTCACAGTCGGCATCCGAGCTGCAGTTGTGTTTGCCTTTCAGCTGTCGTAAACAAGAGAATGTAAAAAAAATAAAGGATTTGAAGGACACACAAGTAACAATGAGGAAATGACACAGTCAGCACTTATTTTACATTCTGCAGCATATAGAGAAACCACCAGTCTGTCGTCTTGAAACATTTCCGTTTAAGAAGAATTGTTTTCAGCGATTTGAGACACAATTATCCAATTACACAAACAGTCTCGGAATGAGTCGCAGTTTCCGCTTTGTTTTACTATTTATGGAAGTGTATATACTTGAGGGGGCTGGGGGAAGCAGCGAGAAATGAGAAATGAGAATGAAAGGGTATTTTACATACCTCGGGACACTTTCCCATATTCTGGCCCTCAGTTATGATGTAGTTTGTCATCACCACAAAAGACGAGTCTCCCTGAGAGTGAGGATTTCAAGAAAGCATGTGTTAACATCTTCTAAATGAATCTTAAGCCACAGAGCGACACATTGACGTAGTTGCTATGCCGGTCAAGCGTGAATTGATCGTAGTGTGACAACTCTGCTGACAACGGAAAAACCTTGAAAAAAACAAAAATATTCAACATAACATACGTTTTTTTTCCTTTCTCTCTGAGCTTCAGATAAGCACATTGATGTCTGCATTTACAGAAATAGCAACAAATGCTCTCAGTGAGGTGCTGATGACAAAAGTGGACCACTATTATCTCCATTATCTGCTCATGGACAATTATATGAGGTGTTTTCTCTATAATGTATAGAATATTCTATTCAATTCAATGACATTTTTAATTGTCACATACATAACCATGCATAGTACAATGTGTGGTGACACTTTGCCTCATTGGTGTCCATTTAAATTGAAATATAGTTGTTTTAAGAACATGGCACATTTAAGTCTCTTCTTTCAGGAGCCGACTGTTGTCACAGCTGATGTTGCCTCTGCTCTCGCCCTTGATTGCCTGATGACTTTCAGGTGTGGTGTAGAGGGCGGAGCCTGTCTGGGTGAGTTTGTTTTTGGATTATTTTATGCTCGTGTGACTCTGAAAGAAGGTCTCAGGGCCGTAAACGTCACGTAAAACGAAAAGATAATTACACCTGGGGGTGGAGTGTGTGACAAATATTAACATACAGCCACAATTCTGTTGGCTCAGCAGACAAGAGTGAAAGCAAGGTGCGGCGCGAACTACTTTTATTTTGAAATGTCAAAAGGTGTGTATAGCAATGACAGCAAACGTCAAATCAGATGTGATCATTTTTTAAAATATAGTGGTAAAATACTGTTGAATAATAGTAATGATCTTACTACTGTGCAGTTACAGTATATTCAGAAGACAATATACAGCTACACCACAGTTTTATGACACAACTGTGAGGTTGCAGGAATAATGATTCAGTAACTTAATGTGAAAATAAAACATGTGGATCCAGTAATTTACTGTAAAAGTGATGCAACTTCACAGGAATTAGTGAGACTGTAAAGTCAGATATTTAACAGAAAACTGATATTTACCTCATCAAAGTGGAAGTCTCATTTAATGTGACATATTTATACCAAACCTTGTGCCAAAGCCATTCTGCATGAAAGAAGGCCCACACCTCTAAGCAAACATGGCAGCCTTTGTGGAGTATTATTTATTGTATTTCAAAGATGACAGTACTTTACAAGTAAACACGGGGCTTTAAGACATTTGACCACAGTGTTTCTAAAGGAGGATTGTTTGCTCAGATCGTTACAGGATCCATGAAACGACTCTTGGGAAGCACAAGGACGCACTAATGTTGACAAAGCCTCTATCGTCAGGCGTCAACCTGTGTGTGCTCCAACGTTGCGTCACTTTTCGGATCTGGCATTAAATCTACCAACACGGATGCTTTAGATGTACAAGAAAGCTTTGTTGTTTCAATGTGACCAGTGTTCATTGGGGACGCAGAACATTCTGTGTCTGATGTGAAGTCAGTCTGACAGCCATTTACCTCTGACTCAGATTTAATATAAATCAACAACAGTCACTTAGAACCTTTGTCTGACTGAAACTACTGTACCAAATCTGCATTATCTGCACTTCACCCAAAAATATACTTGTTTTTTTTTACTAATTTCCAGAGATAAATGTGTTATTTGATCATCAGACAGTGGATCTGAGATAACAAAAAGTAAATCTAATAAAATTGACAAAAAGTCAACGTCAAAATTACTTCCTTCAAAGAAAATAAAAACCCTTACTGTCAAGTTTTGAGTAAAAGATCTGAAAAAATTGATAAATAAATAATTAAAAAAACTGGTCAAATTTGGTCGAATTAAACAAACAGCAGCATCAGAAGGATTTCAAGTTTATTCTTCATTTCACTAAAAATGGGTGAAACTGCCCTTTAAATAACTAAGTGCTCTGTGCATGTGCCACAGTTCCCGCCCAGCTGGGCATTGACCTGGAAATAAGAGTCGAAGCCAGTGCACAGAGGAAGACAATGTTGGACTCATCAGCAGACTGAATTTAGCCTCTGTCCACTTTAACAATGAATTATTTCAATGGTGCAAAGACACAAAATGGCGCTTAATGTACTAACAGTGAGCTGCTAACCAAAGCTGCTTTGACCTGTGATGTCATTGGGGTTAGGGTTCATACCTTGTGCAAAAACAAGCGGCTTGTGCATGCATGAAAGGCTTCAGCTAACCTGTCACCAACCTGCGGTGGGAAGACGTAGTCGGCCACGTCCCAGACTCTCTCGTTCCCATTCACGCTGGTGTAGCCCACGCCTTTCATTTTGGTGAAGACGGAGCTTATTGCCGTGTCCGTGGACTGGTAGCCTTTCTCGTAGATGAAAACCCACCTGCAGGGGACATAGAGAGTCAGTCTCCTGTCAGGTCTGTCAGCACCTCAGACTCCCACTCAAGCAAACAGTCAAACATTTAAACCCACAGGCAAGGACATGCATACGTGCAATGCTGACATTCTGCACCGCCACTCCACATCCCGCCAGGACACCTCACAGTGATACATGTGTGACAGTGACAGTGTGTGACATTTCCAAAAAAAAAACACCAATTTCAAATAAAGTGATCATAGTTGTGCAGTAAAACCATGTTATTGCGCCCATAAAAGGGCCAGAAAATGTCCTGTGACCAAGTGCTTTTGCCCATTTTTCCAGAACACTTTGAACCTTCGATACGTGGCAGTTATTTATTTGCAATTTACTGCATGTTAAAAGTCAGGTCAAAACAATAAAACTGACTTTTATTTAGAAAGAAATCCCACTGTAGTTGTACAGGAATAAGGAACGATGCAAATCAGCATAGAACAACTCCAGCTTGCTGTATGTAGAAACTGTTTTTTTGTATAAAGATGATAGCTATTGCTAGTGTCCCGCACCTGTCCCAACATAGGCCTTTAAATATTTAAATGAAATAAGTCATACGCCACAACCTGTCATCCCGCTTTACTAACACAGCGTCGCTCTTGCCTCCGTCTGTCTTCACATAAAACCAATCCCTCCCTATGCACAGCGTGGGAATGTCAACAGGTGACACGAGATCCACACAACACTATGCTGCCTGAGACTGACATGATGGAGTGGCGATGTGTGAACTCATTTGACATTTGTTTGTATTTAAACGTGATGCACGACAGCTTTAAATATCCCAAGTCTGTTGTGGTGAGTTAGTGCACTTTTGTCTCGAGAGCTAAATTAAGAATAAGTGCTCGAATCCTTCGCCACATAAAACGATTAGCATCAAGCAGAAATCAGCTGCATGCAGCGCCTTTTATTTTCTGCAGAGAGAGAGAGAGGAGTTTCTCATTGCGTCACTCAGTGTCTGTGTGTGCATGTGTGTGTGTGGCTGTCCAGGTATATGAGTGACAGCTGCTATTCACTGGGCAGAGACTGTATGCACATGCACACAAATGTATGTTTATATAGAATGTAAAAAGCAATCATCCCTGGGCAGGAAGCCTACAGCGACATGTATTGTCTGTGCACAATGAAAGCAACAGACGGACATCTTTGAAACATCTTTCAGACTGCACAGAGAAATAAGATGCATAATGAGTGAAATGCCACTCGGTCCTATCAGGGAAACCAATCAAATGATGTAAGTTGGTGCTGAGACTGTAGGAGGAGAAGTGGAGGAGAGGGAGAGAAAGAAAAAAAAACCCCACCAGCATGAAATAATGGAAGGATCTTTTAAAAACAGCAGTGTGAGTGAGATTTCTATCTGCTCCGACAGAAGTGGAGCGGCGAGGCACGGTGCGGGCTCCTTCATGTGCGCAGGGCTTTTCTCTTTCCACCACTCTGTGGCACGGAGATTAGTATTCGTTTTTGTGAAAACAAATTGAAACGGGGGGGAGAAAAAAAATCCACCTTCAACTGTGAAATGCAAACGGTTGGGGACTTAATTAAAAGAACAGGCCTTAAAAGAACAGGCGTTATGGGTTTCTAAATGAGTATTTGCTTTAATGTCAAGATTTTGTCTTATGTCATATACAGTATATATATATATATATATAGATATAAAGCAGTGTTTGGAATGTGTTGCTCCCACTCTGTGATTACAGCCAAGCCATAATGTGAGAGTTGTCATTTTTGTCAGCGTGTACCAAACACAGTAGCAGCAAGTAAAAAAAATGAAAAAGTAAATAAGAAGTGACAAGCCTGAAGTTAAAATGAAAAGTAGAATTACTGACAAGGCGATCAGTGAGTCACAGGTTCACTGTTGCTGCTGCCGCTGCGGCGGCCTGTCTACCTGCTGCTTAAATCCTGAGGAAGTGAATCTAGACAGCTTAATAATCACATCTCCTTTCATGTCCATCACTGGCCAAACTCAGTGTGGCGAGATGGCTGCAAAAGGCAGGTGACGAGGGGGCGCAGGAGAGGGAGGGAGGGAGGGAGGATTGTGCATGGGTGCTCTGTCTTCCTTAACCCTTAGTGCTCACGCGGCACGGATCTGTGCTGCAGGTGCACTCATGTTAAACTGCCGTGGGAATAATACACAACTCCTTATATGGACATCACATGTGTGTGTTTACAGGTAACATATTCAGGCTTTAAAAAATGTGTAAAGTCTTCTTATGTGTTGATGATTCATTTTATACACCGCATTTGAAGTAGGGATATAAAGTAGCAATATTTGTGCAGAAGTCACAAAATAGACCGTTTTTTTCTTTTCTTTTTGTTCATAAAAATGAGCCAAGTGAACTTTGAACTGTGATGGATTTCCAAATTTCACAAACTCAATCTGATTTTAAACATTATTGAGTACTTTTTGCTGATTGGCTCTCGGTTGTGCTGAAAGGATATACGTCTTCTCATACTCTCTGTATATACTGTATGTTTAAACGTAGTAATAGTGTTCTAAGGGTTAAAAGCAACAGAATGTAAACATTTTTTTTGAAAACACGCTGCAGCTGTTTTTTCTCTCTCTTTTTGTTTATCAGAAACTAAACATTTCACACCGTCTGAAGATTTTGAAATGAAACTTGTGATCATAATGAAGGTTTTTCTGACTCTGGACACGAACGTACCGTGACAAAATAGCAACCACAGAGAGAGAGAAGCCAATGTGCTTCTTCAAATCAGATTAAATCTGTTTCCTCTTTTTTTTTTTTTTTAAGGAGAAATAAATGAAAACTGAAAGTGAGAGAAACCTTGCCATGAGCAAGAAAAAATATGTTCATAAATTTGTCTTTCTCTGTCACATTTATGGTCACAGTTTAGAACCACTGGCAGAGTGTAACACGCTGCTGTTTGGCAGTGAATTGGGCAGCAGTTGACTGTGATCTGTGTTAGCATATGCCTCAGCGCGTTCATCACACACAAGCACCTCAGGTTCTGCTGTTCAGAGGTGTGTACACACACACACACACACACACACACGCACAGAGTGAGAGGTTCAAGGACACTTACTGACTTCCATACGTTAAGACAGACTGAACAAATGGCGCTTTTCCCCTACATTCAACTCGCATTTAAGCCAAATGATTATAAAATGCAACCATAAAAACTTTTTTTTTTTAAATTGCCTAACCCTAAATAAATCAATTTGAACCCTCATTCTGCCTATATATCACTTATATAATCAGATTATTATTATTTATTATAAAAAATGTATATATCCTAACCATATTCTTCATTCTGTCAGATCTTATTGTTCATAATGTTAATTTTTAAATAAAATTTTTTTATTAATAGAACAATTTTTTACCCCAAGTAAATTGTGGCCCTTACGACTTTTCCTACCCCTAAACCATTTTCTTTAGAAAAGAACAACACAATTAATGTCAATAAGATGATAAAGGTAAAGTTACCCTCAAATTTACCAACACTTTCGGCAAGTTTGATTAGGCATCCGCCAGTCATTCAAAGAACAGAGGGGATTGTGGTCTGTGGGCTTTTTAATGACCATGAAATGATGTTATTGCTCGATGCTCAGATAAGTCAAGGGCCTCGAAGGAAAATGTTTATGTCCTGCCATAAGTACAAAAAGTCTGGACGCTAAAATGTACAGGACTGGAGCTTAGAGACGCCACCATTAACATCATGTCATTATGTTAAGTGCAGAGCAGTAAGTGCAGGGAAAGCACAGGAACACAGGTTCTAAGGAAAATACCACACATTTGCTATCAGTAAAAAAAAAGGTCCTGCCTCATTAGTGGCCTTTGGTCCCCATGAGAACTACTGGTCCTTATGCCAAAAGTGGCAATTTACTGAATAACTAATTATTTTTAAATAGAAATCGCTAATTGATGTATTACTGTATATATTTATATATATATATATATATATATATATATATATATATATATATATATATACTGTATATATATATATATATATATATATATATATACTGTATATATATATATATATATACTGTATATATATATATATATATATATACTGTATATATATATATATATATATATACAGTAATACATCAATTAACGATAGATATATATAAATATATTTTAATTGTTGTCTGTTCTATGCAATTAAAAAAGTAATACATGAGTGAGTATTTTAAGACACTTGTGTGGTGTTGCTCTAATATCTTTAATCTACAATATAACACAGCAAACACTGAACTGAACCATGATTAGATATTTGCCCAAATTCTTCACCCTATTGTACGTGCACATGTGTACAAATGCACATAAACACACACAGACTTTAGGAATTTAGGATTATACACTGACTTCTGTTTATTATTTTTTTTAGAGCCACATCTTAACTTCACATATTAATCCGAACTTTAACCAGAGCATACTACTAATAAAAAAATAAAAAAACCAGAAAGGGAAAATAAAATGCCCTAATGAGGTAAGAAAACAAGTGTATACAAACACAGCTTTTTGCAGCTAGTTTTGTTTGGACTTTGTTTGCATTTCTTTCTGGTCCTTTGGACAGTCTAAACAAAGTGATAACCTTAACCTGACCACAACTGACTCTACTGCACCTTTAACAAATACACACACGCGCGCGCACATTTCGCCTCACTGATCTAACCTTAACAAAAACTGACAGATGAGATGCTGTTCTCTGAAGTGAGATAAATTCTAAGCAGACTTTCTGTCCTCTTCCAAGGAAACACTCCGACATGTCCGAGCAAGTGCATGCGTGCATGTGTGTGTGTGTGCGTGTGTGTGTGTGTGTGTGTGTGTGTGCAGGGGCAGCGAGTGGCTCAGAATGCGTAAGTCAACAAGCATGCTGCAGTTTTTGTCCCAACTTGAGAAGGGCAGAAAATAACAACAATCTATCCGGTGATCATGCCCTCGTACTTCCTTTTATTCCTCTCTCTGAGTCAACTCTTTGTGCGATTGGCTTTGCCAGCACAGGCAAGTTACAGTGACTGTACAAATCTCCAATCAATCAAAGGCAAATACGACGCCTTCAAGATTGTCTGTGGTTCCTTAAATACAGTGTCAGTGAAAAAGTCTTGGGTTATGTCACTGTCGACATCACAAGCCAGCAAAAAGAATTACACTCGCTGAATTTAATAGGGTCACACTGAGAGGTCACTCCTGTATCAGACCTCCTTCTCCAAGCAGATTGAAACACATCAGACAAAGTAGAAAGAGAGAAAAAAAAAGAAAAGGAGAATTACCCAATAATGTACGCCAGGACACCCAGCTGGATGATACGACACACCACTCCCACCCTCCTGTTCCTGACCAATACCTGGCGCGGGGTCTCGTACTCAAAGAAGAAGTCAGAGATGGCGTTGGTGATGTGGTTCTTCATCTTCTCTCATGAGTTGTCCCACAGAGAGGAGGGTCTCTCTCTCTCTCTTTTTCTTTTCTTCACCCCACTTGCATACAAACTCCACTTCCTCGACACTCGTCCTGGTTCGCCTCTGTCTCGTTCCACACTACTGGCGAGCAGGGTCCTCTGCCTCCTCTCATAAGTGACGCTTCACGAGAAGTCCTAAGGTGTTGGACTTCCTCCTTCCCACGCTGCTCTCCCTCCCTCCCTCTTTTTCTCTGTTTGTCTGTCTCCCTCTGTTTCTCCCTCTCTCTCTCTGCACAGGTTCACTCTCTCTTCAACAATCTTCCTCATCACTGCCTCTTCCACTGAGCTTCATCATCACTCTCTCTTGTTTCACAGTCACGTGTTTGCTTTAGTTTAAATAACTCAACAGTTGCCAAACAAGCGCAGGACATCCTCCTCCTTCCCCTGCTTTATGTACAGTATGTGTGTGTGTGTGTTTAATCAAACCTTATCATCTCCACTGACACTCTCTTCCTGCATGCTTGGCAGAGATAGAAAGTGCATGAGCTGAGCTCAACCCAGTCACAGTGCATGTGTCCCTCCTCAGCTTGTTTGCCTACACTCTCTTGTCACCGTAAGCCTTCTTAAGTTTTATCAGCAGTTTGTGTTGGGGACACACAGAGAAACAGTTTGGGTTTCCCACCCTGAAATCAATAATCCGCCCTTTCCCACCCTTCATACACGGTGAGGTGCTTTGCATTTCTAATCCTCACTCTCAGATGAAAGGAATTTGCAAACACACTGTTGTAGTGAAACTGAACCATTCCAGTACAAAACGGTGTACATACGAGAATGTCCTTCTTCAATATTATATTTTCTGTCACTTGTGAGCAATTCTTCTTAATCCCCACAGATTAGTGACTGGAACGTCTTGTTTTGGAATCGTGTCTAAAATCCAAATCTAAATCTGGCTAAGCTTATTCCCAAAGAGGCATTAAACTACATTGGTATTTGTCATAAAATGACTTTGGAATGATTACAAGGAACAAGAAACGATTTCAAGTTTAGTGTCTGATATCAATCACCATATACTCCACACATAAGAGACACTCTATACTTTTAACAGCAGTGGTTAACCCTTAGAACACAGAGCATTTCGGCTGCTTTTTTTTCCATTACTATGTTTAAACATACAGTATATGCAGAGGCTATAAGAATGTGCAATATAGAGAGTCTTACATCCTTTTTTTTTCAGCACAACCTGGACAATGATGAAAAAAAAATATTTTTCACCAACTATTTAAACACATCTGAGCAAAAGGTACTCAAGTACTAACATTAGTACTAAAGTACTAATGTTTAAAACCGGATTGAATTTGTGAAATTTGAAAATCTGTCACAGTTCAAAGTTCACTTGGCTCGTTTTTATGAACAAAAAGAGAAGAAAAACTGTCTATTTTGTGACTTCTGCACAATTATTGCTCTTTATATCTAAAAAATGGATCATAACTTTGACTCAACCACACATAAGAATAAGAAAAATGTCCATATAAAGAGTTGTGTATTATTCCCACAGCAATTAACCATGGTGGCACAGATCTGTGCCCCGTGAGCACTAAGGGTTAATATTTGGACACTTACCCAACGTCATCATTTTATATCATCACTATCTGCGGCACCTTTTTCATTCAAGTTTGAAATATTTGACGATGATTGGCTGATGCACGAGATACAATTAAACATCCAAATGTAATGTCAGTCAGTTAAAGTGGCTCACAGTTAATATATAGGACATTAAACACCATTCATACCTGCACGGGTGTTGATTCAATTTGCTCACTCATTTTGTTGAAGTAAGTCAAACAGTTCATTTTCAGGGGAAATGTTTTGTCTTTGGTGGGGAGGTGTTATGACCCTGGATCATTATGTTTGGGATAATTTAGTTTGGGATAACACCTCCTTTCAGTGAGTGTGTGTGTGTCTGACTGTAGCTGTGTCAAGGCTACATCCTCCAAGTGTGCAGCCATCAGGGCCACTTGGCCTTGTTGGCTGGTTCTTCCTGCCCCTGGAAGCCTGACTGCTGATTTAACCCCTAATCAACCCAAACATGCTATAAAAAACACACACACACACACACACACATATATTTAAATATATCCGATATAAAATTTATGTCAGCCCTAGTTTTGTGTTGTACCAGTTTTATTGATATATATTTGTTTCATTTTTGATGGATATTATTTGATGTAATACTGGAGTAAATGGTGTGAGATGTATTTTAGGATGAGAGGCAACTGTGGTCAAGCCAAATAATTTCCATTAAATCAAAATAAACCTGGTTCTTCATCTTGCAAATTTTAATCCAGAAATGTAAAGTCATCAGAACTAAACCCTGTGAAGAATGAGTAGAAATGATTTAGCCAGTACCTGTCAATATTAAATGATAAAAAAGGCTATTTTTTTTATTTATTTTTTTTCAATTACAGCTTATTTTTTTATTATTATAAAATTAGCAGTTCCATTCCGGTCCACCAAACTTAAAAGAATAAACTACATCAATTACATTATTGTTTATTTTTTCATTATTGTATGCTTTACTCAAGTAATCTTGAAAGAGCAGGGGCCTCACAGTGAGAAGGTTTCCAGGACCTTTCTGTTAGTGGTTTGCATGTTCTCCCTGTGTTTGTGTGGGTTTTCTGCGGGTAATCTGGCTTCCTTCCACGGTTCAAAGCCATGCAGTTGGGGTGAGGATAATTGGAGATGCTAAATGGCCCATAAATGCAATTTTAGAGTCTCCTTTATCTATATTGCTATCAGCAGTATAGATAATGAATGTATGGATGGAGACCAGATGGAGTTGTCAGACAGGTAGGAAAGCTTAAAGACCAGCTCACAATTTACCCAAGATAAATTTCAACAGTCAAGACGGGGGTGCAATGAGATTGAAAAAGGAGATAAAGTCATTTGAAAACAACATAATGAACACAATGAAGTGGAAACCAGTGCAGAACAAACAATAGTTGATGGATCTGCAGCTCATGTGCATAATGATTGGTTATAGTGGTTAACATACAATATGTGGATGACAGGAAACTAGTTAGACCTCTACTTTTATAGTTTGCCCAAGCTTTTCACATCACTGATCACTGAATTCTTATTTTAGAGTTGTTATGGTATTTTATTTTCAATTCTCTGGCACAGTACTTTTTGTTTGCCTTTTATGGCATTCCACAGGGTGGTTGCTCGGATCCACTTTCATTTTTTATATTCATGAATAATTTGCTGTAAAAATCGACTTTATTCTCACCTGGAACTCCACATTAGGTCTGAGATGAGCTCATATATTACCTTGACTTATGGTTGTTTAATTTACCAACCCATTTAACACTTACACATTACATGGTATTTTTGTCTTTCACAATGGTCACCACGTGTCAGATTGTCCATCACAGTGGCATTCTTGTCGTGTCTTGTCGCGTCTTGTTTGGGGGACTGGCAGTTCATAGGTCAATGGGGAGGCAGGGCAAAGAGTTGTCAATCATTACCCTTTGTTGTGGTGGTCCCTTGAGGACACATCAAAAGCCCCTATTCCCCCTATGGTTACCTGCTCGCCTCGGCACGCTTTATGTTGGTTTTCCACTACAAAATAGTCCCAGACACCAAATCTCCATTCTTTAATGATGTTACGCTACACGTCCGTTCATTATTCCTGACAAAAATCAGCCTTATTTCAACTAAGAACTTCTAAGTTGCATGTAATGTCACTTAAGTTAGCAGGACTTAACTAAATGACTTGTTTGATGTACCCACAGTGCATTCAACTTGAAATGATTTTGTCGAAAGAGTAATTCTGAGTATTCTATACTAATTTAAAAGTACAGCTCAAGTAAACTATCTAGTAGTCTTAACACATTGTTTATTGTGCAAGTAATCTACACTTAATGTTATTCAATATGGTTTGCATGATTTTATGGTGTATTATTAAATGAACACAACTAAATGTATAATAACTTTCATTACAAACAGTGCATACTTATAGAGTTGAAAAATTTATTGTGTTGGTCTGACCAAACTGTTTGTCGGAAAAGGAATTTTGCAATTTCAATGCTGCACATGCTGCATTATCTGTCATGTCTCATGCTGTTCAGTCACTTTTTGTCCCACGTGGAGCACGACCCTATTATGTGGCCAAGAGAGGGGAAGATCTAAAACATTCAGATGAGCTCCTCATTCTTCTTTCTGAGCTAATGTTTCTGAGTTGCATGATTGATGTGGAGACAAAATTAAAAACTCACCTTCCTTTAGTCCTGTAAAAGTCACTTGAAATATAAAGTAGCCTTTTTTATTAAAACTATTATGTACAGGTTCTTATAATGGATGTGTGGAATATGCTCAATCATTGTCACACCTTACAGCCTATAGCTGTGATTAGTTCAAAAAATTAGTTTAGCTTTGTCATTATGACCATTTTAATATGGATTTATGAGGGGATACTAATTGCATTTTTTTTTACAATATGTAAGGCTTCATTGGAGAAGAGTATAATGTGAACGCACACTTTATAGTGAGCTATTTGAGGACACATTATTCCCCCTGGATACAGAGTTAAATGCTGTTGATAGAAATCAGAGCTGTTGACAGACACACTGACTGGAGGCAAGAGAGAGGGATAATAATATGTCTAATTGGTATTAATTAAAGAGGAACATGATAACATCTTTCACTGTCAGAGCACTTTGCTACATAATAAAACTTTATTTTATTATGCAGAGCCCAAATCCTTAATATATAAAATCCTAAAACAAATAGTTTTTTTTTACCATTACAGTATTTATGAATAATTCAAACATGCGGTGTGTGATGGAAAATCACAAGGTTTGTAATTCAAATTCCACATATTGTGGTTGTTAATGTTCCTGTTCCATAATTCAAAATAATATTTTATTGGTTTTTGAAGCTAATACGTTACCTTGATTTCTCTCATTTTCCCAGACAGATTATAGTGTATTACTGTACCAAGTAGGTTATATCTAGATTCGTCAAACATTTATCTTATACACTCTTTTACTATTTGATTTTTAACCAGGCTGAGCTAAATTAACATTTTGTTACTGACATACGGAACCTGCACCTTTAAAATATGTGTATTGAATCCCTCAGAGTTTATGCATTTTACTCTCTCTAGCTTTTTCTTTTCTTTAGAAAGTGTAGATGCTCAAACAACAATGAGTCAGTGGCCACACAAGCAAACGTGTTGCCAGTTGTCTTAATCTTAATCTTACATGTTATGACTTGACTAATGTCATGACTATTTCTCAACTGTCTGACATTGGAATGCACCTGAGATTAAACCTGAGATTGTGTAACAACATGCAGTAGTTACAAGAGCACTTTTTTTTTCTTTTCTTGTTGTGGCCATGATAACCATGGTTTCCCAGTGTTGGGTCAGATGATGAATTCTATATTATTTTGTATTATTATTATTGTTGTTTTATTTTCTGTGACCTATAAAATGCCTATACAGGTAATGAAAGGGTTGCACTGGGCACTTGCATATAGTAGTATTTACATTTGAATAATGTTTCAATAAACATTTAATATACAACCTTTTCTTTTCTCTTACGTGCATAAGTGATTGCGAGTTTGTTTGGTGATAACGTGATTTGAAAATACAGCGGTGGGTTTAATAACACGGTACCTGACAGTCACTACTCGGGTAAAATTTGTACCCGAGGTGCTGACGTCAAACACGTGCGCCGACTTCGACCCCACGTGGTGACGTTTTTTTTGCAGAGGCAGCAAAACATCCGCAGTGAGTCTCGTCTGTCTGTCAGCCAACACGAAGAAAACTTTTTTTTGCTTTTGAATTAACCTGAAGAAAACGCGGTGCGGCTTTTACCAACAGGGTCACCTTTTCTAGACCATGCCCCACGACCCCGACCCTCCTCCGGCTAAAAAATTCAAGCCGGGGTCAGTTTTTTTCCGTATCGATAAGAATAAACCTGGAATGCTGCTTCCTAGAAAGGGAAATGTAACAACTCCGATAGAAGTCCAGAGGAAACAACTTCCAATCTACCAGGCGAAACCTCAGCTGCTGAACCAGCTGAGGCAGCTGCACAATGCGGTTCTCATAGGTAAAGTGCTCTCAGCTACTGTTAGCTAGCCATGCTAATGCGTTAGCCAAGTTAAAGGGTAATTCCACTCTAAACAAAACTACTCCCCACATGCCTGGGCTGTCTTTTAATGCTTTCCATTTAAGACCTGATTAGCAATGCTTTCTGAGACCAGTGCACTATACATATAGTATATAAGATTATATTTAAATACGCACATTGGTTTTATTTATGTAGGTTTACACCTTTTTTCCCACTGGACCTAAACAACTGCTGCTATGAGCACTGAAGCGTTTATGACTTCATATAAAATATATTGTTTTGATTACCTATTTTCATGTATGTAATATTTAGTATATTCATTATTTAAATTTAAAATACACGAGTGCTCTACACAAATCCATTTTCTACCACTTAAAATGTAGAGAATAAAGGAAAGATATTTGGCAAAGTTTATCTGCTGAGAGAATAAAAGAATAAAAAAGAGTAGTCATTTATTTGCTGATAAGTACAGGTGTTGTTTTTTTTATATCATGTTGTTAGTTTATATAAAGCCTGTATCTGTGACTGTGATAGATCAATACTACATCTGATGACCTAAATCATTTATTAGTTGGATTTAAAATGTACTATTGCATGTAACTGCATGTATTTGAAAAGTACATAATCATACCGATTTTCTCTCATACATACACCAGGTGAGACTGGCTCTGGGAAAACCACACAGATCCCACAGTACCTGTATGAGGCCGGCATCGGGCGACAGGGCATCATTGCCATCACTCAACCTCGTCGTGTTGCTGCCATCTCACTGGCAGGAAGGGTGGCGGAGGAGAAAAGGACTCAGCTTGGCAAGCTGGTACGTACTGGAGTCAGGCTTCTCACACATGACTCATCAGTGTTTAATTAAAAAAAACTGGACATTCATCACGATAGGCATACATGTTTGTGCTTGAATCAAACTTCTCAGGTTGGTTACACGGTGCGTTTTGAGGACGTCACCTCCTCGGAGACAAAGCTGAAGTTCATGACCGATGGCATGCTCCTGCGTGAGGCCATCGGAGACCCCTTACTGCTGCGCTACACTGTGGTGGTCTTGGATGAAGCTCATGAGCGCACAGTGCACACTGATGTGCTGTTTGGCGTGGTTAAGGCTGCCCAACGCAGACGCAAAGAACTGAACAAGATACCCCTGAAGGTAAGAGAGATGTTCCTGCTGCCGAAGTTAGTTTCATAGCAAATTCTAGAACTAATTCCTATAACACTTGTCAAATAAAACATCTTGCTGTATATTTACACATCCACATCTGCATAATTATTGGCTTACTCTTCTCCTTTTCATTCATTTCTCTTTAACCTGCACAGGTCATAGTGATGTCGGCCACGATGGATGTAGATTTGTTCTCAGAGTACTTCAACAAGTCGCCTGTACTTTACCTGGAAGGGAGGCAGCATCCCATTCAGATCTACTACACCAAGCAGTCACAGTCAGACTACCTGCAGGCTGCACTTGTCTCAATTTTCCAGATACATCAGGTACTCTTCAATCATAGACTGTATAGAAGAAGTGGACATAGTCTTCTTGTTTGAAAAGGGAGTCCTAGGACGTAACATAGACGTGGCAGTTATCCAGCAGGGGGTGACAAGTGGTTACAAAAAGAAAGTCCATGGGAAAATGAGCCTACGTTTATTTTTTCTTGGGATGTTAATGGTGTCAATCACTTGTTTCAGGTCCTCCTCGATAGAACATGATGTCAATTTTGAATATTACCTTGTCAGTAAGATTGATGATAAAGCACACCACACGATAGGTTCCTGGATTCCAGTGACCTCTGTGAAATTCTAGTTTCAAAGCCTGACATGGCGCCAGTCAAATTGCAAATCTCAATGCTTTAGAACAGGAGTTTGTTTTGCAATTGGAATACTATGTCAATTTCTCAGATACATTCAGACAGAAGAGTTAGTGGTTTTCGAGTTAATCTAATATGAGTACATCCAAATAATTTTTCTAAATCATTCAGTTATAATAAATGCATTTCTACGCTAAGCTAAGAACCATGATACGTCTGTCCTTTTGGTTTATGAAAGCAAACAGAAGTGAGCATTTCTCTGTCTCCATGTTCATGTACTGTGACGATTCTTTGTGAAACCTGAACAGAATGTGTTCTCCTTGTGTGCATCCAGGAGGCGCCTCCGTCCCATGATATCTTAGTTTTCATGACTGGTCAGGAGGAAATTGAGGCTCTGGCAAGGACGTGCCGGGACATTGCGAAGCACCTGCCTGACGGCTGTGGTTCAATGGTAGTTGTCCCCTTGTACTCCGCACTGCCGCCAGCACTGCAGCTCAGGGTTTTTCTGTCGGCTCCCAAGGTAACGATAAACATGTAGGAGAAACAAGACTTCTGCAGATTATTGTAGACAAAAGTAAATATTTAAGGGAAAATGTTTTGTGATATTCTAGGTAAATCCAGGTAAATTGGACAAAAATTAAACCGTAAATTGACCGTAGGTGTGAGAGTGGATGGTTGTTTGTCTCTATATGTGGCCCTGTGATGGACTGGCAAACTGTTTCTGTGATAAACAAGGCATAGGCCCTTAAATCTATAGCGCATGGTCCAAGATGCATGGCAAAGGTATATAAGTGCTGTATGAGCAGACCTCACTTGAAGACCAACCCACCCACAGGTGCACTGATGAGGGCATTTGCTATACTTGCTACCTGCACAACATGGGTGCTGTGCATGAAAATGATAACTGTGTTAGATAGGAACTGACACAGCTGTATTATTTGTATTGTCTCATTATGTGATTAATGTTATTATATAGTCATGCCAAATGTTTGCTGTCTTTACCTTTGTCCAGGGTTGTAGGAAAGTCATCCTCTCAACCAACATTGCTGAGACGTCTGTTACAATCTCGGGGATCAAATATGTCCTAGACACAGGGATGGTGAAGGCAAAACGTTTCAATCCTGGTAAGATAATTCAGTCTAAACACATTCAGTGCTGAATTACACAGTAACTTGTCCCTGTGCTCGGTTCTTTTGTTTTTATCTTGTTTATACTGTGTCTGTTGTGTAACTCTGAAGACAGTGGTCTGGAGGTTCTGGCGGTGCAGCGCATTTCTAAGGCTCAGGCGTGGCAGCGAGCGGGCCGGGCGGGCAGGGAGGACTCGGGCTTCTGCTATCGTCTCTACACCGAGCAGGAGTTTGACAACCTCATCCCCATGACTGTGCCTGAAATCCAGAGGTAGGAATCTATAAACCACTGTACAGTTTGTGCTGGGCCGCAGGAGACTCTCTTATTTGTTGACACATTTAGGTCAGTGCGATTTAATGGCCTGTTTCGTGTGCGTGTTTGCGCTGCAGGTGTAACTTGGCTGGTGTGATGCTCCAGTTAATGGCTCTGGGGATTCCAGATGTGATGAATTTTGACTTCATGTCCAAGCCATCTCCAGGTAAGATGCTATAGTCATAGGAGAGCAGTGCTATAAGGCACTGACGCATTGTCAGCACTGACTGTACTCACTGTACATGCCCTGTCACATGAACCAGCCTGAGACACACAGAATATCAGTCATTTTTCAGGATAGATGTTAACACCAGGTCTGAATGTGGTCATACTAACAGTTCTGTTAAACCCCAGAGGCTGTTCGTTCTGCTGTGGAGCATTTAGAGCTGCTTGGAGCCGTAGAGAGGAAGGAGGGGCAAGTTGTCCTCACTGCTGTGGGAAAGAAGATGGCAAGCTTCCCTCTGGAGCCAAGATATGCCAAGGTAACAAAAAAAACTAACACAAACAGATGCTGTCTTCACAGCTTCTGCTTGGATCGTTTTTTCTTTTTAATAAAAGACGACATGAAGTGGCAGACCGTTGACTGCGGAGCCACATTATTCACATGCACATTTTGGTCTAACACTTCCTGCCTTGTTCGCTCTGTCTCACAGACCATCCTGCTGTCCCCGGATTACTCCTGTTCTGAGGAGGTGTTGAGTATCGTGTCTCTGCTGTCAGTGGACACGGTGCTGTTCAACCCTCCAGCCCGGCGGGAAGAGGTGCTCGCCGCACGCAAGAAGTTCAGCTCCAGCGAAGGAGACCACATCACCCTCCTCAACATCTACAGAGCGTTTAAGAAAGTCAGTGGTAATAAGGTGAGGACATCTATTTTAATATTTACGTATATCATGTATATATCACGTGACATATTCCAACACAATCACTATACAAACAAACGATAGCCTGAAGCTCTAGGCTGGATTTTTCCTCCCCTATATAATCCATATGATCAGCATTATCAAAGAAGGAAGTAAATTGCATCCTAAGTTGTTGTCCTTAATTATGTTACAAGACAAATCTTACACTAAGTTATAGTTGATTATTTTAAATGTTCAAATCTTTTGAGGCAAAGTTTGCCAATATGTTATTTCTGAATCCCTTCACTTTACATGTTTTACAGCTAGACAAGCCTCTTAAATAATAGTTTAATTTCTTTTAAGGAGACATACATACATTCTTCTGTCGCAGCAAAATCAGCTCCCTGTGTTTTATTTGTTATACCTCATCTGTGTGTGTGTGTGTGTGTGTGTGTGTGTGTGTGTGAGTGTGAGTGTGTGTGTCCTAACAAAATCCAGAGGCGAGATGTTGATGAGCTAATCCGGTGTATGTCTGCTGTTACAGGAGTGGTGTCGAGAGAACTTTGTCAACAGCAGGAACATGGGTCTGGTTAAAGACGTCCAGGCTCAGCTCAGAGAAATCTGCCTAAAGGTACATACTCATAACCTTTACTCACACAGGTCATGTAGAGCTCATTTGGCAGTGGTTTGAATGTGAAACAAATTACAACTTAAAGCTTGTGATTACAAATCTTCTTGTTTTTACCAGCTGAATTTGAAGCTGGTGTCTTGTGGGGCAGAGACGGGGAACGTTCGCCGCTGCCTTGCCCACGGGATGTTCGTCAATGCTGCAGAGATACAACCGGACGGCAGCTACTTGGCTCTGGACACCCACCAGCCTGTGGCCATCCATCCGTCCTCTGTCCTTTTCCATGGCAAGCCAGCATACGTGGTGTTTAATGAGCTGCTGCACACGTCCCGCTGCTACATGAGAGACCTGTGCCTAGTGGACGCTGACTGGCTGCTGGACGCAGCACCAGATTACTTTGGTCGCAAGCTTCACCTCACTAAGAGCTAACCAACAGAGAACCAGGATCAGGCGACTGTAACACTTGATTCTCTTTTTACAAAGTCGAATTTGGATAAAGACACTTATTGCAAATCAGCAGACGGCATTTCCTATACCCTGGATTTCACTACCTCCCAGTTGACAAGCATCTGGCTCGTGTCACTGCAGCAGAAACCTGAAAACTGAGGCCTCACAACTACTTTGACCTCGTCCAGACTGTAATTCAGATTTTATAAACAGTTTCCTTGCTGTTGTTCAATGTTCAACATTTAAAAGAAGATTATTTTTTTTAATGTTTCATGCTTTAGTTATTATGTTTGCATGCATTTTAACAGCATGGATAACCTCAACCTGATATATCGGTTAATTTTGTCCTCAAGATCAAATTAAGTTCACCAAATCTTAAAGCTTTATTGTGTAACTTTTGAATGTAAACAGAATGGCTGTTACATTCCAACCATTGTCAATTGAGTTCAGTACCTTTTTAATTAAGCCTTCCAGCCCCAAATGACTCTCTCTGTGTCTACTGGAAGCAACAGCAATACTGCGCTAGTAAAGCAAGACCCGCATTGAGTTTCAGAAGTGAGTTTCGACTGCTCAAAAATCCTTGTTTTCACACTTTTCACAGTCCCATACCCTTTCAGACATTCGACTTCCAGCCATGTACCCCCTATGGACTTGAACAAAAATTGTCTTAAACTCTGTCAAAGTTATTTCTCACCAAATAGATCTATTTAAAAATACCAGCATGTTCTATGAGCAACACCAGTTCACTTTGTGTACCCAGGGGGGTACAAGTACCCCAGTTTGGGAATCACTGCTTGACAGAGCCTGTTTTCAGATGAAGGATGCAGCATACAAATAATGTTATATCCTTTGTGTTCACAAAGACCAGACAAACGCAGAATAATAGAATACCATCAACAACAACAAAATCAACAAAGGTTACGCACTGCAGCTTTAAGTGTCATCAATAAGCTACCTTCCCATCAAGGTAGTTGTTTGAACAGCTGTCTTATTTCTGCCTGCAAGATATTAGCCTGATTGAGGTTAGGAAAAGAACCTATGTTTCCCAAATGGGTTTATACAAAGAGGTCTCATGTTTTTTTTTGTTTTTTTTCTTTAAATAAATGAGTACAGTAGTTTTGTCTAAACACCAAAGTTAGAATTCACACAAGGTGCTTGTGCATGCCAGTTTTTCCACATCTACAACTATATCACCACAAATACATGCACGTCAGGAGAACCAGCATGTTCTATTCTATGTCTATATCCAGGTTCTATGTTGCACAGATCCATTACTAACTCCCTCCACAGACAGACAGACTAAACATCAGAGGTATGTTGACAACGATGCAACGCATGGAGATTGTAGTTAGCGATCTGATCACTCAGGTCTTCTGCACCTTTTGTAGAATGTAAATGACACCGTGTTGAAGTTGAAGAATGGGATAGATGCTACTCCTGTCTTTTTTTGTTTTTGTTTACACTCGACTCAGGATTGTACCTAAATAAAATGACAAACACTTGCTAATTTTACAATCTCCAAATGGACCTGGAATTGTAGTAATTTCATCATCAGCAGGTTGTATGTTCAGTAAGTGAATTTCATACAGAACGTGCTGCACACGAGGGTCTTTTTGTTTTTTTTAACAAAGAAAAAATAGACCATTTAAGATCTGAATGTGCTGTCATCAACTTGAATAGATTAAATGCACATCCTTGGTGAGTTCATTATAACTAAACTTCACTTGTGATAGACACAGACAGTTGTTATGAGTTATAATAATAAAATAATCTACTCTCTTAAAACACGAGTCGGACCATGTGAAGAGTAAAAATTTAAAGCACATGGTTTTCTTGGATTTAACAGTGATACTGTTTCAAAAATGCTGTAGGTCTGTGTGTCGGTCAGAAAAAAATACACAAACGGCAACTTATTAAGACCTTCAAAATGAATAATATTGCATATACTGTTATTTCTTCATCAGCGTTGACAAATATTTTTGTTTTCAAAGGTTTAGCCACTAAACAAGAGTCCTAGTACATCCATGTCACACACACAAGTTTCAATCTAGTCAACACACTGCTTGTACATTAATGTTGGAGTGATGATGCTGAGCCAGGAGGGTGGGGGTAAAAACCAACACCTTAAACATATCCTGTAATATGTACAGTATATAAACTAAAGGCACCTGGAGGTAGATAGTGGCCAACCATCCAGTGGTTGCAGTGAAATGTGGAGCCCTGACTTGACATAAAACAGCTCCATCTTCTGGCAGCAGGGCGATTAAGTCTAAATGATGCAACTGCTTTGAAACACGCTTGAATGATGTAACAGTACTCAGCTCAGGTCCTCTGCAGAAACAGATTAATGTCCTAGATTTGTCAGTTAAGACCCTATAAGTTATAGATACCATCAGTATTATGATGAACTTATCTAGACATATTTGTGGGGTTTTTTTTTGTTTTGTTTTTTTTAATTAAATATAGGGATCATAGACCTGTGGTGTCATTACAGATCATACAATATGTGCCCAGATTTGTAAATTGTCGATAGAATATATGCACGCTTTTTAATTTAAAGGTTCAAGGCCAGCAAACGCCAAGTGAAGAGCCTGCAGTGCACATTCATTCTATACCACATAAATATTAACATCTGGTGAGTTGATTTGAAACATTGTCCTCAATTAAGTTTTTGTGGCATGGAGTTAAGTTTGTAAACTCTACCTCCTTTAGTAGATTTGTGAGTTAGAATGAGTGTAGCACAGCATTAATAGATCTAGAGAATTAAAAAGAAATGCCTATCTGTATTATTTACTTATACTTAATACTTAAATATGATTAAATCTGAGAAGCCCTATGTTGTTTTCAAATAAATGTACATTACTTAAAATTTAAATAACAAAACATTGTCCCCACAACAATGAATACAGTATGTTTGCTGAAATTGTCTGTAACCTTCTAAGTGTAACTGAGGTCAACGCTCCACTCTTCAGTTGAAACGCCTTAATTTGGCCACAGGGGGGCGTTATTATTTAACTTGTTTGGAATAATCCACGATCCATACCCTTTTAAATATGCAATTTTTTATACCATATATAAAGTAGAATTTAAATACCATACTCGAGAATGAATAAGTTTTGTAAAAAGATCCCTACAGCAATTTAAAATTAACTTTACTCTTGTTCAAAGTACTACTTCCGGTGCAAAGGTTGTAGTTGCGTAGGTCAATGTGCCCTTCCACACGTGTGTCTCTGTCATACATCACACTCACAGGCACTAAGAGCAGTGGTAGTGAAGGAGAGTCAAACTCGTTTTTACTCATTCGTCCGTTACGCTTTAATATTCCCGTAGTCATGCTGAAGTCGGTTGTCAGAGCGGTTGGAACCGCTGTCCGCATTTCATCAGCCACCGCGTCCACAGCGCGAGCTCTGCCGCTCAGCTGCCCGACTCTGTGCTCTCCGACATCGGCCACAGCTCGGCCCTTCACCCGGTCTCTGTGGATGCTTAACAGCAGCAACGGAGCCTCGTCAGGATACAGGCCGAAACTGTTCAGCTCCAGAGTGCTTCAGCCCTCGGTGTCGTGTGGATGTGGAGGACTGCACACAGAAGGTACGAAATAATAGTCTGGAAGACTTGGTATGCTAATTTAAGCTAACCTAGCTCGTATGAGGCAGTTGTACAAGACGTGAGAGACTAATACATATTTTAAATTTGTACAGAAAAGAGAAACGCAAACAGTGTTGTGTGTGCTGTTAACTTACTAGCAAAAGTTACTAGTTCTTTGTCTGTCACACGTTAGTAAGTGTTAACATTTATCTTGTCAAGTAGTAAATGTGAGCTACATACTGGGGATTATTATATGTGGTTGTACTGTAGTTTCAGAGTTGTCAGAGTTGTTGTTTGCTGTGTGTGATGCTGCGAATTAGCGCTATTAAATAAAAATTAAACTAAGATTTACATGTCCCTTTCAATCCATTCATTCATCCACTAGCAGCTCAGCATCTGTCATTCTGATAAGTGAGTGCGTTTGAAAAGTATCCTTAATTATTTTTATAATGATTTATCTGTCGATTATTCCTTGATTAATAGAGTAATCAATCAACAGTCAGATGTTAAAAAATGGCCATCACTGTCTTTCATACCTGAAAATGATGATGTTTCAAGGTCTTTTTTCTATCCCAGTTTTAGATTCAGTATGAATGATTGTTGTTATATGGAGCAAATAAACAAGTGCATGATTAATGTAGTAATTGATGACCGAGTAATGGTTTCAGCCCTCTTGAAAATGGAAACATTATGAATGTTCTAATCATGAGAGCTTTTCTACAAGGATATGGAGTAGCAAGGGAGAGGGGAAAAAGTAGCCAGCCAGAGACAGACATCAGTATGACTCGGTATCAGTTCCTCCTCACTGTCTGCAGGTGTCACTGGCAGAGAGTGGAGGAGGCTAAGTCAGTTTGGCTCAAATAGCATTACTGTGTCCTGACTCTCATACCTCATGCAATTTTCTTTTGTGACATTTTGTGTTTAATTTTGACAGATATTGGCTGTGAGTCCTAAGTTACCCCGCAATTCCACCTCTAGTAGCCAGGGTGTTTAATTCACACACACACACACACACACACACACAGCTGATGTCACTCACATGTTGGTGTATTCTGATTCACAAGTGTAAAATTAACATCCTCCTATAGTTGAAGTTATGCAAGGTTGAGCAGCCTGTCCCGATTTCAATCTGGGCTGTGACTTAAGTGAAAAACATTACCTCTTTACAGACTCCCATCATGGGAGACTAACAGCGACGGTGGCGTTAAACTCGTGTTAAACTTTGAACAGGTGACAAGGCATTTGGTGACTTCCTCACTGATGAAATCAAAGAAGAGGTGAAGATCCAGAAAAACAAAAGTCTTCCTAAGATGTCTGGAGGATGGGAGCTGGAGATGAATGGCACAGAGGCAAAGCTCAAAAAAAGTGTCTCTGGAGAAAAGTAAGTAGCCGCAGCCACCATTGTCCAAAAGTTGCAGATAAAAGGGTGCTCCCTGTACGTGACTTAACGGTGCATCTGCTTTCACACAGAATCTCTGTTACATTTAACACCAACAACAGCATTCCTCCTAACTTTGAGGAAGAGGCAGAACAAGGACAGCAGAAGTCAGGAGAAGAAGAAGTGAGTTACATTACAACAGGCCATTGAACATTTCAATGTTGATATATAACCGCCATAATTGTGAAGAGCCTTAAATGATTGTTTTATTGAAGCCGTTGACTTTCAAATCTAAATATTTATGTCTTTCTCTTTATAGCCGGAAATTATATCAGCACCTAATTTTGTCATTGAAGTAACAAAACAGGCTGCAAAACATTCCCTGGTGTTTGACTGCCATTTTCCTGAAGACGAGGTAAGCACTGGTGGACATGTGAGATGAATAATGTCAGCAGCATGTCTGATGTCTGATCATTTTCTTGCGATAGCAAAGTTGTGGAGTTTAAAAAAAAACCAAACTTGACTTGTATTTGTAGATGAGTCATGGTGAAGGAGAGGATGAGAGTGACATCTTTGCCATTCGTGAGGTCAGTTTCCAGGCCGAGGGAGATACAGAGTGGAAGGAGACCAGCTATACTCTCAACACCGACTCCCTGGACTGGGTAAGCCAGTTAACAAATACAGTTACACTAATATATTTATTATATAATATGATAATAAGGCCCAGTGTGTAATAATTTGTGATATCTAATAGGGCTGCAACGATGAATCAATTATTAATTGATTTCTTAAATGAATCGTCAACTATTTTGATAATCAGAGTGGTTTTTTGTTTGTTTGTTTTTTTCAATAATTAAAACAAGCATTGGAGAACAACGGTACACTTCACTTGAAAGGCTGTCATTGTCAACAACTGAGTCAAGTTGTCCATCAGCTGATGAGGTTCTCATAAGGCACACTATACACTGCCTGGCCAAAAAAAAAATCGCCACCTTTTTACAGTAGCCGTCTATTGTTGGTAGTCTTGGCAGTTGGTCAGGTCAAGGTTCAGCAACATTATGTGCCCAAAGAATGAGGTTAGCTGACTACCAGAATATACTGAATGACCAGATTATTCCGTCGATGTATTTTCCCTGATGGCACTGAAATTGTGAAAGAGTGGTTCAGGGAGCATGAGACCTCATTTTCACACATGGATTGGCCATCACAGAGTCCAGCCCCTAACCCCATTGAGAATATTTGGGATGTGCTGGAGAAGGCTTTGCACAGTGGTCTGACTCTCCCATCATCAATACAAGATCTTGGTGAAAAATGAATGCAACCCTGGACAGAAATAAATCTTGTCACATTGCAGAAGCTTATCGAAACAATGCCACAGCGAATGAGTGCCATAATCAAAGCTAAAGGCGGTCCAACGATGTGACCCTTTTTTTTTTTTGGCCAGGCAGTGTATATTGTAAATCTATCGTCATTCGCAATATACATATCGCAAACAGGCGCTTGAACCGTGTGCAGCTTGCGTTGCTTAACTCTCACACGATCATTAATATCAACAAGCTTAGTGTTTCCGCCATCATTCGTTGGTTTGATGTATCTCAGGTCAGTGTGTGTCTTTAGCGTGTTTCTTCATCATTGCTCTCCTTTTCTCTTGCCCAGTTCTGTATCACGTGTGAGAGCACAAACACACAGCTAACTCGGGTAAACGATGAGTTAAATGCTTCTCAGCTGTGGGGACAAAGAAATATAATCGAGTGGTTCTGAGCGTCTATACTGTGCAGCTAAAAAGAAAATAGAAAGCCCTAACACTAATCCTTTGACACACACACACACCGTCATCTTCACTCCTCTTCTCCTCTTACGCATCATCGCTGCCTTCAAAATAAGAGCCACTGGCTTCGGCTTCAACCACTTCCTGTATAAACCTTTTGCACTTGGCAATAAATATAGCTTTCTGTAAAATTTAGAACAATAAATTCTAGTTTTCCTTTTCTTTTTTGTTATGTTTATAATTAATCTTCATCTTGTTTACTGTATATCGATACATAACCAAACAAACAAGGTTTATTATACACTGTACAGGAATCGTGCAGATGTACTTCTATATTCAATTTCTGCCAAAAGAAACCTTAATAAATGTTACACACTGGACCCTGAGGTTGACGATCAGCATGATTAAGAAGAAACATTTAGATGGCGACTGATTTCCTGGCTTTGTTGATCTTTAGGCCCTTTATGACCATTTGATGGACTTCCTGGCTGACCGCGGGATTGACAACACCTTCGCCGACGAACTGATGGAGCTGAGCACGTCCATCGAGCATCAAGAATACATCAAGTTCCTGGAAGAGCTCCAAGGCTTTGTCAAATGTAAATAAAGTTAGATATTGGCTAAATGTCACTCGTATTTAATACACGTCCTGGCAAAGTTGGACTTCAGCTGATCCATTGAGACTCGAGCAAATGTTGCAGCACTGAATGATTGAATTGCTCGCCACTAAAGAGACTGGCGATAGTTTGTGACGGTAAGTCTTGTCACAAAGACCACACTGCAAACGTGTTTCCTTCATTAAAATGTGACTCTATTTTTCTGTAAGTTAAACCGGTTAGGTATGTTAATTAATAAATTAATATATGAAGGCCATCAACATGTAGAGACCCTCATTAAGAAATAGCTTAATTCCTGTCTTAATTGCAGTGGTTCAATATGGTCCACTTATTTTTGAAAGTGTAATTTCCCTAAAACCAGTCATTGGGAGGATTACGATCAAAAACACCAAAATATTCAACAGTTTTCAAAAAATCCCTCCTTGTCTAAATGTGTGTCCCGGCTTCTGTTAATCCTGCTGTGCTTTGTACAGGAGTTCATGTGATGATTCATAGTAATACAACTCTGTATGACCAGAACTGTCTAAATTTGGTTGGTTTATCTAAGTGTGTAGACGGAAGGGAAAGTTTGTCGATTAAAACAGTTTGATATAAATGGTTGATGTCACAGTGTTTTTCTTTTTTTAAGTGAAAATCTGACCATTGGGTGTTCCTGATACTGTTGTAACATGACATTTATTAGAAATGCTGCCCTGCTATAACACACCTGATTCAGATGAATGGCTCGTTCTCAGGCTTCTGCAGAGCTTGATGACGAGCTGACCATTTAAATCAGGGAAACATCTAAAACCAGGGACCAGGGTTGCGTCAGAAACTAGCAAATTACTGATAGAGATAAATTCACAGTGAGCAAGTCCTAAAATCTATTAACATGTATATATTTCCAGGTAAGATGGTAATCTGCTGTGTCCTATAAGCGAATTTCTCACGACAATATTTAAGAAACACCTACAAATGTAACGAAGGGGCTTCTCTAACCATTCAGCAGTACTTTGGGTCAACAAGTACAAAAATGACTTGGTTTTGGATGTTGTGCATATGGTGCTATAGCTACTGTATTTGTGTTTATAGAAGTTATCGCCGGAGTGGAAGAAGTCTACATGGCTTTGATTAGTGTTGATTATTCTGTATACACAGCACTGCACAGAAGTAAAGTGAAAGTGTTTTCAATTCTTATGCCATGAAGAGCTTTCTCTCTCATTCTCTGCCCTTTAAACTGTTATTATTCCTCCTCCATACACTTGTTAAAACACATTTTAATGATGTGGAAGCAGGAGGAGAAGACTTTCTTACTCTTGTTTCATTTGATCCCACAAAGTTAAGGCCACTGTCCGTTAGAATCCTATACTAAAATGAAAGATTCAGCAGAAGTCTTCTTTTGACACAACCGTCAACAATTTGATGACAGCGATATGATCTTTAGGGACGAGTCATCGTTCCACTTGAAGGTTGTGGGATGGATTCCCTGCTCCGCTATTCAACATGGCAATAGATCCTTGGGCAAGACACTTAACCCCACGTTGCTAGAAAAATCTATTAAAGTGTAACAACGTTGAGTGGTTATCAACACTAGAAAGGTACTAATATTAATACAAAGCATTCATTTAATATCGCCACACACAATATTGTGATATTTCACTCTATTGTTCACCCCCCCAGCTGTTTGTGGCGTGCGTCTTTCTCTGTCTTGTTCTTATTGACCGTCACTTAACTTCCTCGGGGGCCAGCAGATTTGAGTTTCACAACCAAGACAATTGAGCAACGGAGTGCCTTGTCTGTGTAGATCTCCTCTGCTCTGCGTTCTACAGTCACGTGTATCTCCAGCAGTAAATGTGTTGTTCTTGATATAACGCTTTAACAAAGAGGGCAAAAAAAATACATCTGAAGGGGCTACGTCCAAGTTTAAGGCCCCCTCCAGTCCCTTTTACTCAGGGCCCCAAAGTGTCTTGGAACATCCCTGGGAATAGACCCAACCTGAAATATGGCAGTGTTTGTTAATGATTAATAATGTATTGCATTTGTTATTGTTCATTTTGGGGGAAGAAATCCTATATTGGGGTTGGTCTATTAATAATTAGCCCCTCAGAGGAAGTTGACGGTGATAGCTTGCTGTTGCACAACAGTCCACTGTCAGTAAATGTGCACAGAGGAGCAGCACACTGCTCACACACACTCTTGTCTCTGCTGACAGATGTTTGGAGCAGCGGCAGCAGCTGTTTGAAGTAACTCTGGAATATCCGAAGAAAACAGAGGGAGGAGGAAGAGGAGGAGGAGGAGGAGGGTCACCTGAGCAGAAAGGTCACTGTGGGGAAGAGAAGTCGAAACACAGTAAAAAACACAGAATGGCGGCTAAAGGAGAACGAGTTTGTCCCGCCGGACAAAAGCAACTCCACGACTCTTCAGAGTCTGACTCTGAGCCGGAGGTGGAGCCCGCCCGGGTGGCCAGCACCGGGCCGTTCGCCGCCGCCTTCCCCCGCACCCAGGTCATCCACAGCGGCCACTTCATGGTGTCATCCCCGCACAGCGACTCGGTGTCGCGCAGGAGGAAAAGCGGCGGTTCTCTCAGATACGACTTTGACACCGTGAACAGGACGTGGTGTCAAACTTACCGGCTGAGCTCCGGCAGCCTGAGCATCGACCCCACTCTGACCCGCCTGTTTGAGTGCATGTCTCTGGCCTACAGGTAGGTCTCACTGTAGAAACTAGAGCAAAACAACATTTCCTTTTAGTAATATAAGAATTTATTGTACATTACAATAAGAAGGACTTGAATTCTGTCAGTTATTGTCAATTGTTGTGAAATAGTTGTGCTTATAGAATAGATTTTTTTACCTTGACTGCCAACATACAGTCCTAGTGATTTGTGCCACAAGGGGGACCCTGCATCTTTTCAGCCTTCCAGTTTTAACTAAAATGCGCCAAACACATCATCACAATTGTTTTCTATGACATTAAGGCATTTTGTAACTTCTTTTGGTAAAATCAATCTTAGTTTTTTTTCTTGTAATGTTAAGAACATGTTTCTTATAAATCACAACATTATCTAACATGTTTTTGTAACATTCCATTTCAGACTCCACCTGTTTACGTTCATTAAATCTATAAAGTAGCGATGAGCCGATGCGACACTCAAACTTGGTCAAAATCACTGGTACAGATATGGACAGAAAAAAACGTAAAATCGGATTCAATTCTAAAATCCTATATATCACACGCTTCACTATGCACAGACTAAAAAAACATGTTGTGTGCTGTATAGATTATTTGTTACACAGTTGGAGAATTATGTCTTGAAATGGGCAGCACAATGTGTTTTTAACAGCTAAAAGTACATATTTCTTTGTTATCTGTATCAGACATGAAAAAGTGGTATATTATAGGTATCAAAGTAATATTGTGAATCTCTAATAATTGAGAGAGGATATGCCTATTTTAGTTCTCCCACCTCCTATTTGGATAGGACTTTTTAGAAGTGTGTGTATAATCTGAGCGCCTTGTTTTGCACCTAACAGCAGCAACTTATTTTGAACAAATGAGTCTGCACAATATCAGCGATAAGAACATGTACTTTCCCCCTGCAGTGATCCTCCTCTGTACACTTACCATGTGTTTTAAAAACCACTGACACAGAGAGCTCCACTTCAAACCTAGCAGGACTTTATCTCGGCCTGTTCCCCTTCCTAAAGGTGTTCTTGTGTTTAAAGTGAAGCGTTTGGTAGCCGAGTGAGTGGATGAGCTGGAACGAGTGATTTTTGCAGTCTCTTGTGCAATAGCTTGGAAAATCTTCACGGAAAGCTGGACTTTGATTCTAGTTGGCAGCACAGGACAGATTATGGTGTAACTGAGACAAAGGAGAGAAGATCCTGTTGTGATGCCTGTTATGAACACCACGCTTATTGCCAATTTGTATTTTTCTTTAAATCCCTACAATTTGGAGCAAACCACAACACTTCAAAAGCACTCAGTTCCCCTCTCAGAAAAGTGTGCTTGAAAAGCCAAAAAAGATCAATTCTGCTTCACCACCTTGTTTTGCTCAGACAGGACCAAGTCCCTTTGTCCTCATTTTTGTATTTTTATAGTTAAGTGATGCATGCACAATGTTTCCTGATGGTTTCCATTAAAGTTAGACCACAAATCTAACACTTACCTTTAGGACTTTTATTGTTTTGATGTGGAGCAGGTAAAGCAGCTATTTGTCACTAACTAGATTGGCGTTAATGACTTCTTGTTGTGACAGCTTTATGCGGCCTCGTAGGTCTTGTGTGTGTGTGTGTGACACATGCGGCCGTGTCACTCCATTAACCGCCTGATTAAAACCAGTCTCTGTGGCTTCCTAGCAACTTCCCCACCATCTCACACGATGGAGCCTGTGCTCAGCACTCAGCAGGTCTGAGGGACACCGGGGACAAAGTGCAGCACGGCCAACGGTGCACTGATGAATTAGCCGAGAGAACGTTATTAGTCAAAATCTGGACAGGTTTCTAATGGACGTGGTCGCGAGGACACTGTTTTTCCACTGTGTCCCTTTTTCTGCTAAACGGTGTTGTCTTGGGATGAGCCCATACGATATAAACAAAAATGTAGCATTCCTAAAAACTAAAGTGGGAGCTAATAAAAATGTGACACCAGGGGACAATTTGGAAATTACTGTATGTATAACTACATAATCGATTATCTTCAGTGTCGTGTCAACGGCTCTTAAAGGGTTTAGTTTACACTAATTAGTTTGACACCACGGATTTGGACTGTGGCAGAATCTGGAAAAAAACCCTGGGACACAGTGGGAGAACATGGAAACTCAGAAATGCAGAAAGGCCCTTGTTCTGATTGGGTCTTCTAAGATATTGGTAGTGATGTCCGTATTGTATCGACACAAAAACTGTTAAAAACTCCTTTTTCTTTTGCAGTGGTAAGATAGTGTCACCAAAGTGGAAGTCTTTTAAAGGCCTGCGGCTGCTGTGGAGGGACAAGATCCGGCTGAACAATGCCATCTGGAGAGCTTGGTTCATTCAGTGTGAGGCCACCACTCTCCTCGCTCATCATTAACAGTGACATCACTACAAAATGCAAACAGAAATAGTAAAAAAAACACGTGTTTTTCCTTGTTGTCACCCGGTCTGCCGTGCTTAGATGTCGAGAGGAGGAAGAGCTCGATGTGTGGCTTCGTCACTCCGCTCGAGGGCTCTGAGGCCGATGCCCATCGAAAGCCCGAAGTGAGCAGTTTGTGCTTTAGGAAATCATTTTCAGTGGTTTTTCAAACGACTGGTCACTGAGCGTAGTTATTTGGTGACTCCACGTGTGCAATTTGACTTCACCTACTCTGCTTCATGTCAACAGGCGATCGTGTTAGAGGGCAGCTACTGGAAGCGAAGGATTGAGGTGGTGATCAAGGAGTATCACAAGTGGAGGATTTACTACAAAAAGAGGGTGAGATTGAGGTATCATTTTTCTATAGAACACCGCGGTTCATCTCTTTTTTTAGCACACAAATACAAAATTAAAAACACTGACTAACTAATGACGCAGATATATAATCATGACCACCAGTAAAAACAATGAAACCTTATAGAAACGCTGCCACTGAGATCTCATTGGCACTTATCTGAGGAGTCAGATTAAGTTGTCAGGACCAGGTTTTAGGAGAACAAAACCTGGTGTGAATGAGGCAGAAACTCATTTCTAAGGAATTGGTTAAGGTTAGGGCAAAGATTTGAATTGTGGTTAGGTCCGGGATAACGCTTTGTTTTCGGCTGTCCAAGTGAATGAAAGTCAATGAGAGTCCTTAAAGCTGTGTTTTCACCCAGTGGAACTTTTTTTTTTGCGTTTTGATAAGGAATAGCACCAAAATAACCGTCCCAAATCGTTCCATCGTTCATTGTCGTGACACTGTACTGTTCCCAGCCGAAATGCAAGTGTGACCCATGGCTTTACCATTCCGAACCGTACCGCACTGCATCAAAGAATCACTGTGCAAACCTGTGTGTTTGTGTGTGTTTGTGCATGCTGGTGACCTGCTAAATTGTTTGCTTTCGAATGCAGTTCAACATACTGTTAAATCAACAACTCAAGCTGCTATTTTTGGAATCCCCTGATTAACCAGAGACAAAAAGAGACAGAAACGTGCAAAACAACTTGGTGCAACATTCGTAGGCGACTGACGCAAACTGACAATATGTCTCCAACGCCCTGACTTCAGGCTTCATCTTTATTCAAGTGAAAAAGCTGCAGACTTTAATGTCTTTTAATCAAATCTGACCTACTTTGAGTGGGGGGGGGCTTTGTAAAGCAGTGGAGGGCCCGTGACAGTGACGTCACAGCAGCAGAAACAAACAAAAGATCAGGAGGGAAAGAGGAGAAGGAGGAGGAGAAAGGGGACTTTGGGGAATCACCTCGTTTCTGATAGTTTTTCACTGTGTCAGAGAGAGACACAGCTGACCCACTATTTCTTTTTTCATTCTTATTTTCACTGTTAATGGAAATATTTTACAGCCAGGGTCTATATGGCCAGAAAAACCACACGTTAGCCTCTTCCACACTGAAATAAGTGGGTAAACGTAGCAGTTTTTGAACTTGGGTGACCTCTAGGGCTGCAACTAACTATTATTTTTAGTAATTGATTAATCAGACAATAATTTTCTCAATTAAATGAGTAATCGTTTGCTCCATAAACTGTAAATATTACCTGGAAACAATGTTTTTTTTCAAATATCTTGTTTTGTCCACATGTTTTATGGAGCAAAGAAACCAGAACATATTCACATTTAACCCTTTTTAGGGTTTAGGCTTTTTTAAGTTTGCTTGGGTCGTTTTATGAAAAATAGAAGAGAAATTGTATCATTACTCTGTTTTTTCCCTCTAATTATGTGATATAGAATTAATCATAACCTTGACTCAACAACTTATAACAACACAAAAAAACTCATTTTATAAAGCCTGAATATGTGATCTATAAACACACCCCAGGATGTCCATATAAGGAGTTGTGTATTATTCCCACAACAATTTACCAAGGCACAGATCTGTGCTACATGAGCACTTAGGGTTAAGAAGGTGAGAGTGCAAAGAATTTAACATATGTTTCTGACATGCTGTATTATTTATATTTTGTAATTTGCATGACCGAAATTGGAGCTTTTCCACTTCATTTATTGTGTTATTTATGAATTGTTTTAAACTGTGAGCACACATTGTTTTGCTGTTAATCGAGAAAGCTAAGACAATGTCTTGTAGCGCCCGTTAAAACAAAAAAAATCAATAACATTGTGAGGGTTTGCTATATTCAGAATATGAATATAAAGTTTAATTCAAACACCCAAACACCCAGTCTACTACTACTGCTTTGAAAGTGTTGTGCATACGTGTGCTTAAATACGTAGGTTTACTGTCCCTGTTCACAACAAAACATGGGGTTCTTGTGTCTCCCACTGCAAACATGAGGCTCGCTGAATGTTATCTATTGCATGTAACACGCCGGCCGTGTACAAGTACCTCAAGCAATCCCTCAACTATCTCTTTAACTGTGCTCAGAATGAGGACCACTGTAATGATAGCGGCGTCAGTGAGTGCTTGAAAGAGCTCATGTCAATGCATATCTGACAGGTCAAAGATCACTGCTGCAGCTTTTTATGCTCCATGTTACCGAGGTCTTATCAGGCTTTTGACTCAACACACACACACACACGCACATAAACTTGTTTTTATGTCTTAGTGAGGACACGCCATTAACATAAGGCATTCCCAAGCCCCTTACCTTAACCATCACAACTAAGTGCCTAACTCTTAACCCTGAAAATGCCCTTTAAAGATGTGAGGACCACTTTCACTGCATACGGTTTATACACACACACACACATGGAGTCAGCACCGTGTTATTATTGTAGGCGTTGTTATTATAACGCGTGTTTATGTCACACACACTTAACAACTTAACAGCAGTCTTTTATAACGGCTGTCAACGCCTAATTTGAATCTGAACTGGCTAAATCATTTTAGCGCCCAGGCTTGTTCTCATAGAATATTTAAACGTTAGGATTTATGCGAAGCTTTATTGACTCGCACGAAGCTTTGTAGTGCATTTTATGTAAATCCATTAGAGGCTCCAAATTATTACATAGTGCACAGTCGGCCCTCGTGCTGCAACTCAGTCAATCATTTTTGAGAGTGAAACAAAGTCCTTTCAGCTCAGCAAGTCATTGATGAATAAAGGTTGTTGCAGCATAAAGAGTGGAGTGTACACCTGATGTGAAGTTTGTACTTTCATAATGAATAATACTTCATATCTGTGTCAGTGTGCTTACATTTACACAGTGCACGCTCATTCTCCACTTTATTAGGGACACCTCAGACTCCGTCTGACACGGTCACTGAAATAGATCAGCGGGGTTTGTGATGCGGCTCGTCACTCGCGATCCACAGTGCTGTCGCTAAATACGCCAGACTCCTCTGTTAAATGATGAGATTTTAGACATTTCCTTGCTAAATGTTGGAGATTAACCCAGGACTGTTAATTCTTTTTAACTGATCTACAGTTTGGCATTGTGCCTCTTCCTGTGACGGCACTCTGACGCTAGTGGAAAAAGCAAAATTTGCCGCGCCGAGGCTAGTCAAGTTGCGCTAGTGGAAACAAGCCGTATGTTTTTGCAATAGTCCACATTGGACAAACTAGGTTAGGTGATGCCTAACTCACTTCCTTCCAGGCAACATGCAACTCCACCAATAAATGCTGTGAAATCTTACACACTGAAACTTTAAACATCTTGCTCAGCAGGTTGAACCCCTGACCTTCTGGTTGTTTATAAAAAGTTCAGTGTCTAAGAATTACTGACATCTAATGGTTAGACAGGTACAGTGCAACAAACAGCAGAATTTCCCCATGCACTCAACCCCTTTGCTAAGTGCGTCAGTTCTTCTGCATTTGCACATTTCATGCTGCTGTAGAAATGTCTTTTTTTAATATACTTCATTTCTGGACCTTAAATATGATAACTGGTCTTTCACACATCTGAATATAATGCGGCCCAGTGCAATACTATACTAATTATGACCTTAGTGATGATACTAAAAAATCTCTAATATCTCTATTTTATTTTATTTTGGAACTTGGATCTGGTTGATTAGGCAAAAAACAGAAAAGAATTAAGAAATCCTTTTCTTTTTTTTTTCCAAAAGTGACAAATTGTTGCTAACAAGAGGAACATTTCAAATGTTTGAGACACTTGTGTGTTTCCAAAATGTATAAACATTATATCAGTATGCATTCGTCAATATTTCCCAACCCATAAATTTAATATCTATAATTTAGTTTCACCCGATGACGATCCGTGGAGAGTTCACTGTACCACCTGGTTTCAGGAAAGCCCTCAATAAACGCCCAACGGAAGTGAGGCATTTGGTGGCGCTCATATGCATGTTTATTTTGTTTTTCATCGCCAAGGCAACGGCAATTTGTTTTGTTTGGGGCTTCAGGTCTTCCTATTTGTCTGCACGTGAATGTGGAAGAGCTGCCAGAATTAGGTCAGGGACAAAAGCCTGCTGCTTTTTACTGAAACGGTGAGACATGAAAATCAAGAATTGAACAAAGGGAACATGATGATAACCAGCAAGGGGCTCGTGTTTTTGAACAATATGCATAAAGTGCTTTTTTTTTTCCACACTCGTACACACACACACACACACACACAAAACAATCTCACCTCATTTTCTACTTGCTTTCACTCATATTATCCCACAAATTGAGCAGGAAAATAAATAAATTACAACTGGGTATGTCGTGTGCTCAGACGTAATCAAAACAGTTTCCGGCTCAGCTGTGCTTCCCTATAAATGTGGGCTCTGACTTAAAAGTGCAGATGCATCTCAAACAGAGGGAGAAGACCCCCGAACCAGAGCTTTGTATTCTGTGAGTTGTGTTCACTGCCTTTTTCGACAGACACTTGGATTTTACAAATGTGGTGGTTTGCTGGCTGAGTGTGAGGATGGAGGAGATCCAGTCGTGTGTATTGCTGCATGCGTGCTATCTTGATCTTCTGATGTTAAAGTTGTTGAAGTGAAATTAAAGGTAAATGTATACAGTTCCGTCAGATGCCATCAGTGCATCACTTTGCATTCAAGACTTTTCAGTCGTACCCGTAGGGAGCCCTCTAGTGGACGGACCGGGGAACGTCACCTCCTGTGAGTGATTGGATGTCTGGCTCGTGTGTTGCAGAGTCAGATCTGCCAGGCCAAACTGGAGAAATGGTCGAGTCAGATGTACCAGGAGGCTGAGGCTGCGCCAGTGGAGGCTCACATGTTTGACCTGGACTGCCTCCTGTCGGACATCTCTGACACACTGTTCACCATGACGCAGAAGCCATGTCCCTGGGCCAGTGACGGACACAACAGTGAGTAAATAGTCCCCATTAGTTCAGGTGCAATTAAACTGTGAGTCTACTGAGTCAAGTTTTATGTCCTGCGATCTCAAATCAGACTCAGTAACATTTATATACATATGTATATATATATATATGTATATGTGTGTATATATATTGTCAGGTTTGACTAAGCGTATTATTCTACGCTTAGTCAAACCTGACTGTTTACACATAACTGACCCGCGTGCAAACAGCCTACATACTGTACTTGTATAAGCTTCCACATTCCATACATTTGTATCATTTCTATCAAGAAGGGGAAGAGAAAGTGAAACTTTGGTGTTTATTTATTTATGTCAAGAGCGGTCGGTGTGTGTTAGAAATTCATTCGTCCACATTTCATTTTATAGACACAATGTCTAATAATGATGCCATTTCAGCTCTGTGGCTCCTCCTTCTAGAAATGGGTGCTCGGCTAATAACTTAAGTTCTAAAATAATGTCGAGAGCGGGTGAACATCATGGTGCACCAAGTCCATGGCAGGACAACACAGAGACAGCTGCTCCTCCGCTGCACCTGTTTCAAATTTTCAAACGTTTATCACTTGCGAAATGTGACGTTAAATTGCCTGGGATGAACATGTCACGCTATAAAAATGCTCAACCTTGAAGAAGGAGAGAAGAAGCATCACGATGAGTAGCGGCTGTGCTGTTTCTCTGAGCTTGAATGGTTTTAACATCATTGAGGAGAGGATTTTAGGAGTCATTTATCCCGATTATCAGTTTGTTTACACCTCGATTATTTGTTGTGGTCCAGCAGCATTGGGTTCACTGGTCAGGTACGGGTGCAGCAAGACAATGACTCTAAACTCTGAGGTAAAGACGGTGGTTAAAGCTGAGAAAATCACCATAGACCATAACCCAACAGAGGTGCAGTGAAACAAGCTGAAACATCAGGTCTTTCAGGTCTTTTCTACAGTCTAATAATTATTGGAAGAACAGTTATGTGTTATGTATCCCGAGCAGCTTGTGTTTCTATGTGCATATGACTTAGATGAAACCCAACACATGGGAAACTTGAAAAAAATAAAAAATAAAAACCCCACAACAAAACGAACAAAGACAAATGCATGTCTTTTCTTCTTTGTTAAGTTGAATGGTGTTATTTTTCCTTCATCCTCAGCCTACACCACCAATGCTGATATAATCCAGCCGGGACTAACTCCACTGCAGCCTAGTATGGATGATTTCATGGATATACCAGGTACTGTCTATCCCTGTCTGTCTGTCTTTCTGTGGCACATGATATCATAGAGTCACGTTGTTTTATTCACCAGGTTTCACCTGCTCTTCTCATCATTAACAGTGATTAATCGCTTGATTTAGTGCAGAGAAATCCAATGAAATAAACCGCACCGTAAAATGAACAGTCGAATTAAAAAGTCATTTGGCTCTTGCATCAAGGAAACCTGATCTTGAATGACACTCCTTTGTCTAACTGCCGTGTCCACACTTTGTTATTTGGAACTCTGGGGTTGAGAGGAATTTAAAAGCAGCGAGAAAGAGGAAGTGGAAGAGGACGTGTTTAACTATGAGTCCCAGCTGTGACAGACCTCTGTTTAAAGTTCTTTCGGGTTTGTGTTTTAGATAAATAGTTGTAATATTCTGACAGTGATCACAGATCTGGAGTGCTTGTTCAGTGAGCTTGATTATCCACCAAACACTTTATCCCATCAGGACCCAGAACTCCATAAATAGTTAGGCTCTGTTTGTTTGTTTGTTGCTTTATTTGTTTGTTTTTTCTTAATTAATAATTACATAATGAGTGACTCCTGAATCTTGTTATAAATCAATCCGTCCATCATTAAAAACACAGATTACACTGTGGATATTAACACCAGATTATCATGGGGACTAACAGCAGTTCACACCTATGGTCACGTTAGAATCTCAGTTAAATGTGATATCATGATTCCTTTGTAAAGGGAGTAAAAGGGACTTCATCAAATGATGTTGCTTTTTGTGAGTTGATATAAATGTTTCTTTATTCTGTTATACACTACATCCTATCATTTTATAATAAGAACTCATATCTATCCACCGCTTTTGTTTTCTTATTTTTTGCCTCGGGCTGCTCGCCTCTAGAGAATTTACAAGCTCGCCTGCAGCAAGAAACAGGCAGGGAGGAAGCAGATTGGGCTTTAGTTACTTGCTCAAGGCCACAATAGTTATGTTTGTTTTGGCCTCTGTGTTACTTTCAGTAAAGCAATCCCCACTAGTCCTGTGCATCACTTTGTGTTTTGTTTTCATTTGACATTGTTAATGATTGGTGCTTAGGCAAGGATTTAATATTTAATACACCCGGATTACACCTTTATTGATTTGCTCAACAACAACAACAACAACAACGTTGGTTGTTTTCTTGGCCTGACTGTTGTTTTCATTGCTTTTTATTGTCCATTTCATTAATGCCAGAACACGTGCATCTCAATGATAATATAAAAATGCTTCCAAGAAGAAGAGAAAGCACATTTTCTAGTTATATTTATGGTTTGATCTGACTGTGTACCTTTGTCACAACTTGACTGTATTAAGAAGCTGCAATTCTGATTTATTTCAATTTGGTAGTATTGATATAAGCCAAAAACTGATTGATTAGGGGAATTAAAATGGTCATAAAAACACATCATGATGAATCAATTTGTAAATGCTGAACTTCAACCATTCATTATTAGATAAGATAAAATAATTAGTCCTGCAGTGGGGAAATTTACATTTTTACAGCATCAAGACAGTAAAGATAAAGATAATAAATAATAAACATGCATTACCAAAAAAGAAAATTGCAATATAAAAAGATATTAACGCTTAGACTATAAAAAAATAGTCAAAATAGAATGTAGTATGTACATTATAGACAGTTAGCAGAATATACACAGTATGGACTTGATATTTAAAGTATAAATATGTATATTTATTGATATGAAAATGTACAGTATATTGCTTGTGGAAGGGAGGAATGAGGAGTGTGTGGTCTACTGCTGTTAAGCTGTTAATTGAAACCTGTACATTAAGTGCGAGCAGCAGTTTTGTTGCCGTCAGCTGCATCGATGCTCGGAGTTTCTAACTGTGTGTGTGTGATTTTTCCCAGATATCTTCATGACCTACAGAGGCCAGCCCACTGAGCAGACTGCTTTTGCTGACTGTAGCTATTTTGAGAGTCCATCCAACGCCGCATTTGCTCCAGTTCCCTCTCCCGTAGTAACAGCTCCTCAGCTTCTTATCAACAGCCAGCTGGCCCAGGTACTGTCGCTGTTCACGGCTCCTTCTGATTGTGAAATGTCTTGTCGGGGGGAAATGACTGACTCCCACTTTTTTTTCCAGCCCAGTCTGTCCGCTGATAAGTCCCCTCAACCCTCCTCGTCCAATACCCGACCGGAGCTGAGCAGGCCTGTCCAGGACTGCAGTGAATACCACGAATCCAGCATCGGATCAGGAGCCATGACGTATGGACCCCAGTACTCTAATGCACCTGTTTCAATAGCGTTCAGCGCCAGCATTGAGGAGCCAGTCTCTGCGGCTATTCCCTTTCTGCACCCGCTGCCATGCCACAAGTTCGGTTACTACACAACGTCGAGCGTGACCTCCACCGTCATTACCCACACTGCCTCCTCCATGGGGCCCCAGGCCTCTGTGCACCAGGGTCACGGTTTATCGCACACGGCGGACACGTACCCTCAGACCGCCTGCCACTCTCTCAGCTACGCCGACGCCATGCCTGACCCTGTCCGGGCACCGCTGCCCTCTGTCACGGCGCCCCACTGCTTCTCAGTGCCCGAGCAGGTGGCTGTCACGGGAGTCAGAGGCAAGCACAAGCAGAAGACGGGAGGAGCGAGGACACTGTGTCCCTCTGTGGCTTCACATGCCTCCCAGTTCACTGCCCCCACACCCACTAGCTGTCTGGCTAAACTGCTCTGCTCCAGCGGTAGGGAACGTGAGTCTCTTCTCTCTCCTCCACTCTGTCCTATAAAGGTGATATATGTAAATTATATTTATAACAGCAACCTTTAGTGTTTAAAATGATTACTGCAATCCTAAATCCACATACAATAGTACAATACATAGTCGCTGTCTCCGTGCACAAGCCTTACTATGCTACCATGTTACTAATGCAGGGGTGGCTGTGTGTGTACGGGGGGGCCCTTTTCCAGTTTGTACACAGGGGCCCCCTGGCTCATAATCCATCCCAGGCTGTCCCACTGTCTGTTGAACCTAATTCATGAATTTTCCTGTGACAACAACAGCTGGAGATAGAAAGTGAAAGTGTAACAGCAGAGACTAATTATCACATGATTAGGGGACAGACTGTGAAAACAGTAATTATGTTAAATATTCTCCAGAGGGGAAGAAAGAAAACAAAATCGCTAACTTTGGCTAAAGCTCACGTGCTACCGTGTCCGTCAGAAAAGGATCCACACCTACATATCTGTCGTCAGCTTCCTCTCTACATTCAGACGTTCATATTTTAAAGGGTCTTGATGGTAGACGCTCTGGTTGAGATATTTTTAAGAGGGGCAGTGAGGCTTTTTTACATTAGGTTTTTAGGTGAGACTTTCTGATCCATAGCTGCAGCCTGCAATAAAGAAAATGTAATCTGAGTAGGGGTGGGAATCCACAATACGATATTATCACGATATTGGAAAAATCATCTCTATTGAGAGTGAGCGCCTGGCTCCATCTAGTGGACGGAAATTTCAATCCACAAAAATGTGAATGTTAATTTGTAACATCAGTTAAAAAATATTGCAATATTTCACTGTATCAATTCCCCCACACACACACCTCTAATTCTAAATATACTTGCTGTACCATTGTTATCATTAAAGCCAGTGTTTCCTCAGTCTCAGTCATTTCATGACTCAAAATAATACATTTCTTACATATATCACATTTAATATCAGTTATTAATTATGAAAAGTCATAATTTTTCTGTGATTATAACAAACTCTATTGGTGTTTGTATTGACAGGGAAGCCAGCACTGGGACTGGATACTATTCTCATGACAACCAAAGGTCAGAGGTCATCATCACCCAGCTCTACGGTTAGTCTTTTTTCTTAAGATGTCTGTTGCATTAATTATCTTCATATTTATTATATTGAATACATTTGTGAAAAACACTAAATATTTAAAATGAAATATTGTATATATATATACATTTATTGTATTTTTGTTTCTAATGCACATACAAATATCCTTTGTTTACCATTAAAGAAACAAACCAGGTATTATCTGAAATGAAAGGTAATAAGTGCATTTTGCATTTTTTTTTTTTAAGTTGAGGATGTGTGTGTGTTGTTTTGCAGCTAAGCAGCAGCAGCAGCAGTGGAGGCAAACATGTTGGAGGAGCGTCATCACAGCCGCAGCATGGAGCTGGCTGGCCTGCGGGGATGTCAGTGTTGACACCTCTGCACAGCCAGAGTGTCGGTCTGGCGACTCACAACAGACTAGCCCATGCAGGCACCTCCAGGGGCTTGGCAGTGTCCAGCCTACTCACCCACGGCTCCACACATAGCGGCACAACCCTCCTCGTTCCCAAGACTGAGGAACTGTCTCCTGTTCAGCTCTACGGCACAGACAGGAGCAGCTTATCTGGTAGATGCTCAGCACTCCAATACACTCTCACCTTTTTTTCTCCAAATGCTCTTATCAAGACATAATGCAGGACATTTCAAATTGGTAGGATGGAAATTTTACTTTAGGTTTAGAAAGTTTGAAATATCATCTCATTTGTTGTTAAATAATATTAAAAAAAGCCTTTTTTTCCCGGGAAAATGAAAGGTTTTATATTTCATTTACCACCCTACATGACTTATGGAGCTCTATAGGTATCCCACTATAATATCTTTCCACAAATTGTGGAAAAGCCATAGTATGTAATTGTATTGATATGAACATAACACGGCCAAGATATGAAAGTATAAAAATTACGCATCAAGAATATATAGTGTAAAAAGAACAATGTTCCCCATTGGGTACCCTAAGAATAGCCAATTTTCACCTTAAATTTTCAAAAGCTCTGCACCAATCCCGCTGCACTCCCTCCCCATTACCATTACGCTGTAATGAAATCCTGTCTAGAAAATGAGATTGCTGTGCATATGATTTGTGGATAAAAACATGTAGATGTAATATTGTTTTGTTTGTTTGTTTTAGTTAATTTCCCTGAACACCAAGGAAGAACATCACCGTCAAACCTTTTGGACAAATCCTCCAACCCCGAGTCTCCTCAGTCAGGCTTCTCAGGACATGGAAAAATAGAATCAAGTAAGGTAGGACATAATGTGTCACTTCGTTAAATATTAAACTTGAGTAGATCTCTTAACAAAGTGTTAAATAAGTGGAAAATCAAACGCACTTCTAAGACGTGTTGTCTGCAGCAAACCGACACCAGGAGGATCACTCACATCTCAGCGGAGCAAAAGAGGCGTTTCAACATCAAACTGGGATTTGACACGTTGCATAACCTTGTGACAACGCTCAGCTCTCAGCCGAGCATAAAGGTACAGTGAAAAGACGAGCTGCCACATGATCACACGTAAATGTGCCGAAAGGTGGAGGCAGAGAACATCACACGAACTGGGGAACTAAACGATTCCCGAATATATAGATGAAAACACGTCATTATCAGAACTGTGGAGTGTTTGTGCGTGAGTGCTGATGCAACGACTCTCCTGTCTGCTGTCACAGATCAGCAAAGCCACCACGCTGCAGAAGACGGCGGAGTATATCAGTAAGATGCAGCAGGAGAGAGCTCAGCTGCACGAGGAGGCCCAAAGACTCAGAGAGGAGATCCAGCTCCTCAACTCTGCCATCAAGTGAGACTTTTAGCTCTGCATGTGTATACTTGTATTTGATATCTCTTTAGGATCTTTGGTGGCATAAACCAGTGGTCTTCATGGAGACCAGAACCTGGTCGTAATGAGGCACAAACCTTATTCCTGGGGAAGTTTGTGGGGTGTAGGCTCTATTGTCAGCTCCTGGATCTCTCATATTTTGTGCGTTCCTGACAGAAAATATCCTGATACTTTTCCATTTCCCATTCACAGTCAGATGAGCAGCGTGGCACTAGTCAGGGGACAAATTTTCAGGGGAAAATTGCTGCTCACAACATGTAATGCCAGTAAACCTGCTTTCATCTCCTAAAATGCCTCTGAACCACATCAAAATCACTCTACTTAAATCATGAGGTCCTGGAATGAGTGAAAAAGTGGAGGCTCCCTTTTGTGGCACTTCACAATAAATCCCCCAGTCATCCTGATAAAAAGAATTCACCCCCAATCAAGTTATTGCGAGTGCTTTTTTATTGCAAGATATGCTGAAATTATTTATCGTTTCATCTCCGCGTGAGGTCCCGAGTGAGTCAAGTTTCTGGTGTATTCCTGTTCCTGTAAAATGAAACAGCCAGTAGCTGATACATGTTTCCCTGAGAGCAACCCCAACGGGATTGGTCTGCAATCCAAAAGCCTTACCATAATTTAAACCCTTGTTCACATGCAGAATCTGAATTTAGAGATGAGGATTAGGAATATAAATGTAGTTGTAATGACTATGGTGGGGTTAGGGTTAGGCGCTTAATTGTGATGGTTAAGGTTAGGGTAAGGGTCTAGGGTACGCATTATGTCCATGATGTGTCCTCACTTTGATATAAAAACAAGTTTCTATGTGTGTGTGTGTGTGTGTGTATCTTTGTGAAAACCAAAAATCATATAAACCATAAGGAGGGAGGACATTTTGGAGGAAGGTGAGGACATTTTGTCTGGTCCTCACAACTTTAAATGACTTTTAGAGGGTTACAACTTGGTTTTAGGGTTATGGTTAGAATTGGATTTAGGTTAGGATTAGATTAAGGGTTAGAGGTAGGCATCCAGTTGTGATGGTTAATTTACGATCAATACGAATGCTGCCGTAAGACCTTTTTTGGCATAAACACTGGCCTTATCAGGACCGGGTGTCCTCATGTAGACCAAAACCTGGTCCTAATAAGGCAGAATTATAATACAATTTGAATTGTAGTTAGGTTAAAGTTAGATGTGTGTGTGTACATGTGTATGCAGCAGTTTGCATTCAACTCTGCCTTAGGTTAAATGTGTGTTTAGAAGCATTCATTGAGTTTTTATATTTGTGTGTTGTAAATGAAAGACTGCACAAGTTCTCTGAAGTGAACTCAGTCAGTTGAAGTATGATGTGACTTGACTCCCTGTGTCTGTCCCCGCAGTACGTGTCAGCTGCAGCTTCCAGCCACTGGTGTGCCCATCACACGGCAGCGCTTTGACCACATGAGGCAGAAGTTCAGAGAGTATGTCCGGGCACAGACTCTGCAGAACTGGAAGTTTTGGATCGTATCCTTTTAAATGTAAGGGTAATGAAAACAAACACGACTCGGCAAACTTACTTACACTGCGTAAAAACAAATATGATCAAGTGCTGTGTACTAAGTGTATCCTTCTGTGGCTTTTTCAGACTTTGGACTCATTTCAAATGAATTCTTGTTCCCTTACAACCTCAATCCTTTAATCCAAATGAGCATATTATACGAAGCATTATGCCATTGTGGACAATTACTGAGAAGGATAGTTTTAAAGTTTGTCAGGGTAAATATCCTCTGAAATGAAGCTGTTGGCCATGTAAATTCATGATTAGCAAACTTTTTCTCAAGTACAGTACAATAGGGTATTTTTATTTCAGAAAAAAAGCACATTAGTCATCTAGGGCGTGCGTCTAAAAAATGATTATGTAAATTTAATACATAACTCTCCCCCTTAATGATCGCCCAATCCATTATCTCGCTGGCAAAACGAGACGTTTGCGTTTACACAGAAACACCTTGAGGGTGTTTTTCTCTCTCCATGAATATGAAGATGTTTTCTGCAGTTCTTTTTTATCTTAAACTGCTCTTAAAATAATCTCATTTAAAAACATTTTTTTCCAAGAGGACAATTTAGACACAGGATTGTAGATGGTAAACATTAGCAGATAAAGCATTTGTCCACACTAAGTGCTGCATCAATTCCAAATACTGCGTGTGTGTGTGTGTGTGCGAGTGTGCAGATAATATACCATACATTAGACGGTGCCATAGTGTATTAGTTTGAACATGCAGTACATGGAGCTTAAGTTATACACAAACTGATTAACTATTCCCTAAAAATTTGCTAAGAAATTAGTGAGCATTTAAATCAGACATGTTGTACTTCTCAGCAGTTTTTAAAGGAGTCGGCCTTTGTCTGCAGTAGAAGCTACGATGTACTGTAAATTAATTTGATTCTTGTTGACATTGATTGTTTTTAGAACATCAGCTCTATCTGAAAGCTGCAGTGCTTAAAATGTTTTAAACGTTTGGAGATTTTTGTTGTTGATTTTTTTTCCTCTGTTTGGTCTCTGTCAGCAGAAATCATGTAACGCCGCATCCTTTTTCTGAAAACAGGCTCTGTCAAGCAAAACTATCAGACCTGACTGAGGAAGTATACAGCAGCTGTGTGGGGGACAAGAAGTGTTTATCCCATAGAATTGACTTCTGAAGCTTTTCTTATTATTCTCATACTGTAATCTGTTTGCTGCCGCCTCACTTATTACTAGTGCAATTTTGTTGTTGTTTCCGTCTGTCTTGACTTCAAACAAATACATTGGAAAAACATGGGCGCTGATGGGCTTAATCAGCAATGTGTGCACTCATTTGACAGTGGTTTGAATCTGACTGATATTTACTTATATTTAAAAGTTACGCACCACTGTTGAAAAACTTTTTGCTGACAGGAAATTCATGATCTCCCTCATTTTCAATGAGCCAGATTTCCTTCCTCAACTCTGTGTCAGTTCAGTATCATCATTGAACCGCTGTTTGAGTCCTATAACGGAATGGTGTCCACTGCCAGTGTGGAGGACCTGTGTCGATCCACTCTGTCCTGGCTGGACCAGCACTGTTCGCTGCCTGCCCTCAGACCCAGTGAGTCCATTACAACCCGTACTTTTAATCAATTATCCACAACTTTCATCCATTGTTCTTTCACAAACTTGCGTTTGTCATTTCCTTGTGTGTCCTCGTCAGTGGTCCTGAGTTCACTCCGTCTCCTGAGCACCACAACCGCCATTCTGACGGACCCCACACTTCTGCCAGAGCAGGCCACCCTCACTGTGACACAGGGAGACCCAGGTGCTTCTGGTGCTGCTTCTGCTGCAGCAGCACCAGACAACTCCCTACAGCCAACCACATGGGACAATGTGCACCCCATGTGACCCTGGAGAACAGACTCCAGACTTAACTGGAACCTACTATGATGCTCAGGAGACCAAGGGAACATTGAAGACCTGAACACTGAAGCCCTGAGACTGTTGATAATAATTATCCGATACATCTCACCAGCTGCAAAAAGAGTGTATTTCAGTTCACCCAAAAAAAAAAAAAAATCATGCCACGTAAGTGTGGCTGTTAATTAGATTAAAGTTGTTGTTATGTTTGTTGTTGTTTGCTATGGTATCATTTCTCAGCCTTCTTATTTCTCAAAACAGACGTTCAGATGAGTGGAAATGTGACATTGTGATATTCAGTTTTTTGGAAGCATCAGTTAATAACTGCATTTATTATTGATCGCTTTAAAGGTCCAGTGTGTAAAAAATAGTGACATCTATTGGTGAGTCTGCAGATTGTAACAAACATTTGCGTTTGATCTGTTTTTGTCTTCAGTTACTGCAGTATGTCCTACTATTACCTCTTGGTTTTATCACAATCAGGCAATCGTCTTCAAACAGAACATTATTTGTACCAATAACATCCTCGTCCCCGCACGTGCGCTCCATGTAGGACTCGGCTCACAGGTTCTGTCAGTCAAAGCACCCACCAGGGACACATACATACATAAATACACTGGCTTAGATCACCAGATCAGCCCCATCACTATGGATAGACTTCCTGTCTGCATGTGTGTGCCTTGAAGGCGACGTTGTCCTGACGGGTCACTGACCCACTCAACCATTCAATCATCCCAAAAGGCAGCCAGGTATGTCGGTCTGTCTTGTCAGTGTTTGTTGTTTGTCTTTTCTGCCTTAGGCACATGGATTTTTCATTTTAAATGCAAGGGAAAGTATTTATTTCTCAAAGGAGCGGTGTTGAACAAACATGAGCTTGAAATATTTCAGTCTCTAATGGGATAAGGAAACCGTCACAAAGAAAACCACATAGTTGTAAAGTACAGAAAATAAAGGGAACGACAGAGACCTACCTAAATCACACAGGAGAATAACCTGCAATTTAATAAATTTTTATAAACTAAAGGATGAACAATGTGTATAGTTGTCTGACATGAGAACCCGCTTATCTCAACGACTACTCACATTTATCTCTACACACCAGTGCAAGAAAGAAAAACAGACACATGGTGTCATTACAGGAGACGTATAAGCTGAAATACAGAAGTTAAATCATACCACCATTCACCGTTTATAGTAGAATAATGTTGGCTGCTTTGATTAGTTATGGCTGGTTACCTCAGTTGGTTAGAGTGTGGTGCTAAAAATGCCAAGGTTGCTGGTTCAAGGGCTGGAGTGCCCCTGTGCAAGGAATGCAATCATATTACGATTACATTTCTACTCTTGAACAAATATTAAGTGTGCCAGTGAACCATGGCAGTGTGAAAGCATGTTCAAGAACATAAGTGGAATTCATGAATGCATTAGTCACACATGTTTGCACCTGTGCTGTTCCTGCTGTGTCATGTCAGAATGGCTTCAGTGAAAACTGTTTTTTGTGGAGGATAGAGGCCTTTTTCACAGCAGATATTTTTGATATTATTTAAGCAGGAATGGAGGAGAAAAACACCATTCAGAGAGTGAATAGACTTGCTTTTTTCTATTCAAAACCTCAGGAACGCTGCAACCATTGGGTCCATTTATCATCATCATCAATATGAAAGACTACATTGATGAAAGCACTTTGTAGATTGTTGTTCATGCTGTTTGACACAGAAATTATGATACTTTTGTTTCTTTGTTTGATTTACAATTCAAGGAGTAAGGGTTGTTTTTGTTTAAAGTAGCATAAAATGTGTCAATGGAAGTATGAATAAGACTTTTTTGTTTGTTTCAGTGTCTGCATGGGCTGCTCACTGCCTGGGTCAGCGAACACAAAGCAGGAAGACATTAAAACACTGCATTCATCGCAATATTGAACACTTATATGATCACACACCCAATTTGTATTCCTAATATTGTGCAGCCCCACTGTAAACTGTGTATATTCTGTATGCTGGTGTTGGTTCACTGTCTCCACAATTAATGTGACAATTTAATTTGTAGCCACAGTGACTCAAGTGTTCTGTACTGGGGCTAATCAAAGTGTGGCGCCATTAATCTCTGTAACACAGCAACTGCTCGCTGCCTTGAAGAAGGTCACTGACTGGAATCTTGCACTGAAAAAGATTTTTGCACAGATTGAGTGTGTGTACACCTTTTTTAACCTATTTTCCAGCTAAATTCATAAAAAGAAAACTACACCTGTTTAGGTGGAATATAGGTCAATTATGCTATTTCAGAGGCCTTTTATTTTGAAATTCCACATTAGAATGGCATATTGTGTGAGGGCCACCCTGAGATGGTCTACTATCAGCGTAAAGTGCAATTTGCTTTTGCTTTCCATAACAGTCTGGATTTAGGTGAAATATATTTTAATTATGCTATTTCAGAGGGCTTTTATTTTAGAAATCTTACCGTAATGTCTAGTATATATAAAGATAACGTCAAACAAAGTGGGGGCTAGCTTACTTAACTACACGGTTTTTTGAAGTGGACGCTGGCTCTACTGCACTCATTTACACAGGTCACGTGAGGAAAATCACAGGTGTAAATAATCAAATGAATTATGGCTGCGTTCCATTTCGCTCTTTCAGTACCGAAGTGCACGCTGATCTGACTGGCAGGAGCTGAACACAGCAATTGGTATGAGATTCAGAACACCTGTGCTTTTCCTGCGAGAACATGCTAAAATGGCTGCTGTGCATAGGGTCACACCAGTGAAGGTGAATTGATTTATTGTTTAATTTACTATTTACACCTGTCCCAGGTAACTCTGTCACTACAACGACAACGTCAAACACGGTGATAATGGGCTCATTGGTCCGAGAAGAGGACGTGAAGCCCACGCTAGGTGACGCTCTGCCTGTGGTTTTGACTCCATGCTCCGTCCGTGTTGCAGAGGTTCATCCGCTCCGACAAGGGGCGCTAGTTTTTTTTTTCTTTTTTCTCTTTTTTTTTGTTCCACAGCTCCTCCGTGAGCTGTCCACTTCAGCACCACTAGCAGAGAGCGGAGACACCGAGGAAGAGGAAAAGACTGACTGAGAGACACGGCGCACAACATCAGCACCAGCACCGAACCCACTCCCAAAACACTGAAGATAGGCACAGATTCCCGCAGATTTTCCGCCACAGCCGCGAGACACAGCTCTGCGCAAAAGGTAAGAGTTTCCTCAAAAAGCCGTGATAGGATTAAGTTGGTGAAAACAAGGCTGATGTATTAGAATAACGGGCTTCATCACGAGAGACGAACCATCTCTCCTTCCCTTCCTGGTTCGTAATCGCCGTATGAGCGTGTTGAGTCGGTGTTTACGTTTGTTCCGCTCAGATTTATTCTGTGTTTCGGTTGTGGGAGATAAACACGGTCACTTCGGAAACAAAGAGCTGACGGGAGACCGTGTTTTGTTGGGCAGCCTCTCCGTCCTCGCTTTGCAGATGGTGTTGTTTTTAATAACTGCTCCGTTTCCTGCAGCTTCACAGTCACCAGCTGCCGTTTCTTTGCCTCCCTGCTCTGGGACATTTGGCCTCATATTAGCGCTGCTGCTGCTGGATAATTGTTGTGGTGTGAAATATGTACAGATACAGTCCTCACTCAGTTTACACATGGTGATTCTGGATTAACAAGCCAAACAGGGCGGTGGATGAAATAATACACCTAACGTGTGATGCATATAATCATTAAAATAATCATCATAATAATAATAAAGAAATGAGAAATCAGTTTAAGAGACGAAGCAAAAATCTTTTTCTTTAAAAACCTTTATTCAATCATTCAGTCCCCTGCGATATAAATCTCTTTTCTACAAAATTGGGAAGCAGTTCAGTTAAAATTATACAGTAATACAAAACAGAATGCATAAACAACAGGAGAGACAAAGACCAATTCAATTGAAACTGGTGCAATTCTATATCATGATACCTTTTAATCCTAGATTTAAAAAAAAAAATCCAAGAGGATTATATCTTTGAAGGCAGAGCCACACAATTCTGAACAGCACGTCTGTGTGAATAAAGGCAAAATAGAGGTAATAGCTGGTTGATGTGTATTAATGAATAAAAACAGAATAAAAGTGCACATCACTAGGGACTGCAACGATTATTCAATTAGTTGATTTCTTAATTAATCATCAACTATTTTGATAATTGATTATTAGGTTTTAGTGATTTTTCAGCTCCTTAAATGTGAATATTTTCTGGTTTCTTTGCTCCATTTATCAAAAAGAAATACTAATCAACTTTTTTGGCAAAACAGCACTTGATTAGTGGAGAAAATAATGACAGAGAAATCGGTTATAAAAAATAATTTCCCCTAGATGTCGCACAAATGTTAAAGTGTATTAAATAAATAAAAGCAATACAATGCAAGAGAAAGCACAAGTGGACAATATCACATAAAAGCAGATCTGTAAAAAGATGCATAGATTAACTTTAAAGACATTAGAAGGAGAAGGAGAGGCAACCGAAAGAGTGTAATGCAGTACTGCAGCATTACAGATGCCAAGTGACGTAAAAAAAGAAAACACCAATAATGAGCTCTCAAACCCCAAGAAGTAGAGGACGACTTAACACTGAGAGAAAATGAAATGGGGGGGAAAAATAAGAAGTAATGGATGATTAAATCCAGAAGAAGGCAGCAATGCAACATTATGGATATCAACTGCAGTGAAAACCAACCAATCCACAATCGAGTGAGTCCACCAGCCTTTACCTTCCATATGTAACGTAGGTCATTCCAAAGTCGAGGGGCTCAAACAGTTAAAGTGTCATCACCTTTTAGATTTATAAGCCTCCACTTTGGAACTGACTGAATGATCCAACTGAGCATCTAAGGCTAAGAGTTGGTGTTGTGTGGAGTGATCAGTAAAATCGGTTCTTAAATATGCAGAAATTACCCTAGACTTTGGTTTGTGTAAAAAAAAAAAAACCCTCATTACTATTCAGTATTCTTTGATGAAGAGTAAATTTGATTCGTTTTAAATCAGATGATATCCACAGGCACTTTACTGGAGGCTGATCATGTGTTTTCTAACTGAGGCGTCTGACAGGCTTCACTGAGCATCACATAATTAATATTGTTTGAATCCTGTCATCCAGCGCTGGCAGGTTAAAGCCTTTGGTCTTGTGAGCAGCCGGACTGAAAATAGTTCTTGATGTTGCAGAGTTTTGCTGCTGCCTGAATCTGGATCATTGAAAAGGACAAATCCACGTAGTGCTGCAACGATGAGGCAGAAAACCGTACTGGAAGAAATGATAGTTTATTCATAATTGATCCTTTTTAGGTAGACATTTGATGTTGATGTTTTATTTAATCCGTATATATTTAAACACATTAAGAAAACATTAGATATTCACTTTAAATTGCATCTCTGATAAATTCTGTATCTTATAAAATGTGTAGAAGTATATTTTAAAGAGTTTAGAGTGAGCTTCATTTTTAGTGCTTTTGTTGTGATGGCTTCTGCAGTTTTCCAGGCTGTGTAAACCTTACTGTATAAGGAACACAATATTGTATTTGGATCTTATAGAAATAATAATGGGCTCTTCAATGCTCCATAAATCCCTATAGGGAAGTACTTTTGATGAGTCTTTGGACACAAAGCTACTAGAAATTATTTATTCCATTTGCTGACAAAGAAAGTGTGCCACTTTTCTGATATTTTCAATTGTTTCACTCATTTTTCAAAACAAAAATAATAACTCAAGGACAATATATATATTGTATATTGTGTGTGTGTGTGTGTGTGTGTATATATCTCTCCAAAGTAAACCGTCCCAGCCAGTTTCACTCGCTGAGTGTTGCTGCTTGATTCCTCCTCGCTGCTCAAATGACTGAGGGAAACTTCTTGTTACCCTTGAAGTTACGGCGGGATAATAGCGGCGAAAGCCACGTTTAATACATTTACTTTGTGTATATATGTGTGTGTGTGTGTGTGTATGTGTATGTGTATGTGTATGTGTATGTATATGTATGTATATATATATATATATATATATATATATATATATATATATATATATATATGTATATGTATGTATGTATATATATATGTATGTATGTATGTATGTATGTATGTATGTATGTGTATATATATATATATATATATATATAGATCACAGAATCGTTGTTTCGTGATATTATTGGTATCGTGGACCATGTATCTTGTGTGAGGTACCCTGTGTATTTCTCACTTTTCTAACAGTTTCTAAACCTGAGTGATCGATCCACTGACAAAATAATCACCTGTTCAATAAATAATGAAATTGACCACGAGCTGCAGCCCTGACGAATGCCAAAAACTAACCATCCCTCATGCGCTGTCAGATTACTCAATATCACACATGGACAGAATGTGGCCCCGGGGCCAGGTCTGGCCCGTGGACCAGCTTCATCCAACCCACGACGCCCTCACAGGAAAACAAAATGATCCCCAAAAATCAATAAAAGGCAGCACATTAAAGCTTAGGTAGCTCAGACAAACGTGCTGCCATCGATGCAGCAAACATATGATGAGGCAACACTTTGTTTAATCACTGCACGTGCAGACTGAATGTTTTAGTTCCCACTCCTGCGTCTTCACATTGAAATCATGTTACCAATGAAACAAAGATTGACTTTTATTTAGGGTTCAGGTCAGAGTTACTTCCTGTCTATCACCACCTATGCGTAGTACATGTGACTGTTTTGTTAAAGGTGCTATTTGTGTCTGTTTAATCTCAGATGTGGGTGTTTTGTAAGAGATAGAGACTTGTATTTCTTTTTAGATATGAGGTATAAAAAGATGGATTAAATTTTAGATCCGTTGGAGATTTAAAATTTGATGTGCTGACATAATTCAATGTGTGGCTCTTCGGTAACTTTATCAGTGTCAGTAGGGTACTCTGGGGGGAAAAAAGCTCTGCTGTTTGATGTGCAGTTGTGTGGTAATCCAAGTATACATTCAAATATCTACGAGAAATTATTCAGTTTGATTTCTTTATGTTGAGCAAAAAAGAAAATATTCACATTTGAGATGCTCAAAAATCAGACAGCTTAATAAATAATAATAAAAAACACTCAAACTGATTATCAAAATAGTTGACGATGAGTTTACTAATCAATTAATAATCAATGAATTGATGAATCATTGCAGCCCTATCTACTGTCAGCATGACTGGCTTGGTCTTTATGAATCAGTAATTAGTGCTCAATTTATGACACACTTAGGGTAAATGGAAAATGTCAGCAGGAGGTTTGAGTGTGTGAGAGAGGACCAAAACATGAAAATGGGGACAAATCCACTGGTCCTCATGTTCTGTTACCCCTAAAAATGTTTTTTTGTCGGTTAACCCGTTAACACCGAGCGCATCACAGACGATATGTTTGTGCAATTTGCATTGCTGCAGTTACACAACGGTTTGTGCTATCGGAAAAATTCCAACAGTTCTGAAAGCTGAGAAGTTGTATGTCAAAGCCAACATGTGGTTATAATGGTAATTTAAACTCGTGCTGTTGCAGGAAGCCAGTGAAGCAGCATCTTTGTCGCTAGAGAGGAGAGAGTTGGAAAAACGCCTGCACATGGTTTCCCTTTTTTTGGCCTGTTTTTGGACTTTGAGGCAAAGACCCAAACAAATGATATTTTAAGTATGTTGTATACTCAAATTTCAAATATAACGCGCACAATCTTACCGTAGTTGTGTTCATATACTGTACAACTACAGTGTTTTTGTTTTTCTTCATTTTAAATTGTTAATGCACTATTTTAATGAGCAGTAAATTGTGAATAACTGCCAGAAATTGAAAGTTATTCTGGGAAAATGTACAAAAGCCCTTACTGGCAGGACATTTTCTTGCCCTTTTTATGGTTAAAATAAGCAAAAAAGTCCAGATGGACATTTTGAGGCTTAGGTGTTTGAGGGTTACCTGATTTTAGGGTCAGGCTTAGAATTGGGTTTTGTTTAGGATTAGTTGTGATGGATAAGGTTATAGGTTAAAGGGCCAGGGAATACATTATGTCTGACTGTCCTCACTATGATTGCTGCACAAGTGTGTGTGTGTGTGTGTGTGTGTGTGTTTATGTTGACCAAATACTCGGCTGCATGGGACTTAAAGCACCAACTGTGTCCGTTAGGCCAAAGTCAAATACTTACAGTGTAAGATCTGAGGAAAATCAGTCTTCCATTTTGTCAGTGCGTGGCTGTTGGTGAGATATAGTCGACCCAGGTGAGGTAAGAGGCTGACAGAGGGATTAGCTTGTATTAGGATGTTTGCTGCTCACAGAGGTGTGAGAGGAATGTCCGTCACTCTTGCTCTATCTACCTCCGCCGTCTGTTTTCCTGCCCAAGGCATCTGTCTTCTGCCTGCTCTACATTCACGTTGTTCCTAGACAAGCAGTGAACCCCCCCCCCCACACACACACACACACACACACCCACCCACCCACCCCGCTCTGCAGCATCTCACTGCTTCTCCTTGCCGTCCTTCCTCGCCACATGCAGCCGCTGTCAGAATCCCTACCTCCCCGTGCTCTCCTCTCATCCCGCTGGCAGACACACATTTCTCCTCCTCCTCCTCCTGTCCTATTTCCTTCTTCAGCTCTTCGTGAAGGGTGAAGCTGCTGTCGGTGAATCTGAGCTGAATGGTGGGAGTTGCACCAGGAGGATGGAAAGGTTAGGGGTCTTTAGCGAGTACCATTCCCCCCAGGTTTCAAAGCTTAATAGGCAGACATCGTCATCATCTGATGATGTGGTGTGATGGTGTGTTAAAGGAAAAAAAGAAACATTCACATTGCTGCAGTGTTAGAGCACTCATTCAGGCAGAGTCAGGTTCACAACATCCTAGGGTCGTGCGTTGTCACTGTAGGTGGTGGCTCCTTTTATATTTTTTATTTAAAAAGCTTGTCATTCTTGGTTTCCATCTCAACCAAGAATAGAGTTTTACTGCTGTCATTTTGCTAAGTGGAAGTGATGAACACTTAATCATTTTTGGCAATTTTTGTAGCAAACTTGTATCATGTCTTGTGCGTCATCACTGGCAACTTTGACTCAGCTCACCATTTGTTTCAAGGACATGTGAGATAGGGCTGTAACTATTGTTTTCATAATCCATTACTTTATTATTATGATTATTTTCTCCATTAATCGAGTCCATAAAAGGTTGAAACATTTTGATCTGTATTTTTCAACACTGGAAATGATGATGTTCTTAAATGTTTTTGTTTTTTTTAAGTATTAATGACTTTTGTGTTATATGGAGCAAAGAAACTAGTAAATATTCGTATTTAAGAAGCTTAAAAAAAATCAGAAAGCTTGTTTTATTTCCTTAAAAACCCTCAAACTGATTAATCGATTATCAAAATAGATGACGATTAATTAAGTAATTGTTTCAGCCCTAATGTAAGACATGTTACGCTAATAAGAACCTAAATCTAATCAAAGTTATGTATGGAGAACTGGATAAAAACACAAAGTACAAAAGTAAAAAGTGGAAGTACCTCAAATTTGTTAGAAATTAAAGTCACCTGTTACAATATTACTTGAGTTAAAGTCAAAGTATTTGTCTACTGCATGTGAGTAAGTACTGTATTTAGTGTAAAAGTATAAGGAATGAGATGGTATTGAGTATTCTAAAGTTTATTTATCACATAACGGAAACATTGCAGTTGTTTGTGTCCTAGAGCTCATACCTTTTTGAAAGGGTTAATCAATCCTATACATGTCTGTCCATTTCTTATAACAGAAAAGGGAAATAGTTTATTACTCTGCTCCAAATCGTCCAAAGTTACATCAACACCCGTCTTTGAAGGTTCAGGAGTTAGCTGTAGGCTAATGGACTTGCTTGAGTGGAAAACTTAACCCCGCTCAAGCAAGTCCAGTTGTATCCCTCCACCACATTGTTGTGAATTTCAGTGCCGTGTGATCCTGCTGACAAAGACACGAGTGAAAACACAACCTTTGTGGCAGAAATAATTACAGCTATTTATTTTAGTTCATTCTAAATTTCCGCGCTAATCCTTTGAGTATTCTGCATTAGGAGACATCCTGATGCTGTTACCTCCAGCCATCTTGTAGTTGAAGAATCATCCGCAGCAGCAGCAGCGGCTGAGACTGAAATACAGTGGATCAATACTCAGCACATTCTCCTCTGGCTCTGGTCCTTGAGAGGCTGTTATGAGTTCTGTGCTGTTGCTATTGTTGTGGTGTGTTGTTGCCGTCATCAGGAACCTGCAGTGGCCACACTCACTGGCAGAATGCAGCACATCTCTCTCTCTCTCTTCCATTAAGGTTACCTGAGATGTTCTGTCCTCTGTAATCCTCCCACCACCTTAAATGTGTGGTTTTAAAGCAGGAGTTGTGTTCAGTGCTTGGGCTCACAAAATAGCACACCACTCTTCCCATGTTAAAGCACATACATTTTTAATCCTCTACCCTGAAGCGCGCACGCACGCACACACACACACACTGCATTTCCTTGGTGTTTGTGCTCCTACCTAAGAAAGCTTTTTTTGTTGTTTGTATATTTTCGAGTCTTACCATTTCCATTTAAACCACAACAAATATTGAAGTAGGCTGATGTTCTGTATATCAGGGTTTCTCAATCCTGGTCCTAGGGACCCACTGCCCTGCATATTTTAGAATTGATTCAGATAAATAGGTTATCAGGCTTCTGCAGTGCTTGCTGATGGGCTGACCATTTGAATCAGGTGTGTTGGAGCAGTGAAACATCTAAACCATGCAGGGCATTGGAGAACCCTGCTGTATATGTACCAGTTTTTAAGCCTCCAGAATTGATGTTTTGGAACTGGAAGTTCACCTGAACCTGGCCAACTATTGTCCACTCATATTGTCTGTGTTTTATCATCAGTTTTGCTCTCAATGGGGAATATAATTTACAAAATTGACATAATATTATATTGATGACCAGAAACTAGTGATTGAGGCTATTGACTCCTCATTAAAATGTTCACTGACATTGTAAAAGCAGAGAGAAATAAGGTAAGGTAATTATGGTAAGGGCAGGAAACAAAGATCTGTGTTGTCTACCAGTCAGGTGGTGTGATGACCCACTAGGGGCCTGCAGTGTAATCTATCTATTGAACTCTAGGATATCCTAATTTCTGATCCAAAGTGACAGTCCAAGTGCGTCTCAGTGCATGTAAGTGCATCTTTTTTTCCCATCCTCCTCATGTCCTCCTGAGATCACACTTGTCATCCAAAGGTGATTAAATTCTTCTCTCGACGGTCTGAATTGGAGATCTGTACGTCTGAAATACAACATCAAGTTCAAGATCAGCCTCCTGTTGCGTAAAACATTTAAGCAACTTGGAAGATCAAGAGCACATCTGCTTCATCTTCTGATCAAAGGCCGCATGGCCCAAGATTCATTCTCATCAAGAGAAGAAACACAAGATAACATTTTGATTGAGGCCTGAAAACAGAATAATAAATTCAAAATTTTTAGGCTTGTGTTTCTGATGGACTTTCTGCCCATTGATACCAGCTGAACAAGAGAATCCTTTAATTCTTAGCGCCTCATAGATCTATTTTTGCTAAATTAAACATTAGCCTTATTATCTGAAAATGTTTTTTCCCACCAGGCAGACTTTCTGTGAGATGTATGTGTGTGTTACTGAAGTCAGTACTGTCGTGAGAATCTGCAGCATTTTTCGAGTCCAAGCCTTTTGAAGTTGTCACTCAGTTACTGCTCAAAGGGCAATGTCGGACTGCTTGTTAGCCATCGTTGGGCTTCGTGCATACGTGCATGTGTGTGGTACTGTCCCCGAGGGATCCCCTTCCTCTATCCCACTGACTTCAGAGCTGCTTTGAAGTTTCTCCAAAGACGAGAGGTGGAGGGGGAGAGAGAGGAGAGATGGAGACAAAGAGGGGCGGGGGAAGGGAGCGCAGGAAAAATTCTTCTTTTTTCCCTTGCACTCACTCCGGCTCATCGTCGAGCTGGTTTCCCCTTATAATATTGGAACGATGTCGCAGTCTGCGTGGTATTATTTTGTATGACAAACGGTAGCTGTGTTGTCGAAGTGAACACGACTTGTGAACTCGGAGAGAAAGAGGGAGAGAGTGGTTGAAGGCAAGAGAGCGGCGTGTCGGGAATTTATAGCATATTAAGGTGGTTGAGTCGCTGCTCACGGTCAGCTGATGAATAATGGAGGGGATCAGTGTCTAGTTCCATCAGGTGATCCTGGTGTACTTTTCCGGAGTGCAGTGTATGTTTGCGTGTGTGTGTGTGTGTGTGTGTGTGTGTGTGTGTGTGTGTGTGCGAGGGTGAAAAGAATAGAAAGGGAGGCACAGTGAGAGCAGCTGCTGCTGCACCCAACACACCCACAACACAAAACCATCTGCTATCCCGACTCCAGAGTACTAACACACATGCGCACACACACATTCTTTTTAAGATAAACGCACACCAAATATACAGACATGGAATAATTACTTTAGGCATAAATTGCAATCAATGTATTCTGCTGGTTTACCAGAGGGTGTGCATGACTCTGCCGGTTGGAAAAATTGAATGGAATCTATGGAAAAAAACTGTTTCTCACATGATTTATAACATGAGTTAATGCTCTCAACTGCTAGATTCATGTGATTATTTTTCAATAGCACATGGTGTTAGTTTTTTAAGTTATCGTTTAGAGGATATCAACTGATTTGGCATTATCATTTAGCCCTAAGTGAATGTGTACACTGGTGGATTATCCTTTCTGCTCCTCTATTGATGCCCTTGTGCTGTCAGCTGAGAGTCACCCTTTACTGATATTTGGCTCTTTTTCTTCCTGGAATATCTGAAGGTGGTGGAACGGTTTCTACTGCCCCCTGCAGCCAGCCTTAGGATCTATGTGTTCCCTTAGCATTTGCCCTTTCCTAAGAACTAGAGCCAGAAGCTGCATTGTTCTGTCTTCTCCACCAGATCCTTTGAGAGGCTTCTTTTGTCTTGTAGCCTGGAGCTCAAGAGACTTCAGGAACTGCTGGATGGAGGTCCCAGTGTTGCCTCTTCATCCAACTGTTTAGTCTGTTTTTTTCCCCTCAAAGACAGATTCTAGTCTCTTTTCCCATGGTACAGTCTATCCAAACACAATAACAACCCTAGTTATGGTGGTAGTTGAGAGCATGATATCTGGCTGTCGGGAGGTTTTGTGGTCCTGAAATGGAATGTCAGGCTTGCTCAGAGCATTCTTCTTAGCTCTTCCATCTTCACAATTTTCTTTTCCTTTCCTTCCTGGACCAATGTCATCCCAGCCCTCCTCTGCCTGGCTAGGGCATTATGCCAAAAATGTCCTCCCAGTCATCCTCTTCCATAAAAACATCACTCTCAGCTTCCTCTCCAATTAATGCCACAGATATAGGTGACAGTGGTGACGAGATATCCTTCACAACAGTGAGTAGGCTGCATTGCTAACTTCGCAGCTCATTTAAACGGAAATGCGATTCATTTTGCTCCAGTCAAACCCATAAAGAGAATACTGTGTTGCAGATGGTGCTGTATTTCAAATGGTCATTCAGAAGGCAGATAGTTGTTGTGCAGGATAAGATTGTTATTGTTTTAGAAGCCCCACCGTGGTGACATATGCGATGGATAAATCAAAACAATGAGTAGGAGGTCTTCCGAGTCGTCGATCCAGAGCTGTCGTAATCAAAGCAAACGTGGCTTAGGTGGATGAGAGGATCGAGCCACGATAAAGTGATGACTCAGGATGTAGCTCTCACATGAGGAAATGAAATGCAGCCTCAGTAATGGCTGAATTACTAACTCCTCTCCCTCTCACCCATTGAAAACTCTATTTATAAGAGTAAACTAATCTAAACCTCCACCAGCCCCAGCTTGGATCACGTACGGTTTTATGAATAAACATGGTTTTAATTACCCTGGAATGTTGTTGATTGTGTGAAATGACTGACAATGCTTCACCGAGTCAAACTGGCAGATGACTAAATGTCATCTGTGCTGAGCTGCATGCAAGGCACCGTTCCATTCTGTTACCCCAGGAGAGACGGGGGAGGGGGGGGGGGGGTAAAAAAGGCCAAGAACACCGAGGGAAGAAAGCAGGAAAAGGGGATGCTGTGAGTGAAAACTGTGCTTGGAAGATGAATGCAGGCTCTGACCTTTTCCATCATCTTTTTTTTTGTTGTTGTTGATGGATACTGGGAATTCATTCTGCAAGCAGTGCTTGCTGCAGTCTTCTGCTATTTAGACTTTTGTTTGTTTTTTAACTGTCAGCTCAGGACTGGTGTTTGGATGGATTTCACCCAAGTGTAAAATCTATACCTGTGCATGATGATGAGTGATCCTGTTCTATCAGTCTTTCGGTGTTGCTTTATATGTTCTACAGAGTGATGTGCATTCAGATCAGCACATCACCTCACTTCTCCCGGTCAGAGATTTGCACAGCTGTTATGGGGGAGGGGTGAATCTATCATGTCCTCCCCCAGATTATGTAAAACTGTGTCAGTGCATGTGTATGTGATGAAACTCTTTCCGTCTCATGGCTCAGTGTCATCGGAGTTATGGGTAAAGGGTGCTTGTATATAATGAACATGCAGTTTAATAGAGAGAGCCAAGTGTGAGTGAGTGTATCATTCAAAGCTATTTCTGCAGCTGCTTTAGTTTTATTTTACCCTTCAATTGTTCTTGAACTTGGGTTACTTACTGCCTAACAAGACCTGGAAGCTATTTCTTTTTTAGAAGAACGAGGGTTTAAGAATAGCAGGGGATAGTTCAGACCAACAGAAAAACATATGCTGTGTATTCATCATGATTTGGTTTGGTACAGTTTGGAATGGTAAAGGCCAGGCTTGTGTTTCAACTGAGAACAGTACTTTTACTTCAGTAGGCAAGGTGTGGGCTGTACCCAGTGGCCGTGTCGCATGACGTCGTACTGGTGCGACAACAACAGACGACAATATTCACCGTGACACGAGAGAGGAAGCCAGCATCTCTTTTTTCCCTGCACGGTTTGAGGCTCTTTGTCTCAACAAGATGTCAAACTGTATGAGAATAGACTGCAGGTGTTTAAATAAACACCGGTCGCAAGGGAGTGACGTTTTTCTGGCACCCAATCAGTTGGTTGATGGTACCGTACCATTTTACTCTGATACCCCAAGGGAAGTTTTTAAGTTGAAAAATGGAACAGTTGTGGCCGGTTATTTTAGTACTTACTGTACCAAACTGAAGCGTTCCACTTGGTGAAAACATGGTTATATGCACACCTCCTAAAATGTTGTATGAACAGAAATGAACAAAAATTCACACCGTATTAATAATGTAGAAATATGAAAGACTCTACAGGAATAGCCCCAAGAAATGGAGCAGGAGTGAAGCTGTGCATAAAATGATTACACACTTACAGGAATCCTTGCAAATTAGTTTTTTTTTTTTATCAATAGCATATATTATTTTTAAATAATCCTTTTCTAAATCATAATGTATGACTTAAATATACTGAATATTATACGTAACTAGTGCAGTACAGTCTGACTCGCCGTCTTATGCATGGCACGTTGTCCTCTCTGCATTGGCAGGACTGTCAGAAGTGGCTCATTTGTCTGTCACATTTTTTACTGATATCTCTTGCATTTCTAAACACTGTGAGCAAGTCAGCACTGCACACAGTGGTGCCCTTAATAAGTCACCTGCCAAGTTTTAAGCCTGTCAAGCAAACCGTTGGACAGTTATGCGATTAACAGCCAGATGGGCAGACAGACAGACATACATACAGACAGACAGACGCTGCTTAAATTAATAAAGAGATGACGCACATCATCTGCCGACTCCCTTTTGTCTCTGTCCTTAGTCCTACCCCTGTTTTGGAGTTTGAGAGAAGGAATAAAAGTAAAAGTACTTTTATTAAACCTTTGTTGACATTTTTATTCACGTTTCTCCATATATTGTATTATGAATAAATGAAACTGAAGTGTATGCAAATGCCAAAGGTATTTGCCGAGTGACTGAGAGAGACCACATCGTTCACCATAGGGTGAAATTATGTGTTGAACAGATATAACATTAAAGAGTCATCTGTCATCTGTAGCTGCTCCCCGCTGATATCAAACAGACTTGTTTTAAAGGGAAAACTTCACTGAATCATTTATTCAGTTGGTAATTAACATTTAAAGGGTGAAATTTAAAATTTCCATGAGATGTTTTTGCTATTTTAAATGAGTGGTGTTACACGCCATAGATATACATAAAATCTCACTTACGACGTTAGTGTTGTTAAATGCACTGAGCTCTTGATACACTGGTATTGTCAATCTACAGTTGCCATAAAAAAGACCAAGAACAAAATAAAATGAGTGGGCGTTGTCATTGCACATACTTTGTTGAATGGGTTTTTTCCCCAAAGCTAGTCCAGCTCTTTTTGGACATTCAAATGATTATACCACTGACTTTTTTAGAAAATTCAAACTGAACAGCAGACAAATGAAATTGGACAAAAGAGGTCACTCACTGTGCCAGTTCACACTTAAAATGGCTAGATTAAAGTCCAAAAATGAACTATTTCACATTCCTATTTCATTTAAAATTCTTTTCAATAGAATCTTCATACTTCGCTTCTGCTGTGACTGAGATCCAGAATCTTTTGTTTTTCAAACAATGCGATTTGCATAGAAAATGCAAAAAAAAAAAAAAAAAAATCCATAAAAGTGTTCCAAATACTCTAACAAACTAGCTAGTAAAAACGTCAGTACCACTCCCATTAGCCACACGGGGGAGAAATGTGGGCAGTGGTGACTCTTGGGACTTTGTAAGATTCGCTCAGTTTAGTTGTTCACAAAATGTATGAATGTGTTTTAATGCATGACGCTCAGAGAATGTGACGACTCTTGTTTGACACAGAGCGAGCCTAAAATGGCTGCACCTGTCAAACAGCAATGTCTGTGTGGCTCAATGCAACTGTCCTCCTGAGAGAGAGCGTCAGAGTATACAGGTAATGGCCAAGGATAGTGGACTGTGAATTATTTACGAGCGCTATCAGACAGTGTCTGTCAGCCACAGCCCCTGACGGAGAATTCAAACCTGATATTGGACTGATATGCAAGAGGGGAGTCTTGTATCTGCTGCTTGACAGAACCGCTCTGTGTAAAATCAACAAACTGTTACTGAGGATTAGCAGTACGAACAGACTGGTATAAAGTCGCATGTACTGATTTATTTCTGATGTTGCCAAGAGGTAATCACACAAAGGTATTTACTGTGAATCCTAGTCTGTTTTAATAAATAATGCAGCATTACGGTTAAATGCTTTTATTCCGGGAACCTTTCAGCAGCGTTAATGCAATGCATGAATGTCTCATTGGGAATCATGCCCGAACTGAAATGTCTGCTCTCCGTCATAGAGGTTAGGTGCAAATGGTGAGTGAGTGAGAGACTGTGTGCGTATTCAGACACAGTGTGGTTGGTTAAAGCTGATGAGTATGTGAGTATTGTGCAGACACGCTTCTGCATCTTTTCTGCTGAGTGGTACTTTAGGCACGCTGAAGTAACACATTATTGCCGTCAATACAGGACGTTCTCTTAACATCTCACGCAGTCTCCTCCCTTTTTTATGTCTCCAAAAACCTCTGTCACTGCTTTGATCAAGCACCCACAAGCAATTACTCACACTAAGTGTATCCAATATACAGTATGAAAGCACTGGCAGAATGGGAGGCCTCTTCATCAACATCTCTGAGAGGAAAATTATTGCTTGCTGCCGTCAGTACATTGGTCTTTTGTGTGCGCGAGAATAATTTTTTAGGTATTTTATTTGCCTTTACCTGAGTGTAGGCATCGTCAATAACCAGTTTCAAGGTGAACCACGATATTAAAAAGTCAAGGTTTCAAAACTATTACATTTTTCTTTCATATAATGCAGTGTGTAAAAAGTAGAACCATTTATTGGTGAAGCTGCATGTTGCTGCTGTATATGTGTCCCCCCCACTCTTCCCTAGTGTGTTTAGAAATCCTATGTATTATTATACCTATGGCTATTATTAAAAAAATATATGGTGGCCTCCATCGAACTGACCTGGCTCATTCTAGGGGTAATGAGAAATGACAATTCATACAATCAGCTAATTGTACGATCGGTGTATCATTAAATGATGAAATTTTGTTCTTTCAATAATCAGTATCAAAAATCTGAAAATGAAAACTAGCTTATTATTTCATTATTTCTCACTCAATAAAAACCAAAAAACGGTAATTTAGGAAATGAAAGAAAAACAAATTGGAACCAGATCTGGATATGTAATTTCTTCCCACTTGCAAAGCGGCAGTCATCATCTTGCTCGATTTGGGTCGGCTTGTCTCACATGTTCACACTTCCTCCTCAGTCTCAGTTGTTTGGGTAACTCCCAGTAAATACCATGGCGGCGCTTGAACCATACACCGATTTAGTCAAGGAGATATTTCCACCACGCTGCATGTATCAGACGCAGAGACACATCGTCTTTGAGAGTTACACAGGAAAAAAACTTGCCATGACTAAGAGATTGCACACTTCCTGTCTCTCAAAATAATTTCACCAACATTTTACACACCGGACCTTTTAATGTATGAGCTGTTTTTACTGACTTTTGTTAAAGTTAATCACACTATCAGAATCCCAAACTGCCTCATGCCCACTCGAGTATGTATGTCCATTACTACTGTTTTGTATTTTGAGTACAGTTTAAAAAGGAGATATTTTAGTTTTTAACTCATTGCACCATAAAAGATACTTTACAAGTTTTGGAACAAGAATAAACAACAACATATTTTTTCTGATTAAATCCAATCGTTACAACATGTTGCCTTGTGACCCTCATACAAGAAGTAATGAAAGTGGACACTATCTTATAAGAATATCATAAAGGTATGTCATATTTAATGTAAAAGTAGATAAACACTATATTAGTATCTGCTGGTTTGTCGTTGCTAAGCTACCAAAACTCAGTAGTGGTTGTAGTGTATGGATTTTCTTTTGATCTGTCACTCAGCGGTAGCTTGATTTATTCTTCCACATCATTAAGATCTGTGTTTTAAACCCAAAACATGATTTTCAATGAAATCATATTTGTAAAAAAGCTTTGATTTGTCTCTTAGTTTAATCCAAAACTGCACCAGGGCTTTAATTTAACTTGTGCAGATGCTGCTGGGCGTGGAGTATCTGTTCAGTTTACCCCAACTCAAAAATGAAGGAATGGTGTAAGGAGCTTATGAAAACATGAAATACTACAATAGCTTTGTGTAACTGAATCGTGTATTTGTGTGTTACTGTTTTTATTTTGCCAGAGCATAAAGGCGAGTGTATTGTTTACCCTTTCATTTATTATTCAGTCTTTACAAGGAGACTGTTTACCTTCAACTGAGAGACTTTAAGTGACACAGAGTGTAGCCTTGCTTTTTATTCTGTGCAATTGCGCACTGTTAAATTGAAATTGCCAGCACCTGGATGTGCATTTAAAATGGAGAGTGTGGTAATCTGTAGGAAAGGATCTAGTTTTAATTGGTCTGCACCTGCAGTAATTGTGTAACACTGTTTTTCTCTTGCACACACTGTTGTACTGCGGGTCCTTTTTATTATGAATACTTTGCCACCATCAAAGTTCCCCCTGCCTCAACTAATGCAATTAGTAGATTTAGAGATTCATTCATAAAAGTATAAACATGCAATTTCCAGGACCATATGCTAACGAGGTGGATTTAAATGGATGAAATCAGTTTCCCCAACAGAAATCCCGTCTGTATTGTTCAAGTAGAACACTTTTTATCTACTGTAGATTCAAGAGTCTTTATTGTCAATTCTGCTTTTATTTATGTACAATACGTGCAGAGAATCAATTTTGTTTCGCTTGGTATGAAGTATATAAAAATCTCAACTACTAATTGTACAGTATCCACAGCTAAAGTAAAAAAGTGCTTTTTGTTTGAATACATTAAAAATGGTTGTGTTACTGCGTCACCTCGACATCACCTCACCTCATACTTCTGCACCTGCCGCTGACAACACAACCATTTCTAAATCCACAGAAAGCAATGGAGCCTATAAATGTTCACTGGCTCTCTGCTGGAATTTCTTCTTGACTCGCTCATTATTATTATTTTTTCCATTGCACTCTTTATGGAATTAGATTTGTGTCAATATTTTCAAACAACACTTTTCATGACGCAAATAAAATATCGATTTAATCATTCAAAAATATTGTATTTTATTGTTTGAAAATACACTTGTTCTTTGTGCTGCAATTCTGACCATGGACGGGCCTTAGGAAGCTGCGTTCTGATTGGCTCCAGAGTTTTGGAGCGACAGCTCAATGGACCGGAAGTAGTCATGGGCCTGGAGTCACTGTCGATCTGGAACAAAAAAATCTAAAGTTCATAATCTGACAAATTATTTTGTCAGATGTCGACGGGGAAAACTTGGAGAACGAGTTCCAGACGGACAGCGACTCCAAGCCCCTGACTACTTCTTGTCCATTGAGCTGTTACTCTAAAACTCTGTAGCCAATCAGCAGGCAGCTTCCTTAGGCCCGCCCATGGTCAGAATCACAAACAAAAAACCAGGCCAAAGAACAAATCAGGGAGTGCAAAGAACAAGTGTATTTTCAAATGCTTAAATACAATACTTTTGAATGACTAAATCAATATTTTGTTTGCTTCGTGAAAAGGGTTGTTTGAAAATAGACTCTAATCTAAAGAGTGCAATGGAAAAAAAAAAAAAATTAGCCAGTCAACTAGTGATTCCAGCAGAGAGCCAGTGAACATTTGTAGTCCCAGGCTTGGGGGAAAATGTTGGGCTCCATTGCTTCCTGTGGATTTAGAAACGATCGTGTTGTCAGCGGCAGGTGCAGAAGTATGAGGTGAGCTGATGTTGAGGTGCCGCAGTAACACGCTTGCTATTTAGCGCGAGCTGTGACAGCAGGCGGAGACATCAGTCAGAAGATGGAGATAAAGTGGGACATTTTACTATTGCAATTGTGTTCTCGTCAGAGCATTTGTTGCTGCTCTGTACCACGGGGACCCACTTATATTAACCAATCTGATAAAAGAGAAACACTGAGACTAGACTTTCTATCTCTGAGGCTCGGAAGAGCCGTTAAAAAAAAAAAAGGGCTTTTGTTAACTTACATTTCGAATGGCTGCTTCTGTGAATACCAGCTTCTTCTTTGCACTCGGAACGTGACAAAGCTTTATGGCTTTCTTACATCAGCGGTGTCGACTTTGATACTCCACAGGGCTGTTATTGCCTGATAATTGTCTTGCAGCAGGGAGGATATATCTCACCTCAGAAGACACCGTAGATCAGAAAGACAAATAAATGCCTCTCTCACAAAGGCGTAATTTAAAAATCTGTTAATAACTGATTTGCTTGCTGGATTCGTCTCTGTTAGTTTTATGCCAAGAAATATCTCACTGGCAGAAATGGTTTTAGTATTAATAAATGTCAGCCAGAAATGTTTTCCAGCATGCAATCATCCCGACCAGCTTGCAAAAGTAATTTCTTATTCCTTATTTATTTCATTATATTTATTTATCTATAGCTCTACCTCTGGTGTTTACTTGTGAGTAGAATTTCCCTTTTCACCTATGATTTGTTCTGGCTTTCATGTTTTAGTTGTGCATATTGATGTGTGTGAATGTGTCTGGTGTATTTATTCAAAGCCCTTTGTTATATTTTATCCTTCATAAATAAGTACAAATTAAATCAACAAATTGATTAGATTCATTATGGAATGTTTTTCATAAGAATATTGCAGAAAACCAGATGCAATCTTACGTACTGTATTATGCTTTATTTTATTGTGATCTGTTCACACAAATGATCACATCCTCCCCTACAGAGCCCCTACAGAGTCTGTGAGGGAAAGTTACCCGAGGGTGTCACACGGGAGCTAAATTATTGCCAGCCAAGGTTATTATAGTTAATGAAAACTAAAATTGAAAAAACATTTTCCTTAACTGAAATAAAAATAAAAAAAAGAGGTTCAAAAACCCAGATAAACAACTGAAAATGAATTCTGTGTTTATAGAAATAACTTAAATTGTAGTGAAAATGTGCTTAGTTTACATCTTTGTAAATTCATTTCATACATAATCCTTTTGGGTTCATATGAAGTGTGTTTATTTTTTCTCTGCTGGCAATTTTGAAAGGTTGTATTTGAGACAATACTTTTTGCCAACACCTTTTTGCATCTTGCACCTGGCAAATGCTCAGAACTGTCAAAAACTAATAAAAAACTAAACTAAAACCAAGCATTTACAAAACCTTCTCTAAAAACTAAAACTAAATCATTTTAAAAGCAAAAAGTCAAAAAAAAAAAAAATCCAAAACATAACCTTGTTGCCTTGGCTCACCACCAAGGCAATTTTTTTTTAACCTTTTTCTAAATTTTGAAACGTCTATAGCCATGTTTCGGTACATACTGTGGTACTTATTGTTGTGTGTTTCCATTAGGAATAGTACGAAAATAACCGTCCCATTATTTGGTACCCTTACTTTGGGGTACCAGAATAGTAAAATGGTACGATCAGGCTACAACCCACCCACAACGCCACTCTCTTGCGACTCTTTCTTTAACGCTCACAACATTCACGTTCTCATAGAAAGCTTGACTTCGTTGTTGTCACATTGGTCAGTCGTCATGCTACGCAGCCATTGGGCACAGTCCACATCCCGCCTACCAAGTAAAAGGTACTGTTCTCAGTCAAAACCCAAGCCTGACCTAGGGCTTTACCATTCCACACAGCATATTTTCGGGTCTGGAACCTACACACAGATATTTGAATCTTCAGGTTTTTCAGGGCCCCGTCAGAGATACACTTTTGCTTTGTTTGATGAAATGGCTCCCATACATCGTGACTCTCATCTGTATTCTGCCCTCAGTCCTCCATCCCCATCGATTTACCCCCAAAGTCTAGAGCACATCTTTTGCTGGATTTAACAGGCTTAGCTGTCAGGGGAAATTTCATGCCCAATGCCTTTTTCCATTAGGGAAAAACTGGTGAATCTACCTCATTGGGGGCATGCAGCTAAAAGTTGTGGTTCATGAACCTTATACGCTCTTTTCTTTCACATTAGGAATGAGAATGTGTGTAAGGTCACACACTTCACTAAAGACAGAGAGAGAGCGACTCCATGTTCTATATTCAACACGTCGGCAGCTCACTGAGGAATAATGTGTACACAGTTCGAGGCGCTGGATCATAGGCCTCCAGATTTGGCTGTTGTGGACTTGTTTAAAGAGACTTTTCTTGAGGATTTATTCTGGGGGCAGCAAGTGTGATTACAGACAGCGAGTGGGAAATGTGAAAGATGGACATGATAAGAGTGAGTGAGTGAAGTAAGAATCGAGGTCGTGTTAACTGCAGTGCAAAGTGTTTAGAAACTGATTAGTGAGTTTATTCCGTGGTAACACACAGCTGTCACTAACTTAAAATACACTTATTGGATGTTTTTAGTGGAGATCTGGCTGAGAACATCAATACCACTCTATATATGAAATAGGGCAGTCACTCCTTTCCACAAATCAAACGAATATTACATGACATACATATTCAAATCACTGCTCAGGACAGTTTAGCTGATGGACCATTTAATATGGATGTGAGACCTAGCTGCAATTAGAGGGCCCTTCCTTTAAATGAGTTTTTAAGTTTCAAGAGTGACACCGTCTCTCCCCTAAACTCAAACTGATATGAATTATTCAGATAAAAAGTGATGGCACTAATGTGAAGCCTGAAGTCAGCTTCCTCCCACATCTGTACATGAAATCAACCAATCAGCACAACAGAGCTCACTCAGTAACATGTTATCTTGTTTGTTTAATATGAACAAAAACCAAGAGTGTAAATATGACCATTTGCTTTTTGTGTGAGGGTTGTGGTTGCGAGGCAACCAGTGCTTATTTCAACAATTTATTGTGCATGGACAACAAGATGTCTTGTATAGAATCCCCCATAAAACAGCAAATTATCATTTTACAATTTTAGTACAGATTCTATTATATTCAGAGGTGGAACTTAATGAATTACATTTACTTGTGTTTCTGAGTAGGTTTTTTTTGTACTTTTTAAAGTCATTTTACTTTTACTGAAGTATGTTTTTTTTAAGTACTGTACTTCACTACGTTTTAAATCACATCCGTTACGGAGTAAAAAAAATGTTTGCGCAGTGAATGATGAGGACAGGTGAATTGGCATTAATTAAGGTCCCTGAGTGAGTGTTAAAGTTAAAGCATTTGTGACCTTTGACCCATTTTGAATGATACATTAGGTCTTTACATATTGTCAGCACTTTAATTTGTAAAGGTTTGCCTTTAATTAAAAGCAATTCATGTGAGATTTGTGTCCCCTTGCCCTTTTTGCACGACACAAAAAAGAACCCCAACCTTGTTAAAAAGTAACTTTTACTCTGAGTACATTTTAAACAAGCTACTTTTTTACTTTAATTGAGTACATTTTTAGACCAGTACTTTTACTTGTACTTAAGTACATTTTTATCAAAATAGTGGTACTTTTACTTGAGTAGAATATTAGTATAATACACGGTGAATGAGAGGTTTCATCGTCTGCGGTATATATATGTATATATATATATGTGTATATATATATATATATATATATATATATATATATATATATATATATATATGTATTATAGTAAGCAGCTGGCTGTCAGTGTTCTTCTGTCTCCAGCCTTTATGCTAAGATTTGCTGACTGTTGACTGTTCAGCTATAAAAGTGGGATAAATGTCATCATACTCCCCACAGACAGTGAATTAGCATGTTCCAAACATTTGCTTCAAGTCACTTGTCTCCTCTGTCGGTCTCTAAATAAACACTGCGTTATGTCACTGATGTGACTTTGAATTCCATAGCAGGGATTGTTGGGTTTCCCCCCCCTCTTCAGTCTTTTCTCAGATCCACTGTAGACCCAAAACACAAGTGAGACAGATTTGAGCAAAGACATCATTTACTGCAACATGTTCTTCACTGCAGAGGAGGGCTGGGTCCAGATGAGAGGATCTGTAATATGTCAGCTTCAGTCTGACTTGGCTGTATAAAGTGTTCACATGTTACAATACATAAAATCATTTTGGAGCTTTGTGACAACAGTGTTGTTGTTTATCACAGATCAAATAGCAGTCAAAATGCCACTTAGAAGTTGTGTTCATTGTCATAATAAGATGTTCTCAGGCCTGGCTGAAGCAGGAGCAGCTCAGTAGGGATTTAAGCCAGGGCGCTGGGCAGGAAACAGATGGCATTTGTGCAGGGAGTGGGGGCGGGGTGGGAGGGAGGGGTGCATGCACAGACAGACATGGTGATTGGCCAGAGGATATTACAGCCTGGACACACTCATCCTCTGTCCCCTGCCTCTCAGGGGATTATTGAGCCATCATGGATGCTGCCCATATGGACAGCTGCAGAAGGGACACGACACTGAGGGAATAACTTAGTCCCACTTTTCACTCTTTAATGTTTGAGGACCATGTTTGTGTTCCAGATGTTGGAAAGCAAGTTCGATTTCGTCATAGCCAGCAGTACAAAAAAACATAAAAAAAATCTGATGTCTGTAGCTTTCACAGTGCTTTAATTAAAACAACTAATAATTTAGTTTTTTAGATTAATTTGCTTGCTCATTTACCAGCCTGTCTCCATTCTTATGTTCATTATGCTGAATATGATTTAATCGATTTCAATGAAATTGTCCTTTCATTGCATTCCTTTCTTTTCTCCATTCAGCTTCTTGCAGTTGTCAGGCAGCACATGTTTTTGTGTTTTCAGGGCATACACTTCGACAAGAGAGGGTGGGAAATATAAATTCTGCTATTTCAAACTTTTTGATTTTCACTTTTTATGTATTGATGACTGTCTGGACGTGAAGAGGATTTCAACTTTTAGAAAAAAGAATGAAGGGTTCTTAATGTTCTTCCATGAGTTTTTCGCTGTGAAAGTAAGATCAAGTCTGAAATCACGGTTATTCTTGATCTGTTTTACTCACAAAATGCTCCATACAGCTCCAAACACAACAGGCAGATGACCTGAACTTGAGAATAAGCAGTGAAAAAGGAAGAAAAGCTGCACCTCCAGCATAGGTTGAGGAGGAGTTTTGGTTGAGGGCTTTTACTCTGTGGAGTTTGCTTGTTCTCCTCTTGTGTGCGTGGGTTCTCTCCGGGTTCCTCCCACATACCAAACACATGCAGGACCTCACAACCCTCAAGAGGATTAAGTATCTGACAATGAAATGAATCACAGGAAGACATAATATAATGCAGACCTGATTGGGACCACAGGTGTTCAACATTGAGGTTATTTTTGGGCAGCTAAATGGGTGACTTTACTCTTTCTGGCTTCATTATTCCAACCTTGCCTCAGTAGAAAGGACATTTTGCCCTCCTCCCTGCCTGCTGCATGACATCGCATTCTCACAAAAGCTGTAGCTCTCTGAGCAGCTGCTGGTTGTGTCAGTATTGACTTTTTTCCTGGAGCTGTATTGGTTGACATTTCTTATTTTCCTCACCTCTGGTGCCGAGAGTCTGTCTAACCTTTGTGGCGCCAAGTGGCAGCCCAGTGGAAGAGCAGCAGCCAGCTCGGTTGACCTTTTGCAAGTGTTTTCACAGCACCCTCTACCTCACTCCTCCTCTCTCAGTCAGCTGGCTCCACTATGCACTGCTGTCTGGAGCCGACGAGCTGGATCTGCTGCTGTCCGCCAGCTCCTCAGGGAGCTGCATGGCCTCCACACACTGCCTGTAGGTGTAGGCTTGCAAATGAGGATAGCAAAGCAGAGAGCAGAAAGTGCACCGTGACTTCCAGACAGTGAAGATGGATAGTATTACTGCAAATAGGACAGAGACTTTACTCTGTTGGGCTGTGTGAGTGTGCTAGAGTTGGGCAATATATCATATCGTGACATGAGACAAGATATCATCTTCGATTTTGGATATCGTCATATCGGGTTAAGTTATCTGGGATGTCTTTTCCTGCTTTTCAAAGCTGTTGCATTGATCCTTGTGAAACACTTTAAATATTATACATTATATATGTGATATATTATATATTGGTTAAAAATACATGGAATCAAGAAAATGATCATAAAAAAGGTCACGTCATAACACTTATTTTAAGTCTAATTGTTTGTGTAATGGCAAAATATGACCCTATTTGGAGGCAATTTCATTGTTTCTAACATATGTAAATATCCTCACTATAAGTCAAAGAAATGAACTAGGTATTATCTCAAATGAAAAGTCGTAATTGTAATTGATACATGTAATACATGCATACAATAAACATATTTTATTTGAGTGCATTTACAGTGTATTGTCGCTCTCCTTTTGAGAAGTGCAAACATCTCAAAAGAAAACTTTTCATCAGCCCAGAGAAACATGTGCAGCTTTTATTATCAAAATTATATTATTATACATTATTCATAAGTCATATTGCCCCGCCTTATTTTTAGGCTTGACAGACATATTGATTTAATTCATGATATATATTGATATGGAATTATGTAAATGATGTATTATGCATTTCTTCCCATATTGCCCTCTCAAACCTACTGTGTGAAAAATAATCGTCTATATGACTTGTTTGTATCATTCCTTGCGAGAGGTAGATCAGCACATATTTTTTATTTTATCATTTAATTAATTATTTTGGTTTATTTTATTTATTTATGTAGAAAATAGGGACAATAAACATTAATGGAGATTAACATGTCAGATTGTAGCACATTGGCTATTTCCCATGTGTGGTCCCTATAGGCAGGTTGATGCAACATAACGTGTAAAAATAACATACAGTGATGCACAATAACAACTAGGCAGAGGTAAATTCATCAGCCAACTATAACTTTTTTGTTCTCATAACTCTGATAAGTCACTAAAACTGTGATTTGTTTCATGAATTTAATGTTGAGTTCATACATATACACATATCTGTATTTAAAAATGCAGGAGCTGGAGCAGGAGGAATAGAAGAAGGCCACAGAGAAGGTTCATATATGTTGTGAAGGAGGACATGAGGACAATTGGTGGATAGTGGAGGACATGAGGACAGTTGGTGGACAGGGCAAGATGGAGGCAGATGGTCGGCTGTGGCAACCCCTAAAGGGAGAAGCTGAAAGACAATGAGCAATGTGTTTGAGTTAAGCAATGTGTGCCTTATTTCTCACTTGTAAAGAGTTTACATTTTTCAGATGGAAAAAAGATCTCTAAAGATCAACATAAAATTCATCTAGGTCGACCTTGATTCCTGACCTCGTCATAGTGAAAGAAGTACGTCATTTACATGTGTATAGTGCTTTAATTGGTGAGGTGAAATGTCAAACAGTGTAGGTGAAGGTGACCTCCAGCCACAGGCATCGCTGCACGTCCATGGGAGAAATAAAATGAAAACGGTAATAAAAGCAGGCAGCGTGCACTCTCTTGGAGGAATGTTCAATTCTCGCTTGTGTTAACAACTCAGGGATGGAAAAAAAAATGAGGAAATTAGCTAAATTTGCTCCTCGCTGACCAATTAAAATGCATTATATGGTTTTCCTGCCCCACTTTTTAACCCCGCTGCTCTTAAAAATCTATAAAAGGACAGTTTTAATGATCTACAAATGACTTTTAAATGACTTCTTGTGGTAGTAAAAGATAATTCATTCGGAGACAGGTAGTCATTTGTGGCGTCCCTGATTAGTTCATGTGCAGGACTGATCCAACTGCTTTCATTTCCTAATGAGGCTGAACAATTTGGGGAAAATACCTAATGACAGATATGCAATTGTTATTTGATTTGCGCGTGTAATATATATATCAAACGTGATGGAGCATCACCATCACAGCACTAATTATTCTACATATTCTATTGCAAGGATGAGAACCTAAAGATATGAACTGTTTCCAACATGAGTTACATTTTGTAGAAGGTAGAACTTTTAAAAACAACATTGACTCAAATTTCTTTTTAAAGACAATTTCTTATTCAGCCCTACTTCCCAACACGATGAGTGTAAAAATTGTTTTTTTTGCATAGGCTGTGGATTATAGCAGGATGCCATAATCTTCTGGAAGGTGCATTAATCCTACTCCCGGCATGTAGATTAGAAGCCTGTGCTTTTTTTTTTTTGAAGATCTTATTGAACATGAGCTCCTTCCTCCCGGGCATGTAAACACATTTCAGCACTGATTATCCCGCAAACATTTCTTTGAACCCCCCCCCCTCCAAATATACATCTCTCGTGAGATACCAGAGGCATTGCAGCGTTACTGTATTCACACTTTCATGCATGTATCTTCTCCAGGGGCAATGAATGAATATCTGCCGCTTCATAGCCAGCTATAGCGCATAGTGCTTTTGGACAGATGGCCACAGGAGATGTGAAATCTGAACAGGCAGTGCGAGAGAGAGACGGGGGTAGGATGTCCATCGTGGCATAATGGTTTGTCTCATGTTATCTGCTTTTTTTGCCACGGTCCAGGTGCTTCACGCACGACTGCTGGTATGAGAGGGAGGGAGGGAGGGAGGGAGGGGGAGAGAGAGAGAGAGAGAGAGAGAGAGAGAGAGAGAGAGAGAGAGAGAGAGATGGCTGCAGATTGAGATATAAAAGCGTAGACATGGGGAAAAAACAACGCAGCGAAGGAAGAGGGAGGAGTGACCGTTCTCACCTTGACAGTTCGATGGAAGCACCGAAAACATACTTTTTAACTCCTCTCTGCAGCCACAGGGTTGACGAGTGTGTGTGTGTGTGTGTGTGTGTGTGTCTGTGTGTCAGAGCCAGTGAGCTGATGACAGATGGTCACCATCACTGTCAGTGACATGTCTGTCAGTATGTTCTCATCTCCACCTCTCATCTTCTGATCGAGACCTGTTCTCTGTGATGTTTTTTTTTTTTAAATCCTTTTTTTTCTTATATACCTAATTGTCAACTATATCGATAATTAATAATATAAATAAATTTTATTTTTATAGCACCTAGGCTGTACCCCGCCTATCGCCCTGTGTAAACTAAGATTGGCACAGCACCCCCGTGACCCTCCTGTAGAAAAAGCGGTAGTGGATGGATGGAACATCTTTCATACAAGGATTGCAGCAGAAATTTAAAAAGCAAATACAACAATAAAACACAGCACAGGGTGGAATAAAATGGAGCTTCTTGAAGGGTAGAGTAAAAAGATAAGTTTCAAGTCTTAAGATAATTGATGAATCAGTTTGAGTGTTTTTTTTTTTTATGATTAAACTACCAATAAATTGTTTTCAGTATTTTCTCACATATAATGGGCCTAAAAACTTATTGATTAATTGAGGAAATAATTGACAGATTAATTTTGTCCTTATGCGTTAGGTCTGTAGAGTTAGTTCTGCACAAACACGTCCAATTTAAAGCTTTTGCCTTTTTCACTATAGGAGCTGTCAAAACAGGGCTTTTTGCAGGATGACCTTGATTTAGCAAAGGAAGCTCTCTGTCGTCTAACAGGAGTTAATCACCACGTGTCCCCTGGCTACAAAGACAATTCGACTTTATCGTGACAGACATTGGACCTGTCAGTGATTGTTTGTGTGTGTGTGTGTGTGTGTGTGTGTGTGTGTGTGAGGGGGGGAAATGGTGTCCAGAAATATCAGGAAAAAGGGCAAAAACATTTCCTAATCACTCTCCTGCGGTGCAGCATCAAACCGTGTTCCTGATCTGTCAGCAAATCTGCGGTGCAGTCCCAGCGGACGCTCCAGCGGATATTACACGCCAACCCCCTTCACTACACAACAGCATTGAAGAGAGAGAGGGGGAGGAGACGTATGTGAAGTATATGAACACATGCAGTGAAAACAATTCTCCAAGTCTATGTTTATGGGTTTATTGTGTTGTTGTTTCCCCTTTATGTTTCTATCACAGGTCTCGTTTCAGAATAATTATACCCATAATGTACTTACTCTTTACGGGTGGTGTACAGTGTGTGTGTGTGTGTGTGAGTATGGCTTTGGACAACTTCAGAGGGCTTTTTAATTTTTTAATGATGTTGAACAGATGAGACTAAATTATACGAATAATATATACACAGTAACAGAAAGAATAGAAAAAAGGAAAGTGAGGAAAAGCGTATAAAAAGGTACATAAAACCTACATAAAACCTCAAAGGGCTACTTCAAAGTCTTGGATTTATGGGTGAAAGTAAGGTATATACGGTGTATATGTTTGTATAGCAAGTACATTTAGGTTTAGGGTTATTTTCTAAATACATTTCTAAATTTCACAAGCTAAGACATAAGTAATACAAAAATGGTAATTATCTTATTTAATGTTTGTTGCAAAAAGGAAAGGTTTTGGTCTATCATTCAGTATTAATTTAGAGGTGCAGCCAACCTGCAGTTCTCTGGCAGTGTTTTTTTTGTGTGTGTTTTATTTTGACTCTTGGGGCAGAAAATTGACCTGTCGCGGGCAAATTGAAGGATCTAGATCAGTGGTTCTCAAACTTTTTTTATACCAAGTATCGACTGAGACAATATTGAGCTCTCGAAATGACGCCGTTATCACCAACGTTAAAATACAGTGGTGTTAATATGCCTAAAATCATAGCAACAAATCAGCTACGGACTTTTCTTGGAGGAAGATTTATTCCCAGTAAGATAATTTGCTCTCTCATCCTCCTCCTCCTCTTCCTCACATATATTTCACACATTGGTTTAGTGAAGTTTGATTACGATGGGGCGAAAGAGTAGGTGACTTTTGTGTTTTGTTATTTGTTTCATTTTCTACGCACGCAAAGTTCCTCGGCTCCAGTCATATACCCTGATATACAGTAGAACAGCATTTCTGATTTTCCACCAAGTACCAGCAGAGGTATAGCGTCTGTGTCACTGATGGTACACGTACCACAATTTGAGAACCATATGGTCTACAGTAGATGATTCATAACATAGCAGCAGATAGTGAATAGCCAAGCTTCAGTTCAATGTTTGCAGTGTATTCGATGTAATGGAGCACACTACTCGTATCGGACACAAAAACAATGGTGCGCTGCCATCCCGAGTCACTGCAGACCCTCACCACTGTGACACGATTTCTCTCCACTCAGTGTCAGGACGTGGATGTAGATATCACCAGCTGACGTCTCTAAGTGGAACACGCGCATGCATACGACGCCTCTGTTTATTCTCATAGATAAACACGTCCAACAAGCAGCCAGCTGTGAAATAGAAACCTTCACACCATAAGAAACGAGCTGGTCGCCTCCGTAGCATTTCAATGGACAGATTTCATCATGTCTCTATTATAAGAGTCGGGCTGATGCACAGACGCTTATTCACACAGACTGCAAATAGAGAAGATAACCACTGGCACTATAGGAGAGTATCTTCACCTTCACCATCAAAAAAAAAGAGCCACAATCATATAAATGACTGTTTCTGTTACATTCAAACAACTGCCTGATGATTCCAGGAGGCACAGACTGCAGTTCACTATTAAATGAACTGACATTTTGCCCTGTGTCTTTTTTCCCCCCTTCCCCCTGAGGACGGAATGAAACCTCCCTCTGCTGTGTGCTCAATTTATAGATGTGCTACTGTCCAAATTAATTTGAGATGGAATGTCAGGGTTTCCTTGGAGACGCACTCAGGCAGAAGCCCTGCTATTGTAATTCACCTGAGGTGCCGTAGGAATGGCAACCCTTGCATTTTTGAGAAATGAACTTATCTATTCATGGTGGGCTGCGATGAAAGTGGTGAATAACAAACGACAAATAGTTTGGGGATTCGTCATTCGCGCTATTGATTTTTCAAGGCCCGCGTGTGTCCTTAGTGCAGTCAGCACCCAACAACGTCCCCTCCAAATTGTGTTTTTATACAGCTCAACTGTAGGAGCTCATTTATCTTTTAGGAAACATAATCTGGATCATCGTCTTCAGAGATGTGTTTTTGTGGAACACGGGGGAGTTTGGGAACAAATTCATTCTAAGATGCATCGAAAAAGCCTTCTAGAAAACATTTGTATGTCTGTAACCGCTTGCCTTGTGCCTTGTATTCCCTCACGCCTGTGCCATGGAATGGCCTCAGTGTTAAATGCATATTAAATACAATACTTGCAAGACAATAATAAAAATGACATATATGAATGATTTGGAGGCAAGAAGAAACAACGCTGCAATGTCTCTCTTTCTATTGCATAAACCATTGTATTGGTTATATTATATATATATAATATATAATATATATATATATTGTACCATTTTTTTCATTTTTTTTTTTCATGCTAAAATGATTGGAAACCAGTTGCAGGAAAAAATGCAGTTTCAAAAGTTTTTTCAGCTCAAAAAAAAACAAGTTAACTTGTTGGACACAGGCATCAGTTCAATCTGTGTACAAGTCGAACAGAGATTTCCCAGATGTCACGCTGTTGTTGCGTCCTCAGCTGTGACTTGTTGTACATTCTGTGTGGAGCTGTGTCCACTTTATTGGCCTGTCTCTCCACACGTTACGCCTCCCACAGACCGTTTATTCCAAATCGCACTGTAGGGCATGGATGAATATGTTGGTTCGACATAAAGTATGATGTATTTAGACGGTACTGTGAGGCATAGAAGAAAAAATGTTATGGCAAATGCACAATGAGACGGTCATCCTAGGTTTCAGACGTCAGAAAATGTTTCATCGCAAGACTTAACCCTTTAACACCTAAGCATCAAAATGTCCATCTGGACATTCTTGCTTATTTTAAGTGCTTTTGCCCATTTTTCCCAGAATAACGTTCAATATCTGGCAGTTTTAGAATTGACTGCATGTTGAAATAGTGTATTATCAATTTGAAATGAAGAAAATCAAAAAGTTTTATTGAGGAAAAAACACTGTAGTTCGTCTACAGTGTAAAGTGCGTCTGTTTTGCACGCAGGCTCGTGACTCGAGAGCCTTTAGCTGACGAGCCGTGACGCCAAGACTTAGTCACTTGGCCAACAGCTCGTGTCTCTTGTGAAGTCTGAATCACCCACAGAGACCGGGTGGCTGCGGCTATCAGGCCGTCTGCATGTGCCTGTAATGACAATGAATGGCTTTTCCATAATTACTGGATTGCAGGATTAAAACTGTCTTTACAGAACTCAATGTGAGATTTAGCTGCCTGATTATTAACTACTCAGACCACCTGGTCTTCTCCTTTATTTATCTCTCTCATTGTGGTGGTGCAAAATTCTATAGTTTGTTGTTCTATGTATTTTTTTTCAGTTGCAGTACAACAATATAATGTTAAAACACTTTCACACTGTCATTTAACACATGTAATGAATTTTCATTTGTACAATTCTCAGATTGTAAAATCCATAAATATCATAATAAAATATAAGCTTATACAGAGGGCATTTTACAAATGGACATTCTTTATGTTAAATGTCAGTGATGCTCTGTGATGTTCAAACATTATATCAACTGTCATAAATCCTTTGTCCCTTCTTTTAAAATCCCCACCTTGATGATCACGCCGAAAGATTTTCCTGAGAAAAGGTTTCCAAAGACGACCTGATTTCCTCTTCTTGTGCTCGGCTGACATTACATCTTAAAATGTTTGATTTTATTAACATAGCAACCAGTGCTTTAGAAAAGCACACTGTATAAATCCATAGTGAGCAGAACACACAAAGTGTAATTATTGCCATTGTAGTAACAGCTACTACAGTGAATGCGTTTCATTCTTTGTTCACTCGTTCTGCCGCTCTCACTTCTCTGAAGCTATCGATTGTCATCGTCACGACAGTTGAGCAGTTTCTTTTTCCGACGATCACTGAAGCACTTTTGACAAGGGCTATTTTAAGCTCCAGATGTGGAGCCATGTTCGTATTAGTTGATCATTGCTGTTCATCATACATATACTTTGATATGACTGGACTATGCAGTATTAGTCAGTTTGATATGAAGTATTTATAGCTTAAGTGATTGCTTTGAGGGAGTGGTTCAAAATGACTTATTTTAAAAAGGAATAATGACAGCAAGTAAATTTGGCCTATGACAAAATCTGTTTTGTTTTTTTCTTCTAATCTATTCAATATTGAATAGATTAGAATATCAGAACAGTCATGGATGGGTTGATGAAGTGAGTTCCAGAGGGAGTGGGCTGCAGCGGAGAAGGCTCTGTCTCCCAGGCTTTGTGCTTGGGTCCTGGGTGGTGACTGTAGCAGGTTGGAGTCTGAGGACCGGAGGTTGTGGGAGGTGTGTCGGGGTGGAGCAGTTCTGTGAGGTAGGAGGAGCTGGTTATGGAGAGATTTTAAAGGTGAGGAGAAGGACTTTGAACTGGATGCTTTCCGAGATGAGAAGCCAGTGCAGGCGATGTGAGCTCTGTAGTGGGAGTGAGTGAGAAGGTTGTGTTCTGGACATGTTGAAGTTTATGGAGGAGCTTTGCTGGTAAACCACAGAGGATGCTGTCGCAGTAGTCGATTTTGGAAGTAATGAATGCATGAATCAGGGTTTCAGCAGCAGAGAAGGAGAGAGGTGGACGATATTTTTTAAGCGGAAGAAGGCGGCTTTGCTTTAGTTTTCGGTCACTGACAATGATGTGACAGTTGTGCTGATCAGTGTTGCCAGAGTGTGCTTCCCAGCTGTAATAACCTAAGTGGACTGAAGCAAACACACAATATAAAATGAAAGAGTTAAGTGCATGCAATGCTTTTTAGTATAGGTTAATTATTGTACAGTGGCTTGGCCTGTTTATCACCATGAATACAGCTGCAAAACCAATAATCCACCACACATTAACCAGCATCACTACAAATAAGCTTCAAACTTGGAATTTGATTGAGGATAGTTGTTTAACTCCAGTGCAAAATCCTTTCCTCTTACAAAGTAATAGTTTGCACAATTGTGAGTAAAAACACAACAAGGCTGTGAAATTAAGTGTGTGTGTGTGTGTGGGGGGGGTGTTTTTGCATGCGGTGCGATGATTTTTAATGTCCTTAACAATCTCTGAGCCATTTTGTTCGTGACTGCCCGTCTTTTTTTTTTTGCTGCTGAGAACTCCAGCGTGGAAATGTCAAAAGAGTTGTTGACAGTTATATTCCTGTCTGTTTTTGAGAAAAGCCCTGACATTAAACTACAAAAGACACGAAAATATAACTAAATAAAAGCATTTTATTTAGTCTGAATATGTCAGCGGGCCAAGGAAGCATCTCATTCAATGACAGTGGGACATATGGATTTGGCTCATGTGTCTGTAGCTATAAATAAGAATACAGCCTGTCAGTCAACATGCCAGATTTAATAAGGACCGAAATGCATAATTGGCTCCGTTCAATGTGGAGTCATATGTTTAACTCCAGCAGCAGATGGGAGTATGACAGTTTTGCTGTTGTGAAAGGAACTGGATTTTGCCTGCTGTCAAATCAGGGGCAAGGGGCGAAATGTGTCCCCTGGCCTCTGCCAACAATTCTAATTCCCTATTTTACAAAGATAAAGAAAGAGGAAATCCACTTCCAAAATGTTAATGTGTTCTTCCACGGGTCATGTCCCACCCCTGCTGTAGGAAAATGCACAACATTTGCAACACTATTCAAGACCGGACCGAACACCAGGAAGTTTGGTGCAAACATTCTTGGTTCAATCATCCGGTCAAAATTTGAATTTGTCCAATACATTACGGTGTTCAGCATGGTCATAAATTAAATAGGCTTTTTGTGCTGTAGCCATTTTGACGTGCTTTTGCAGGAAAAACACAATGGAAATAATGCATTCTCACAATGTATACAAGCATAATTGATTACTACATATTATGCCGTAACCATTGAAACTATAACTTGTGCTTTTTGAATAGAATTTACCGAGCAAAAGCACTCTGACACTGTACAAAAGCAAGATGAAGTCGACTGACTGCCTCCTCACCGTTTGAGTGAATTAACTCTAATTGCAGCTCATATTCACAAACTGATTTTAATGGCTGTGTTTACAAGGAGTTATTGCATTCTCAGTGATGCACTGTACAAACTCTGTGTAAGGAAAGTGCCGTTTGAAAAACTTTGAACCTAAACATAGGTTATGCATCATAAATTCAATATAGACTCCCCTGCTTATTTATATGGCGCCACAGTTACAAAATGCTGCACAGTACAAGAATTAGACTTTTGAAAGAATTCAGGAATTGTCAAACTGTTCGTTATCAGGGCAACTAAAGAGAAAACCTCCCATCAAGATCACTCACTTTCCAGATCACCACCAAAATGTAGTTAGTTTCCTCCTTTTCCTACTTTTTGAGCTACACTGCTCACAGACGAACACACACAAAAACAAAGCCACTTTGCTGGAGGTAATAAAAGTGTTTTGGGTTTTTTTTTTTATCAGTAGAAAATGACCTGACCTGACTGATGTTCAGATTACATCACTTGACCTCCAGCCGCTGATTTTGCACTGATAAAATGAGAGGTGTCGTGTTTGTTCACTAATCAGGTAGAGACATTTTGGTTTGGAACACGTGAACTGAAATAAACAAAATGGGATGTTAGCTGGCGGGGAACTAATACAAAAATCATTTGGTTCATTGGCCTGAAGCTAAGTGACAAAGAGCCCCAGTCCCCTGTGTAATTAAGCAGTGGTTTGAGCTCATGACTCATCAGCCTGTGTGATTTATTTTTGTTAATGCATAAAACTGTGTGATGACAGTCAAGAGCTGCTGGCTGTTGGTGATCGTGATCCTGGAAAGGTGGAGGTAGCAAACAATCAACCCTTTGGCTGCACGGAGCAAACAAGTAACCGTACCTCACTGTAGTGCTGACAAGTTTTGTTCCTGTGGGGAATGAGAAGCAACATAGTCTGAAAGTTTGGGATTTCTTGTTGTTGTTGTTGTTTTGCTTTCAGTGGTAAAAGGTGATTGTTATGTGGGATGAAAAGTGGGTGCTGTGCCGGCAGAAGTGAAGGTGCTCTGTGCAGAGTGTTCCCAGAGTGATGTCCCTGTAGTCCGGCGGTGATTTCAGTAAGGGAATGAACAGCGGCTACTAACTGACAGGCATCACTTGGTATCAGGAAGCTGATCGCTCTGCCCTCGAGAGTTCTGTGTCAATTAAAAAGCAGCAGTGGCAGCAGCAGCAGCAGTAGTGGCAGTGGAAGGTATAGAAAAGAGCATAGCCTCATTTCTGTGCTGCAGCAATGTGGAGATTGGCTCCAGATTGCTGCAGGCAAGGACTCCATTCACACAAATCTCTCTTTGAGCAGCTTGTTAACTGGATAACAGACCGATGTTATCCATGTCATTACCATGTTATCTGATGTCTTTAAGGCATGCTGTACTGAAGAGTTTGATCAGAATTCTGCACTGCAGGTTTGTGATTCTTGAACCTTGCAGTGCACTTGCTCACAGGGTCCCCACACCTTGGTTGACATCAAATTCAAGGACTTTCCAGGATCCTTCAAATCCAAGGACTGAATGTGCTGACACAGGTTAAGATGGGAGGGCAACACCAACAGCTTTCTACTGTGCTTGGATTTAAGTTTGTTCTTGAATTGTTTGATGGAAATTGCAAATAAGTAAGTAAATAATAAGTAAATAAATCACTGATATCATTTCAGACACTAAGGAAGAACCTGGTGGTAATTATACCACCAGAGTGCACGTAAAACAAACACCTAACCTAGCAGTGTACAGTGTCCACAACACAGCTAGCAATTACGACTTTGACGTTTGTTCTGCGTAGGCTCAGTCTACGTACGAAAAGCAGTAGGTGGCGCTGTCGTAACAAACTAGGGCGGGAGACATAACTTCGACTTCGAATATCGACTTAACTTCTTTCTTGCACAAAATTCAAGCACTTTCAATAACCCATGTCTATATAGGGTGATTTTCAGACACTTGAAATTTGATTTTTATCCAATTCAGAATCTTTCAGGATTTCAAGGACCCATGGGATCCCTGTAAGTAAGACACGGAAGGCCACCCTTTAGAAAGAAATCAACACAACTGCACTGTGGCTGTGTACCGGCAAGAGTCTGGCAGTACATTTTGCAGAGAATTGATGCAGTATCAAGCCATGAAATATTATGATTTTCTAATATATCAACCCCCTATAATGCACCCAGAAGACTGTTGGTGCTCAGGTTTAATAAAACAATGATACTAAGTAATACATCGATATTATCAGCATGAAAAACAAGTAAAAATGTGTGTTTGCTTTGATGCTAAAGGAAACATCAAAAACCCTAATGATCCTCAGACAGGTTTAGAATTTGTATGGAGGATCTTTCTCTATGTTTTTAAGCAGACAGATAGACGGTGTATGTTCTGTACGTTCAAATTGGAAACTGATTTTACTCTCAGGAGAGCAATTTTAGATAGAAATGGCAGAGTTTTAAAGTGCTTGAATTTCTTTCTCTTTCCTAACACAGTGCCTTTTCTTCGTTTTTGGAAGTTTGAAAACCTATCTTCTGGGCTATAAAGTTTACAGTACCTCTGATGACTCCCCAGAGTTCCTGTGAGGAGGGGAACCTCTTCCACTTTGAAGGCTTCCTATAGACGCAGTGCACTCTGGTGCTCCTAACTTTTTTATTATTTGAAACAGACTATGAAATTGAAGTGCTCCAACATGCTTGCCTCTTTCAAAATCCAATTCTGTCAATACAGAAGTTGTGGTTCATTTTGATCGTTATCATCTGGATGGAGATAAATCATCTCCATTTTTTTAATACTTTTGGATGGATAATTGTAGCTGATGGATTTTTCTTGGACGTTGTGGCTCCAGCTGCTAGTGAATCACTTCAACTCAAAAAAATGTTTGAAATTTATAATGATTCATAAAGATTTGCATGAAGACATCAGAAACTGTCAGAAAGCACTTGCTGGTTCAGTGATGAGCCAGTTTAGACTGAGCTTGTCTTCTGGACATTTGATGAATTCTATAATGGATATTGGTTGAGACGGAGAGAGAGCACGAGGCTGGCTGATCTCCTGATGACCTTAGAGAAAGTTTAAGAAACCTCCGTGACTCGTGCTTCCGCAAAACGGAAGTCATTTATTGCTTCAGTTCCTTATGCTTCTTTTTACAAAATTCAATAAGACTCCAAACTTGGTTTAGAAAGAGGTTTTCAGCACCATATACTGCATATCATATTATGTTGCAGCTATAGGTTTTCCTCCGCAGCACACTGGGGTGCTATAGTATCAGAAAACCTGCTTTGCTGGCTAAAACAGCTTTGAATCTTCAAGGAGCATAAGAGAAACAATGCAGCTGATGAAACCTGATGTATCTGCTGAGTGAGGAAGAACACTTGATGGAGGCTGAGTCCATTAAATCTCTCCATATGGACTCTACTGAAATGATATCATGAAAAAAAAAAGTGTGGTATTTTTGTCTCACTGCTCAAAAATGACTGTGCATATGCAGGTTTTCATCGGCTTTGGCTCCAGTGCGTGAACGATCATTTCTTCTACTCTTTTTGCCAACAGTGTGTGACATTTTTGATGCAACGCTATGAGGCGCATTCATCTGCCAGCTGTTAGCATAGCAGTTAGCGTCGATGTTTGTTGCAATTTATACCTTTAAAACTTCGCTCAGTAAATTGTACTTCGTCCATCAATCAGATCATCTAAATAATTTATTAATGAGAGACTAGAATAAAATATGCAAAAGAGTAAGAGTTATGAAGTTGTTGTTGTTGTTGTTGGGAATGGTATTACTTTTTACCGGGTTAATTTGGGTATAAACATTTAGAGTATTTTAATGTGAAAGGAGGTTTAAGTTGACCTTGTATTTAAAGTGGAAAAGTCCGACTAAATCTTTAATGAGAGCAGCTCACTTTAAGGTAAACTGTACTTCAGGGACAACAGGGTGATATTCTCTAATTAAAGTGGCTGTGTGGCAGATTTGTGTGTATGCAGAAGGCTAGGCTTGAAGTTTTATAGAGACACCATGTGCAGTATGGCTTTTTAGAGCAAACATAAGGTGTGTGCTGTTTAATATACAGGCTAAGGTTCTTTTGTACGCTACTTTTCTTCTTTTGTAACACATGGTTTTCTTTTTGTATCTGCAATATGCTGAGACGCCAGTACCAGGGCATCATTTCTCAAAAGCATGTTGAGGTGAAAGTTATCAACGATTAAAATTATCCCGCAAACTGCCTGAGTTTAAAGCGATTTTCCTCTGTGGTGTGTCGATGGTCACCTGCATTTACAAGATGGTTTTCAGTACGAAGACATGATGTTAAACTGGAAACGTTTCTGTTTAGTTTACGAAATTAAAATGCTAACCTGAAATGAATGCTTATATACTGCACCAGCAAGAAAATAGACATGTATGTCTATATGGATGCATTCAGTTACTTCTATATCCACAAGGAGAGGGGTTTCTTTGGAAATAAACAAATATCTACTTTTTGCTGCTACTGTACAGCTCATTACTTGCTGTCTAATGTGTTCAAGTGGAACTCATGAACTCATTATTATGACATTAGAAGTTGTGTACATAACTTTCCGAACTTGGAGCTTTTTTTTTTTTAAGTTTTATTAAGGTTAACAGGTCATATAACAGTACATGATGGGGTTGTGTTCAAATGTACTCGTCCAGTGGTTTAGACAAATGTAACATCTCGACCAGCTTCAAAAACAAAGCCTCAGTAATAATATATATTTATAGTAACACTAACGCACAACGCTTCTACAATAAAACATTGCAATCTTCCCAATCTGCCATGAAAGTTTCCATGCTTAATTTGACATAAAAGAGACAATATAGCACTTTAATTTCTAAATGTCCATTCTGAATGTCCTATATTATGCCCTACAATTGTGCTCCATGTTTTCGGCTGAGTAGATATAGTGCAGTGTGCAGTGAACCGACATACGGGGGGGGGGACTCAGAAACACAGACTTGTGCCCATCGCTCCCCTGCCAGTGACCCCCTCTAATCACATCAGAAGCTGTGCTGATCATCCTCCCCCAGAGACACGGCACATGGCAACACAGTGGAGTTTATGAGTTTCCGCACTGACAGCATAGCTGTGCTTTAAAGTCAGCTGGGGGAAACGCAAACCTGCTGAAGGAGAGATTCAAAAAGGCACTGTTGACAGGTCAAACTTTAAAAACCCTCTTCTGAGGTCGAGTGTGACTGTGAGCCAGGACAGACCCAGATGTCAGTGTCTCTTATACGTCATTGCCAATAGTAAAAAAAACAAACAAAAAAAAGCTTTTAAATCACAGGTTTAAATGCATTTTTACCAGTGGGAATTTATTTAATCTGCTTTGACTTCTGGGTGAAATGATTTTTGCAGTGCACACAGGTTTTAATTGGCTTTAGCTTCGATCAGCATCAGTGGAGAACACAAGACCCACTTTTGCATCATTTCTGCACGTTCATCCTCCGGCAATTAGCATAGCAATTATCCATTTTTGTTGTTAATTTCTTTAGTGGGTTCACTCAGGTTCCAAAGAATCTCAGGTCTGAATGAGAATGAGGCTTTACCGAGGGTCGTCCTCTGTGGTGATGCACAGAATTTGTTCTGCGTTGAAAATGGGACAGCGGTGGTTTACTTGTGTCACACTCTGTCGGAGGCTCCCTCTGATGTTTCTCCACTAAAGGAAAAGCATTTTCTGCCGCCGTCTCAGATTAAATCTGTATTTCTCTCATAACCACACTCCGTCAGATGATGTCGATGTGAGTTATCGCCCCATTTTATTACCTTCTAAATGATGAACTGAGTGGTTCTAGCCAGTAACTCCACACCTGACAGTGTAGGTTTTACCTCTTGAGAGAGTCCCAGTTCTCTAAAAGATTTTGCTTCAATTTTTGACCAAGCAAGTATCAACCAGGCCCTTGCAGTATTTCCCTGCTCTCTTTTTTCCTTGATAGAGTAGAAATCTCTCTCAACCACAGTGGAAGCTGCGCTCTAATTTCGCTCTGTGCCGCAGCTCCCAAAGCACCAACAGGAAAGTAAGTGAAGTGCTTTACAGAAACACATTCTCGGTCCAACCTCATGTTTCTTTTGAAAATTCAGCTGAATGGTGGCCTTTTTCCGGGGCATGAATTCACCGAATTCAGAACAGCTGCTTGTTGAAAACACACCAACATCTCAATTTCAATCAGGTTCTGTTGTCATGCTTAATTGGGTCCCATTGAGATTTGTGAAATTGCATGTACAGACACCGCAGAGCTTCGACGCACTGCAGTGAATAAGGAATTACATGCATCAGAAATTGGTATGGTGTGTTTTTTTTGTTGATGGCTAAAAATATGTACTTGAATTTATACTTTATTTCACCATTTTAAAGACAATTTTATTTACCTGCTGTGGGGTTACAATCAAAAAAAAAAATCTCTAATCTCTCAACTCATGCTATGCTACAGTATGTTGGAGACATCTGACCAGTCTACAGTTTGGTCACCTGTGGGTTGTTCTAAAGGACTATAGAAATAAACATTGCATACATGAAGACGGTGAGAGTCACAGTGCTTAATGACGCCTTGGTGAAGCAAGAGGTTCCCTAATTCAGTCTCTGTCTCCGGGACCTGGCAGTGATGGACTATGGCCAAGACTCTCCTCGGGGTTGTGGCACAAAATAGTGCAGCTCGTTTTTATCCTCACTCAGACAGCCACAAGGAAGGCTTGGATATATATTTCTGTTGCTGTACAGAGTCGTAGTGCATTATTACTGTGAGGTGGAAGTCCAATTCATTGCTCCTCCAGTATGAGGGTGGAAACAAATCATGTGGTCATTTTTAAGATGAAGGACTGAAGGGATGGGAGATTAAAGCTGCTGTGAGTAACTTTTATTGTTCTGTTTAACGTTAATGTTGGTGTTATTATTCTGCCTCTGTTTGGTCTTCATGGACAGAAATGATGTCACATTATTTGTGTGCTGTAGCCTTCATCTGAAAACAGGTCATTGGACGTTTTTTTGAGTGTTGAGAAAGTGAATTTCTGAAGCACCTTTATGCTTTCAGTCATACTTGTTTGCAGTTGTCTTACTTTATTAGCACAATGTTCCTATTGCTTCCTTTTGGCTTGACTTAAAACCAATCACAACGTCTCCGGGCGACACAAGATGTAAACACCGCTTTACTGAGAAACATAGAGAGACTCGTGTGGAGTTTAATCAGCACGGTGTGGACTCATTTGACATTTGTTTGTATTTAAAACTCATCGTTTTAGCATGAAACAATTCCATCCCTGTTCCCTTTCCTGTGATCTTTGCTGCGGATTTTGTATGCACCTTTCATCCAACCTGCATTTAACAAAAAGAAAAGAAAAACAGTCGCGGCTGCTTGTTTCCCAGCACCGAGCGGCAATCGAACGTGTCTGGAATGGAGACAGCTGACCTTGGTAGAACTAAACACGCCCTCTGGTTGCCAAAATGCTAAAAAAACACAACACGAGCTTCCAGCCAAGGGCCAGATTATTTTGGAGGAAAGGTGTGATGAAAAGCAGAGGAAAGAAGGCAAACAGAGAACTGTAGTCAGGACTTACTGAAATGTGCACACAGCATATATCTAGAACACCCGCCTTGACACAGACGATTTCTCTTTATATAAAGGGAGAAAGAAAACGTTGAAAGAAAGCCACCCAGGACATGTTTTTCAGCTTCTGCCAATCTCAGTGAAGGTCAGGCCCCTAGTTATTGCCACCCTTCAATCACAGATGAGGTGCAGCCACCACTGAGTGAGATCCAATCATTGCAGCCTTTGTGGCTGTGAAAACAGAGTGACCTGCCGTGCTGTGAGAGAGGGGCACAGGGTTAGAGAGGAAGAGAGCTGCCTTTTAGTAACACGGGACCCAAGGAGACCAGTGCCAAGTTTCTGCTTATTTTCTTTCCATTGTAGCAGGTAAAATAGAATCTGACTAAACAAGCCTAGAACGCTGCATCCTGTTGTGCTTTTGTGGTTTTCCCACTTTAATTGCAATTAAATACATTATAGATTTAAATAAGAAATAGGACAGCAAGATAAATGTATCCGTGCTACAAAGCTGGATTGTTACAGAGCTTCAGAGACCTTTTTTGCCTTCTATGTTGATGTTATATCAGCATTACAGATGAAATCAATGTTGGATGGGGTTTTTTCTGCTTACAAATGCAAGTTGCAATCTACGGTATCTACTATAGATTTACAACAGCAAAGAATATGTATATTTGAATGAAAAACTCACACGTTCAACGTGCAGACTCTCCTGTAGTGCATTTATCTGCTGTGTTTGCATGTTTACAAGACTGAATGTGCAGATGGCCATCCATACGTATGCTATGTACTGAGTGGGCCTTGCTGTTTAAGGAAAAAAAACACGCTCCTCTATGTTTATGTTATCACATTCACGAAAACATATTTTCTACCACCCCTGATGCAGCTAATCCATATGTGCAGATAAAATACACAAGCAGTGTTAGAGCCATACCTAATTGAAGGCCACAGTAGGTGGCGCTCTGCACTGGGCAGGAAGGTGTTAAATAAGAGCAATAGGTAATTACTCGGCAGGTGTGCTGCTGACTGGGGAAGCACAAAGTTTTTTGACCGTCGTCGTCGCCGCCGCCGCTGACCGTTTGTTAGACAAATAAATGTTGGTGATTGCATACAACGATCTTGTGTGTAATTCATTCATTGGACCCGGAAGACAACGCGTCAACTACTACAAGTACCAGTACAGCAGCCCCCTCAAGTGGCTTAGGTTCGTTTTGTTGTTTTTTATTTTAAGAACAAGTCACTACAAGCAGTGACACAGTCCGAGTGCATCATCGCTTAATTGTCTCCTCATCAATATAGTGATCAATAACAGTTTGGGATAACATTAATCGTATATGTGTTGATGCCAACAGCCGACCAAATTTAAAAAGTCCCATTAATGACGATGTGGTTCAAGCCTCTGTGCAATGTCCCATTAGCCTAATGCAACATAAGCCTGCTAATGAGATTTTTTTTTTCCCCACAGTACAACCACAACATAACGGAGTAAACGAGGGGCCGTGATACTGTTTTTTTCTGTGTCGGGGCACTGGGGCAGTTTGCACATCTACTGGCTGTCATTTCACACAGCAGGCTTGTTTTGCTGTATAGAATGTGATGTCAGCAGAAGACTCCAGAGCCAACACAGCAGACACTTCTGCAGCAGCAGCATCCAATCAAGCAGACAGTGCAGGAAACCACGGGCAAAGGTTAGAAACAGACAACAGGAACAATCTCCTGTTAGTCTGTGGAGAGAGGCCGTGAAGCTAATGGCTCTGTTCTCTCAGGCAGCAATCAGTGTCGTTGCTATGAAATTGAATATTGAATATTAATTATCCAATGATCTGTTTGTGATTTAAAATAACTGATGATGACACTTAACAACGGTGTTCATCAGCACATGACGGTCTTATAACACCCTCGAGATAATTGCAGACGAGGCTGGTGCCGCCGTTATTATAGCAGATAACCTTCAGTCCCTGTGGAGGACTCTCGCTCAATTAACTGGGTGCTCAGCTTCCTTATCAGCCCGCTGACAAGTCTCTCTTTGTGCTCTGATTTTTTTATTTTTTTTTGTTCTCAATTGCACAATGAAATGATTTAGTTGTTTTAACTTGAAAGAGAGCAGGTTTTTGTGTGCCCTGCCCCATGCATGGCAATTAAAAAGAATGACTGTGGAACGATAAATTAGTGTAATGAGATGGCTGGATTTTTTTTTACGGCAGCCCTTTAACACAGATTGGCACATGGCCTATACGGCTTCTGATGCGCCGCATCTGGTATTATGGATAATCTCATTTGCGATGGGAGGGTCCATCCATTGTCTACTGCTTTGTCTTCCACATGAGGGTCGAGGGGCTTTCACATAAGGCGACAGGTCAATTTAGAGTGTCCAATTAACTTCTGCATGTTTTTGGACATGTGGGAGGAAACCTACGCAAACACAGGGAGAACATGCAAACTGCACACATACAGTTAAGGCCTGGACAGGAAGGGGAGGGTCCATTTTCTGCCCTCTGACCAAAACATTCAGGCCAGCTTATGCTTTAAAAGTCACTGGCCAAAGTGCATAGGTTAAATAAACATGAAGTATATTACGAATAGTGAACTTAGAAAAGAGAAATGAGACAGTTTTATATAAGTTCTTCAGCATTCTGCACTATTTTACAGTGCAACAACAACAAAAAAACACTTGTTATTCCCCATCTCTACTGAAGATAAAATGATTTTTTTTTCAGTTTAGATAGATTGATTTGTTTATTCGCAGTACTACAATAATAATAAATAAATAATACAAAATTGATTGGTCTTTTCTTGTGTGATTTTCAAAAGGGTTCTATGTACATGTCTCCAATTAGGCTTGGATTGTTATTTTAAAACGGGGATATGTTTGAAGTGCATAGTGCCTGGCATTTCGAGGAGATGCCACTACATTAATGGCAGGATGTTTTGTTTTTTTTGTCGTACTTGTATGTCTGTATGTATGTATGAGTGGTAAATGAGCTTAGACATGATTGCACAGATGGATATTTTAATACAGTGAAGTCTGGTTGACTGGTGTGTTCGGGTTAGGGTTAACCCTAACCCTTGGATTCTTTTATTTCTCTTTTCATATTCCGTATTGTTGTCCTGTCGTGTAGTTAAAGATGGCTGCTGCCACCTGGTTTGGGCAAACATGTTGACGTTCCCCTCGGCTCACACATCGGTCCTTTACATTGTTCCTGTCTACCGACGTTTGATAGATGAGAGCCTTTCTCCACAGAATCTTCTACAGCCAAGTGTGTGCAGATGAGCGATGGCTGTCATGGAATATCAAGTGCTGATTTTCTGTGTAATGGATTCAGCGATAACACCCCCCTGCTGTCCCACCACCTGTTCCGTCAGCCGAGAGCCATGTCGCTGCGCACACATCCACGGCTCGTTTACCAGCTCGCAGCACCTCAAAAACAAGCACATCCCTAATAACCACTCAGAGACTCTCAGAACCGGCTCACATAGAGAGAGCTAAGTCGAGCTGCTTTCACTCTCACTTTGATGAGATAAGTCAGGAGATGTAAATGGAGCTGCGGAGATTTGCTCCATCCAGCCTCGGTGTCGTTCCGTCTCCACGTGTGACAGTGATGAATTGCCACAGCTGGGCTCCTCTCTGAAAAATGAAGCCATTAGTTGCTGAGGAGGGACTGATGGTGAGGGGCTGGTCGGTCAAGTCTCGTGGGCACCTGAAGGTCTCCCCACTCTCTCTGCATGTTCTATACTGGCCTGAACAGGACGATCCATCTTCATCAGATCCCGGGCCATGCAGCACTTGTACCGTGACTTTTTTTTTTTATAGCAGAAATGACCACTTCATCATTTCGTGGGTAAACGAGCCAGAAACAGAGAGGTCGGGAAAGTGGAGAACAAATAAAAGCATTCATGGTCCTTTGGTTTACAGCTTCAGGTGTTAGATTGGAAGAGTCCTTTGTGGGAATTCACATTTTTGAACTTGTGTCACTTCAGTATGTGCTCCTTGATACGTGGCCATGCAGCATGAGTTTGAATGGTTGATGGTGAATCCGTGTTGCTTTTTTGCTTAAATGCATGAATGCATGAGCATTGTTGTCATTGGCCCACATTGGCAGAGTTGCAAAGCCAAACATTTGCATTACAGGTTCATGTGAAAGTCAAATGCAAGTACTTTTGTATGAATGATTGAATTGAATGTGAATTGAATCAGAATTTTTCATTGTGGCTGATAAAAAAAAAAAAAAAAAAGAACTCCCTCTCGCCACCATTGACAGAGACATAATAAATCATTGGCTATCAAAATCTTCTAAAATGAAGATGAAGGAAAAATTTTAAATAACTGATTGCTAACATGAAAAGTCTGCTGTTCCAGTGTCTGCCTTCTCTTCTCTTAGCTCATCTTTTTCTGTCTGTGTCTCCACAGAGTCGGTAACCATGTACGATGTAGCAAGGGTGCCTTCCCCTAAGGACGGTGCGAATGGAGTGTCCCAGCCAGTTCTTCCCGGAGCAGGAGCGGCAGCAGCTACAGGATCCGGGGTGCCTGCGTCGACCGCGGCCTTACAAGCTACGCCCGATGAGGCACAGCCAGGTACAGAGGAGGAAGAGGAGGAGGAGGAGGCCCAGGCAGAGCCTGTCCTGGTGAAGAAGCCACACAGAGAGATTCTAGACCATGAGAGGAAGAGGAGGGTCGAGCTCAAGTGTATGGAGCTTCAGGAGATGATGGAGGAGCAGGGGTAAGTATCTGTGACTTAGCAGCTCGAAACTCACTGTTGATACAGAAAACGGAAGAAAATGGACTTCACGCTGAAAGGCAGTGCTTGTGTGTTAAGAGGGTCAGTGAAACACAAGCTGCCACATGGCCTGTGTAGATTGAAGAGTACAATAAAACTGAAAAATATCTTCTCTGTCAGTCAGCTCATGTTGGCTCAGACACAAGATGCAACCTCCAAAGTAAAAATCCAGAGTTTTTTATGCATTTAAACCATTATATCCTCATTATTATTCTCGTGGTTTAGCAATTTACTGAGAAATTTGACATTTCTTGATATCTTATCTTACAGCACTGTAGCTAAAACTCTCAGCTGTGTCAGGCTCTTCATGCAGGTCCATGATGCACCACTTCATATTATTCTCCACGACTCCCACATTAGCAGGCAACTTCTCCAAGTGTGTCTTCATTATCTCTTTGACAGCGCGGTGCTGCACCGATGACATGTCGTTGACAGCTGCGTTAATATTTTCTATTCAGTGCTTCATAATATGACAGCAAAAACGGCTATATGTATTACATTCTCACACTCTCATTCCAGACAGCTGCATTTAAAGGCCCCGGTTCAGACCTGGTACTTATTCGCGGTCACTGCCACAACATTCACACAGATCGTCACATGATTTATTTTTCAAGTCATGTGTCATGTGACAACAGAGTCATATCAATTAGCTTCTCTCGCCTCTTTTTTCACTCTCTCTCTCGTTGAAATCACATTCGTACAGTGAAATTTTTTAAAAATCATGTTTACGTGAACGCTAAATTTAATGATCATTCTCCAGAAGTAGCGGCAGAAGAAGAAGAAGCTTCTGTTGTAAACAAACGCTGCACGTGTCTGCTCGTCCCCTCGCTGTCCGCCATCTGTCACATTTTTGTCCTCCTCTGCGTCTGTGCCTTTCGTTTTTTTTTTGGTATGGAAATATAGGAGTAACAAAAGGGAAACTTATTTGGATAAGACACCAAACCAGGAAGTCATGATCGGATCAACTGTTTATATGGACGCCGATCTGAATGACGATTGGCATAAACAATACATGACATATTTTTATTCCAATCAGGCTTATCAGGCTTTTATTCAGATTACTTGTGTCTATTTCAACGTCGTTCGTGTGTCTTTGAGACCAGATCAGATCTCATGTCGTCTCATATCCAGGACACATTTTAATGCAGAGAACAGTGGAACTGAACGTCCTTCACTGAGGATGGATGTTTATTATACCAGAACTGAAAGGGCCCAAAGCCTTTTCTTTTTTGTTTCGTGTGACATCCTTGGCTTTGGGTTTTCTCCGGGGTTCTCCGGTTTCCTCCCACAGTTCCAAAATCATGCACATTTGGGGATTAGGTAAATAGGACACTCTAAATTGGCCGTAGGTGTGAGTGTGAAAGTGGTTTGTCTCTATATGTGGCCCTGTGGTGGACTGGCAATCTGTCCAGGCTGTAACAAGCCTTATTGTTTGTGTACAAGAAAACGAGAGTGGCCTTGTTTCAACAAGCGCCACAGACACACTTCATATGTGATTTCAAGTGTTTTCAGTAGAACAGCGGTTGTATGTGTTTTGATTACAGTTTACTTAGATGCTGGCTGGAGAGAAATCCATGTAAGCAGTGGGTGTGTAGTCGAGAACTCGACTTTGACGGGTGTACGTACCTGTTGGGGTGCTGCGTTCACAGGCTGCACCAAAACATTACATTCAATATCTGTTGGCTGCCAAAAGTAATTTCCATGCAGTGCTGGAGAGGAGAAAAAAGCAGCAGAGGAAACCAACGTGAAGGTGTTGTGTTTTTGTTAGAAAAATGACACATAGCAGTAGTCATATGGCTATTTTAAGCTGCGTGATATTGAAATGCTGAATCTTTTTTTCTTTTATTTATTATTATTATTCCTGTTAAAAATAAACATAGCATTATTGTATGACGAGGTGAGAGAATGAAGATGGAATACACCTGGCACAAATTAAACTGAAATCTTGTGGGAGTTTGCTGTTGTCTTAAAATACTGACTTCCTCAGCACAGGAAGCAGCTCAGTGTTAAGTGAAGAGCTCTGTAGGGAGTGTTTTGGCAGAGGCTTTGGTACTTCCTGCTTGGCCAGCTGCCCCAGATAATATAATTGGCAGTGTTCACAATTAGCAACCCCCGAAAAAGGAACATGTCCTCCTCACTGGACTGTTAGCAATGGCATGACATGGTTGGAGAAACAGGAAAGGTGGGAAGGAACTGCACTGTCGGGTAAAAAGTGGAGAGAGGTGACTGTATGTGGGTCAGAGGTTTCTACATTAGTGGTGCCCGAGCTGACGGCAGGAGGCAGCACTGACAGGAAAAACAGCACGCTGGAAATTCTATCTGTAAAATGCAAAAAAATAGATAAATACATTTAAAAAGAAATACCACTTTAACCAGCATGTAGCTTTGTAGCATCCTATATAAATATGACATGTGCCATCATCTGGGTTCAAACACAGACATGGGGTTTCATCAGTAGCAGCCATTTAGAGTCATAATCTGTTGCTTGCAGCAGCACATTCTTTTCTTTTTTTATCAGCATTTTTCCAGTTGCCACAGTAAAAGTCTTTTTTCATTATTGTGCTCCACAATTATACCGGTGCATTCATGCCTTACTTAACCATAACCTTATCCTCACCCATAAATGAACCTTTCTCATTGGGGGCATGATTTTTGTCCCCACTTGGACAGGAAGTCCTCAATTAGCTGGTTTGTAGTTGTTTGTGAAATGTGTCCCAAAAAATAACTGGCAACACTCAATAGTTTACTCTTCTGCTCAAATAACAAGACCCTGCAGGCGACCTGCCAGTGACCACCTCTATGATGCCGTGTTGGGACAGAGAGAGAGAAAACTCATTTTGTCATTGATATATAGTGTCATTGGATTGACTTCTCACTTAGGAATGGTGAATGAATTGAATAAAGAGCAAGCTCATTGACAGGGTTCCCACACCTTCAAATTCAAGGACCCTTCAAGGACTTTCCAGGACCAATTCATTCAAATCCAAGTGCCGATCCGCTTAGCAGAGCCCAGGGAAACAATAAAACCCTATTTTCTCAGCAGTGGCTGAACTGTTTGTTCTGAAACTTTAGGGTTTCATAAACGAGGTAATGACGCAGATACACACACACAAACGCAACGTTAATTGGAGCTTCCGGTCTATGTCGCCTTTGGGCAAGACTGAAGGGCAACAGTGGAGCTACAGCAGGCTGATGCAGCTGTGGGAGTCCACTGGAGCCATCTGTAAAGGTCCTGGACTTGAGTAGACACGTTGTCCCTGGTTTGAGAGCCATGTAAAAGAGCCATGATGTCTAGTGGAACAATGTCAGCAGCTTGGCTAATGATGACAGAATACAAGGGGCCCAGACGCCTACAGTGTCCAGCTCTTCTCAGCTCCTCACACTGCATGGGCTCGGTTGGCAGACGGTCACACTTGAAGGACAGCGACCACTCGGCCCGAGAGTCGAAGCCGTGGACGGTCTCAACTCATCTTGTTAAGCTATAATAGAAGGAGAATCTCATTTGCAAGCTTGGCTCAGCAGAGCTCATCCTGCCTCTCCAATTTCTAATGTGCCTCTTTAAATGACAGTGTGTGTGCATGTGTGCAGGATTAAGGGATAGAGCCGGGGGGATGAAGCACAGTGTTCGAGACAGACAGCAATGCCAGACATTAGACACAATTAATTTTTTTTTCATGGATTTAAGACCAAGGCTTCTGCCTCGACGTCACTTGAGAGGTTCCGCCCTAACTGAGGCTCTCTGTGAAGGATTAGGCTTGGGGGAGGTTTGGACAGCCGCCTCTTCTCTAACCCTGCAGCACTGCAGACATTCCCCTCCCTCTTTTTTTTTTTTACACACATCCCCCCCAATCCAGTCATGCTCTTCTCCAGAGATAAGACCAGGATAAATAGTCTGTCATGAGTGATGGCCTCACCCGGGGAGCCAATTAGATGGCTTCTGCAATTAAAGGAATCTGTTCATTTCGCTATTCAAGACCTGGCAGCATTGGTGCATTGAGTGTTCTCTTGCTGCAGGCAACATTGCCCTTTTCTGCATGTTAGCTGGGCTGTAGGTTACATGTGTCAGGCCATTTATACATGAAATCAGTCTGGAAGAGCGTGAGGCATGATCTGTTAGAGGAGTAACAGGAGAGTAGCTCGTGGAGAAGATGGTATAATAACAGACACGCTATGGCCATACTGACTAATTTAGGAGGGTTTGTTTATGCATAAATGTGTTTTGTTGCTATATTACTTCATAAAATGATCATGATTTGTCATCAAAGATTAAGAAAACATGTTAAATTGAAACACGGTCTTCACTCACAACAGTGGTGCAGTTTATTTACATTAAAATATGTTGTGGAAAGAGGGTTTACATGTAAGTGTAGCTCGTCATAGATCTATCCTTTGGTTCATGCAGCGTTGGTTCCTCAAACTACCTTGCAACTTCAAGTCTCAAGTCTCATCAGTGCACTTGAAAATACAATTAAAATGTAGTAAAAGGAAAAGAGAGAAAGAAAAACAAGACGTATAGCAGTAAAAAAAAGAGGCACATATAGCACTGTTCACACTCTAATTGCATACTTTGCAAGTAGAGTGAATAAAAAATACATGAATTAAAAATTGTTCTTTAAGCGGTTTGTCCGACACATAAAAGAGAGGGCAGAAGGTTGAAGACGACGTCTTGCAGGGATGACGGGAGGGCAGCCAATGATTCTCTGAGCTGTCCTCATCACCCCCGCAGAACCGGTGTACCGTGCCGCGCTGCAGTACACCAGCACACTTTCTATCGCGGATCCTGTCTCTGTCATGTTAAGCCATCTTAACCCCGGCCTAGGTGTTGGAGGTCCACGTTAGGTCGTCAGCAATGTGCACTCCAGTCACTGTCGATCATCTCCTCTCTGCCTCCTGAATTCCATCACCATCTCTTTTATTTTGCTGGTGTTGAGCATAAGATTGTTTACTAAGCACCACACAACAAGATTCTGCACCTCCTCCCCGTTTGCTGTTTGATCACCTCCAGTAATGAGACCCGCCACTGTCTCCATTGAAGATCATGCTAGAGCGGTGGCATAAAAACAAGAAAACAAATATTTTTCAAACCTTTCAAGAACTTGTTTAACTGAAAATGTTATTGTTTATTTGACAAAGTCCCTTTTTTTTTATACCTAACTTTGACTTCTCTGAGTAGTCAGAAATGAATCAAGCATAACATTTATCTACTGAAACTAATTTTTCTCTTCAAGAATGCAAGTAAATAACTTTAATTTGACATCTTAATCAAGAAATAATAATGTTTTTTCAGTTTGTTTTGTAAAACAGTACATTTGAAAATTCATGGATAACAATAATAATTGTTTTAGCATTAAAAATGTTATAATTTCAGTGAAAGAGCTTTTACATACTGGTGTATTAACCTTTACAGAAACATAAAAAAAATGATTTTGATGATTACCAATGCTGTTAATTTAGGGCAGCTCTGGCTTTGGTTGGTGGTCTAATATATTTGTTATGCACTGTACATACGTTACAGTAATATATAACTTTTTGGAGGAACAAAGTGATTTAACGTGTTACATCTTTTACGACGGACACATCACATCCACCAGTCGAGTTGAAATGGTAGAGAAAAAAGTAGTGAATGCGCCGCCCTTGTCTTGGCTGTGTGCCGCTGTAGATATGATCCACTTATGACTTTGATCACAGACAGAGGCAGAATGTGTCGCCGCGAGGCTGTCACTCGTGTCGGTGTGAAACAATGTCAGCGATAAATATTTCCTCACATCTAACCACCGACTTCCAACTCGACTAAAGTACCTCTTCTCGTGTCATGAAAGGCCCACATCACCATAGCAACTTAGCAGCTTAAAATCCCCCCAATTACGATGATGGCACTGAACAAAGTCTAACAATAGAGCCGACAGCTTTATTTGTTTCAGGTGATATCAATGTAACGTTGCACATTAATGCTGAATATATTATATCATCCAACCATGGAACAATGATGAATGAACACAAGCATAAACACTGAGGATGATGATTCTTTGGTCTTGTTTTGCTGCAACTGTCCATTTCCTGTGGCTGGGGTTTATGGGTAATACAATTTTGATTAATTACTTAGTCTATTCTCTGTATTACTAACAAACAAATGTTTCATTATAATTATTTTAATCCTGATTTGCCCACAAAACTTTAAATATCCTGGGGTCCTTTATTGGCACTTAAAATGTAATAACTGTTTAAAAATAATTTTGTGATTAAAATATTATATTACATAATTATGGATTTACACCGTAATTAGACTTTTCTTCTGGCAGGTTTTATTGAGCAGATCACTGAGAGAGAAAGAAAACTCCAGCAGATGTTATGATAAAAGTAACGTAACATTTATACATATATTTGGTTGTTTTTCATTAAAAGACTTAAAATAAACGTTCTTTAGCCAAGGACCTTGCTTTACAGAGGCTGCCATTTTTGTCCCGCCACTTGTTCTACAGCGTCCCAAACAGACAGGTGTGCATTTCCCAATTTACTTTACAAACAAAGGGGAGGAGTCTTCTCTTTGTTGCAGTCTGCAGTCTCACCATCAGATGTCACACAATTATGACCCACAACTGTTGGCATCTTTCATGATAACATTACTCTCTGAGCGATATTGAGCTTGAGAATTGCTTGATTCAGTCTCTGTTTCTGTGAGCCGTAATGACTGTGTGTGTGTTTCCAACCCCCCCACACATAGGAGCTTTTTAAATTAGGTGGGGAGAGGAGGTATTGTTCTGCTCCACCGAGCAGAGAAATGAGATGTGCAGGTTCGTATTGCAATCTACATATGTGTTATTTTAAAGCCAAGTAAAGAGGCATAAGCACAAGACACAACAACAACAACAACAGAGGGATGTGCATTTAGACAGTTTATGGTAAATTCAGTCAAAGAGGAGCGAGATAGCATGAGAGCCAATTTGCAGCTGTTTTAGCGCAGAGTGCCACAGTATTTCATGAATGACATCTGCTGCGACACTTTAAATTGCAGGACATGCCAGTAGCTGGGATCAGAGTCTCTAAGGCCATCACTGCTCTGATGAAGGTTTTTCCTGCAAGCTCAAGACGATAAGCCTGTGTCCTATAAGACTAATCTGTAATCTGGAGAGGAAAGAATCTCAGGAACAATCACCCATTTTACACACTGTCACTGGAGGGGGGCTCCCAGGGAGATACAGAAGACCCCGTCCAGACAAATCAGCTTCAAATGCTGTTGTTACATGTCTGTCGCAGAAAAGACGTGCAATCAGAAATTGCTGTGGCAGATTGTTGTGCTCCAACCGTTCATCTGGTCTCTGTGATAGAGGTGAAAAAGGGCAATAAGGACTCCTTCTTTGCTATTCCATGTCTGCTCTATCTGGTACCAGGGCAGATAGAGCCTGGTACCAGCTCTCTATGGCTCTCGAGAGCATCAGTTGAAAATCCTCTCTACTTGAGAGTTAAAGTCCTGTGGCAGCTGCACTCAATGGGTCTTTTTTTTTTTTTTTAATTCTGCCCCTGAAATAGAAATGTGGAGGTGTTCAGTTTTGCCTTGCTGTGTTCCCAGCACCATTCAATCTTCCTAACTAACTACCTCTGTACTCTGTGTCGTGTGATTGATGGCTGTAGAGTTTCAGAGGTGTACAGCGGCGCCTGGGGATGACTTGTGCGGGAAAGAAAGGCTCTTCAGACACCGAATGCAGAGACATCGCTGGCACACACACCAACACAAAGGAGCAGACGCCCACACGCAGCCCCACACAGACACGTCCTCATCAAATCGAGGACTATCAGCTTAAGCTGGGCCACAGCTATTCATTTTTGCGGATCACGACTTAATGGGCGAATTGTGTGGGTGCTCGGAGCTGTCTAATTACTCCAATCAGGTTCTTTAATTGAGGTGATTTTTCATGGCTGGTGTGGCGTGGAGCCCCTCGCTCTGATCAATGTCCCCTGCCTCTCGCTGTCCAAATCTTGGGGACATGCTGTAGGCAATGGGCCTGGGCTAAATGGCTTTCACTTGGCATGCACGAATGAAAATATACAAGTGTCCCTGCACAGCATTCAATACCTCCAGCAAGGAAGATTTGTTATTGGCTGTGTTTGTGTGTGACTGGCATAAAAGTTAAGAATGGGTTTTGGTGGAATTTCTAAAGATGCAGGTTATGGCAAAGGAATTGATTAGATGTCGGTGGTGGCATGGAGTTTGCATGTTCCTCCCACAGTCCAAAAACATGCAGATTTGGGGATTAGGTAAATTGGACACTCTAAACTGACCGAGAGTGTGAGTAGATGTTGTCCAGGGTGTGACCAGGGTGACCCCGTCCACTCAGCCCCTCCTCTGCACCGTGTGCAGGCCTGAGCAGGTGGTGCATTATGGGTAGAAAGCAACTACCTTTACAGCTGAAATAAGTGCTAATTAAATGTGCAGAGGCGAGAAGTGTTGCTTTTGTGTGCTTATTTCTAAGAGCTTCTGACAGACTTCCAGTATATGACCATGTTAACAGAGAATGATTCAAAGCCCATTATGGGTTTTTAAAGATTGATCACAAAAAAAAGTTGTCAGTCTCGCATTAACATATTTTTCTTCCTTCTTTTTTCTTTTTGTCCGTAGAATTTTATCTCAGTGGGTGAACCTGTTCCCTTTTCATCAGGTTCTTGCAGGCATTCAGGTGCTGTCGGGGATATTTTTTGGCCCTTATTTCTACACCCCATGAAAGCAGTGCCAAAGCTGGGCATACACACTCTCGACAGATAAAAAAAAAACTGTGCCTCATGTCGTGAAACTACGCTGGACATCAGGATCGAGCATTTCAGTCAGTTGATGGAGAGAGAAGGGGAGCAGAAAGAGGTGGGAGCTTAAGACCCACAGGCTCTCATCCCTCTTTTCTCACTTTATATGCGGTGTCAACAGAGATAGCTGCAGGCACTAACACATTCACCATCATCAGCACAATGCGAGAGAGAAAGCCCCACAGTCATGGCACATGTTTGGCCAGAATGCATCCATTTTCACAGTCGGTTTTCCTTTCTGTGCCTTCTCATCCTTTTACCTATTGTAAACTCCTCTTCAGTTCACAGCAGACAGCTGAAAGTGCACACGGCCTGCCCGAGTCTTGTCAGGAAGAAGATAATAAGATGTATGTGGCTCCTGCATCATGGATAAAAAAATCCCCGAATATAAAGTGTGTGTTTGTGGCCTCCATTGTGCTGAGTTGACAGCCACTGGGGCTGAGAGATTGCCTTACAGTGGGACCTGATGGTGCTGTCACACCGGATGGCTTCTCCTCTCTTGGGCCGTCTTCCAGCTGTTACAGCTTTCTATCACACTTCTCCTAATCTTATTCTCTGCACCTTCAATGTGCTGATAGCAGCCTGCACAGAAGACATGATATTGGTGGCTATATTTAATCTGAGCAAAATAAACACCCCTCAGACTAATGCCATTTTCACGCGGAAACGAGCCAGCGGCGAATTTACTATCCAGCCTACAGAGTTGGTCCTGAGCCATGAGCTGAAGAGGCTGGGATTGAGATTATCTTGTCATGGAGGAGTCTGTGTTTCAGTCACTGAGTGACAGACAGTTTGCGTGTTGCACGAAGAGTTCATGTATGTGAGGTGACGTTGTCATGTACCCAACAGGAAGATAAATTACATGCCCAAATAGTTAAATTCAAGGTTATGGCTCTTAAACCCACATTTCTTTGTGTTATTGTTTCATGTCAATATGTGGTTGTTGTGTCTTCTGTCCACTAGAGGGCAGACTAAAGTTTGGCTGCCACGAAACCTGTGACATTTGTAATTTTAAAAGTCATGCGAAGAATGAAATTTCGAAAAGTCCCGTTAAGTTGATCTTAGTAAGCTGCACGCTTTGCTTCTCAATGGTGTTTCATAATTCATACTTAGCGCACAGTCTGTCATGCAGATTTGGGATCAATTGTTTCAGCATTTTCTTTCTAACAGTAGCTTGTGAGGTTCAATTTGTGGGGTAATGACTTTCTTGTCATGGGCTGCACTGAGAGTTAAATACAAAGTTGGAAACTCTGCGAAACTACTTTCTTGCTTGGATGGGAAACTGCGATATAACACATAATTGTTTGCTCAACATACAGCTCTTGTTGTTGATGCTGATATATGATCAGTAGATTATACAATAAAAAGTGTTTCCGCATAACCCTCGGCCACACTTGCACAGCTTTATTAATTCTTTGTCTTTAGCCTCTCCCCTCCATCTTCCTCTGTGCCGTCGCTGATTACAGCTCATTACCACAGCCAGCGCGGGATGTGAATAAAATCAGGGGGATCACCTTGGTGACTTCATTGTCTTTGTTGTTCTTGTTCAGACAGGAATTAAATGATTACTCCCCCCCCCTCCCCGCTGTGATGTTACAGTCTGCAGTGTCATGCGTGTGGTCAAAAGCTGCTGTTTTATTCACACGCTGGGAGCATGTAATGCATAAACAAGTTTATGTCGCGCCCCGCCGTTCGTTTCATTCGCAGCGTTAGATTAGAATGAATTTAAGTACAGCTGTTTGCCGTGGCGCTCATCTTTTGCACCCGCCAACGACCTCGATGCACTTGAAATGAAAAATTCCAATTAGGATATATTCCACAGTGTGGCAGAGACAGTTATTTTGTTCATGTGCCACTGCAGCACTCTGCTGTATTCTGTTTGTGTCAGCTTAACGGAAGCTCCTCTCGCTGCCCCTTCACTTCCTCTCAACTCAGGCAAGTTATACTGTATGACCAGTCCAGCCCTGAACAAGTAGCCCACTGGGCTCAGGGCCAGATACCAGTGAGTCATCAGAATATACATCATTTGGCTGTGTATAATTTATGATGAGAGGACGGTTAGTCTTTGGATTTTGAACTGACATTTGTCAGTTGACAGTATTTTCATAGGTTTTCACACAGTCTCTTCACACAACACTGACAAAAACTCACCACCGTGTGTCTTCCCTAACTATCTTTGTACCGTATGCTCTTCCTCAGATACACAGAAGACGAGATCCGACAGAAAGTGAGCACATTCAGGCAAATGCTGATGGACAAAGAGGGCGTCATCACCAGAGAGGGCTCCAACACACAGCCAGTGTAAGTCATCTCAACTCATTTCTATTCTATGGATTCTACGCTTGTGAATTTACTCCTGGGTCTCAATAAAGGCTTAGCCTCGCATTGTACGTCCTAATTTATTTGTGTTGTGTATTTAATCAGAATCTTTCACCGTGATACGTTACCATAATAGCCACATTCATCTCAATCAATCAAATATTAAAACATGGTTTGTATTTAAATCCAATTTTTATATAAGAAGCACAGAATTTTTAAAAAAAGTCTGTCGTGGTCCAGGTGGAAATGGAAGGTTAGAAATGATCAGAGGGGGACTAAACTGAATTAATAAAGTAATTATAATGTCTCTGTAGAGATACCCATAGAATTTGGACAGAATGGGTTCAAGTTAATTTGAAAGATATTGACAAAAATCTTAATATAATTTATTTAATAATTTATAAAAATGTCACTCCATTAGTTTTCCGGCTGTACATTTAATGGAGTTGAAAAAAAAACCTTCTGATTTAACTTCTGACTTAAAATAACTGATTGAACGCTGTGAAGGGCAGATAACCTGTACATTATCATAGTGATTCACCTCATCTCTCTCTGCTAACCTCGTACGTATTTTTCTGTGAATTTAGTAAGGAACCTGAAGACTTTTGTGCCGTATCTATTAATTACAAAATGCCTTTGTACACAAATAAGTCTAATAAAACTAGACAGCAATAAATAACAAATGCAAACAGAAATTGATTCTGAGGGTAGGTCTGAGAAATGGCTTGCCACTCTGCTAATGTCTTCAGGCACTTGCAAAGACCATGCACCGCAATTGCAAAGGTGCAATAAATTTTCGTTTAAATCCTTGGCTTTTTGATCTGCTAATGCCTCTCTCCGAATTCACGGGGCGTTGTTAAACTGTGGCGCTCTGAAAATAATCAGTGGCATTTTTAAAGTTTATCCCTAACTCTGCTGGAAGCCACTGAGGTGAGAATTGCCACGATAATTGTCAATTTGTCTGGTGTCAAGCCACAGTGTAACTTTGAGCGTGAGGAGGGAGGAGGGGGGGAAGTCTCATGTGAGATTAGCACAGATGGAATGATGAGGATCAGAATGAATGAATGCACATCGAGATCTCTCTCCCACTCACTCACTCACACGACTGACTGCTTCAGGCCTGAAAAACTTGAGAAACAGCAGGATGTGGGTGTGGTGGTCTCCCTGAGTCAGTCAGTGTGTGTGTGTGTATGTGTGACTGACAGTGTGGTTTGTGGCGACGTGACCCGCTGTCTGTGAACTAATGACGGCTAATGATGCTGACGCTTCCCGTCTCCCAGACGGGACTAATGACTCTCCCTCCTCTGCACCTCAGCCCCGGTGTCTGACATTTAACTAAACTGCTGAGGAGGGAGCTGTGGAGGGTGACTGTGTACAGTAGGATGAAAGTAATCAACATTTATTGGGCGAAGAAAGTCAATTACAAAGACACGGAAAGCTTTGTTTGTTTGGCTTTTCCTGGCATTTCACTCTCAGGGGCACTTACATGTCAGGTCAATTTAGGATTTTTCAGAACTCGCCTCAAAGTGTGGAACTTTCCCTCTGCAGAAAGGCCTTGATGTGGAAAATTGAAGAAGGTGATAATTTGCAGGGTTGTTATTCCCCCACTCCTCCTCACTCTGTATCCCCACTGCTCCTCTTCTCTCTCTCACACACACACACACACACACACACACACACACACACACACACACACACACACCAAGCCTGAATGAGAGACCTCTCTGAAGTCGTCTCCTGTGTCCCTCTGCTTAAAGCAGAACTTTGCAAGACTGGTCACTTTTTTTTTTTGCCATTTTCTCAACAGAGCTCACCGTACAGTTTTAGAGTATATAGTTTTTTGAGACACCACCATAAATATCCATCCATTTTCTACCGCTTTATCCTCACTGTTAAAAACTCACTGCTGACGCTCCCCAACCTTCCTTCCCCAGCCAGTCCAATGTTTACGCTGCCACTCGCTGCCTCCACCAGGTACCTCTCATGAGATCCAAGACTTTGAGACCTCCTGATTCTGGGTCAGTGGCTCTGATCTTGCCAGTCTGGTTTTCCACTAACAGACAGTAGGGGTATTGGAGATAGTCCCCTATCTCCCTACAAGCAAACCCATTTAACCATCACAGTAAACAATTAAATTAGGCTATTAAATAAAACTGTGCTATGAACACTCTTAATGTATTTGAGTTTAGTCAGCTGCAGGTTTTACGTGGATTAGGGATGCACGATATATGACTTTTTGCCGATACCCAATGTTGATATATCGGGAGAGCTTGGGCCGGTTTTTCCCTGCTCCCAACTGCAGAGATCCTTTAGTCTCTTCTGTAGTAAAATTGCTGCTAACAGCTGTGGCCTAATGCTCCTACACACTAACAATTAACAGCCAGCAGTAAGCATGGATGGGTCATAGCTGTGTTCACATTCAGCAGTGTCTCACATTGATTTCCTGCAGAATGAATGGAAGCACAAACAAAGAGTCAGAGAGGGAATGCAGCGTGTAAAGCCTCTCGAGTGATATTCAGGCTCTCGCACACAAGGCTGTTGGATCAGAGCAGGATCCACGGAGAAGCTGACCGAGGCTTTACACTGCTGTTCAGTATCTAATGACAAGCCGTCCTCGTTGTGGAACAGATTTACTTTCAATAGAAATAGTCAAATTGACGTCTTGTATGTGGGCAAATAGAAATTCAAGGTTTTTTTCTTATAACCAGAGAAGAGAAAACTCTTGTCAATGCTTCATATTAAAACGACCACACACACATTTTCCTGTTTGAGGCGCAGTCAATCAGACCTCCACCTCATTCCTCCAGTAATAATCCATCAGGACTCTGTACAGCAGCAGAAATATACCCAAGCCTTTCTGTGTGGCTGTCTGAGCAAGGACACAAACGAGCTGCACTACTTTGTGCCACAGCCCTGAGGAGGGTCTCGGCCTTTGTCCATCACCGCTAAGGTCCCAGAGACGGAGGCTGAATTAGTGAACATCTTGCCTCACCGAGGCGTCATTAAGCAGAATGACATTCACTGTCTTCATCACGAGTACACTGGACAGATGTCTCCAACATATTGGAGCACAGCATCAATTAAGAGATTAGAGACACAATGGAGAATGAGTTAATTTACCGCTAATGACCAAGCATAAGGGGACCACTCGATTCAGTTTCAGTTGTTAATTTCTCTTTTTTCATGCAGTGTGCTTCATGTGTGGCCCAACAGGGACACAGCGGTTAAAAAGCAAACTGTTGTAAAATATCACAACACAGCAGAACATGTTGACCATATATCTTATGAAATTTTAGAGGAATCATCTCTGATGGTATCCACCCATCCGTCTTCTACCGCTTTATCCTCCACATGAGGGTCATGGGGGGGCGTCTCTGATGGTATGATATAGTAAATTACAATTTTTTAATATCGGATATTCTCCTTCTTATAGTGTCATCAGCTCAGCAGTGTATTTAAGCTGATGTCAATGTTAAAATCTGTGTTAATTGTGACAGATATCACCGATGTAGAGGGCAGCTTTAAACTGAATGCCATCTAATCAATTTTCACACAAACTTTTTGAAGTTTGTAACTTTTATACAGTATGAACTTTGTCACAACTGGTCGCCAATAGAACCGATTCTGTTGTCGGATACTGTTGTTTTTGTCAGTTAACTTCAAATGTGTGTGTGTTGTTGTTCATATGTGCAGAACAGCCTGTCATTGGGAAGTGAGGTGGTTTCGCTGGCTCTTGGCTTCCCTGCTGTGCCCAGCGGTGCTCAGCCAATTAAAGGCCACGTTTCCTCGTCTCCTCCTCCTCCTTCCAGATACTTTACATCATTTCTTTTGTCTTTTCTTCTGCATCATTGCTCCTGTCTATCCTGATAGACTTCATTATGTGTTTGAGATCCATTATCCTTTGCTTTGTTGACTCGTTTTTGTGTTGCTCTTCAACCTCCTCATTGCCACATAAATGTTGTTTTCATCACCAGAAAGCCAAAGAATGGCCTGCTGAGTTTGGAGCAATACTTTTAAAGGTCACAGAAATGGAACTGCATGACGATTAGAAGATTTATTATTATTATTTCAAGGCAGAAAGGTCATATCTGGTGGAGCAGAGGAGGTCACATATGGGGGCAGTTTGGCAATGAGGATTATGAAGGAGGCGGCTGCCATCTGTCTGTATATCTAATGCAGTACGTGTGACAAATAAACTGGAAGATATAAGCCTCACAAGCTGAGCAGTCAGACAGCGAGGAGTGATGATACTGACTCTCACAGCTGTGGTGAGGAAAGATTTAACATTTCAGTCACAAAAAAGTTCAGTGTGTGAGTGATGGGAAGAAAAAAAACAGGGTCAGTCTCAATTGTCTGCTGGGATTATTATTGCAACAACACAAGCAAAACTAACCTGTGCAACAATGCTGGATGTGTTTAGTGTGGTAACAGATTTTACTCATTGGAAACGTCCAAGCTGACATTTCAGTAACTTTTAATTTTGTACAGGTGTTCTTGTGCAGGTCTTTAACTAATTGAAGAATTTAGAGAAATGCACAAAAGCATTTTAAAGTACGTAATTTATGAAGCGATGCGCAATCAAAGCTCAGGTTTGGGGAACGTCTCACTTGTTCAAACGTTTTTGTGAGTAAAAATAATAAGATAAAGAGAGACGTTATATGTTCAGGATGGGAAGAAAGATGTGAGTGAAAATATTGTGAACAATTCATTCATGCTTTTATAGTTGTGAACATGCTCTAGGTGAAATCACGTTTGGGATATTTCGTATGTTGACCATAGGTGTGAGGGTGAGAGTGAAAGGTTGTAAATTTGAACTGAACACAACAGGTACAATCTCAATAAGAAAGTAAGCATGTAGTGTAGTATAAAAACGACATGCAATATCCAATACTACATTGTATTTGACTCGAGTGATTTCCAGCTTTTCATCTATAGCTCCACTAACACTTTTTACTGAAATGTTCTGGTGCTACTGAGGTCACATTTGCTGCGGCTTGTGTTTGGTGCTAATGGGAAAGTATTACAATACAAAGAACACACACACACACACACACACACACACACACACTCAGATTCTCATCTCTTACCTCTTGTGTTTTCAGGGTAAACCACCTGCATTATCCGTCTGACGAGTACGAAGACGATCCTGAGTTGACAAGGTATGAAGACGGAGAGTGTGGCCGTGATTACAGCAGGTGAAGAAAGCGTGCATTTCAGCACACATCACATCACAAATGATGAATTACAGTAAATCAGCCGTCTATTATCGCCTTCACACTGTGGGTGTTATCTTTTGATAGTATCTCCTATACATACAGCTGATATCAGGCATCCAGTAATAGCAAGCACAATTAGATAAAGAGAGGAACACAATTTGCATTGTGCTTTCTGCATGTGTCACTTCACAGGCGAGATTACGCGTAATTTCCTCAAAGTGATTTCCTTTTTCCATTGTGAGACACATCGCACCAACATTGCGTGTTATGGCAGAGTGAACGTAGGAAATGAGAAAATATACACTCGCTGTTGCCACAGCAGCAATTAACTATAATCACAACTTAAATCAATTATTATCATACTTGTAATGTAGCTCTCACACTCCCTCTCTTTCATGTGGCCAATTCAGAGTGAAGAGGAAATCGAGCAGCTCGCCTTCCCCTCGCCCAAAGAAAAGGAAGAAGAAGAAATCTGGCCGCAGAAGGAGCAGGTGAATGGGAACAGCCCCACACACACACACACACACACACACATTTTTCTCGTTGAAAGAATAATTATCCTCTGGTTTTGTTGAACTGAATTCCAATTATTTTGTCGTGAATATTGCAAAGGTGTCGGCACATAGTGCTGCTGTGGAGAGGGGGGAGAAAAAAACCTCTGTAACGAGTGATTAACAAAGCATGGTCTTATCTTGCATTTTCTTTTGACAAGGTCAGTAAAAGACGAGTGAGACTGAAAAGGCGTGTGAAGGAAGTACATAAGAGGAGAAAGGCAGAGGGATGAATAGAGCTGGGGACAGAGGGAACCTTTAGTGGGGCGGGGGGTAAATCAGCTGTTTTACTCTCGCAAGACTGAGATGTCATGAAATGCCAGCCAGCAATCTCAAGCTTCATTTTTTTTGTAAACGTGACACAGGCGAATAAATAAATAAGTGTTGGCCTCTTTCTCCATCAATAGGTTTGGCAGCTCCTCGCCCACGCGCAGAGAGAAGAAGAAAAAGAGTGGGAAGAAACACAAGCGAGACAGGTGAGTGTGTGTTTGTGCGTCTCAAAGGTAGGAAGATTGACCCTATATATATATATATATATATATATATATATATATATATATATATATATATATATATATATATATATACAGTAGATACACAGACATGCCTGGGCACTGTTTGAGTTCATTGGTAGATGCAATTTTGGGGTGAAATTGAGATGCAATTGTTTTTACATCTTTGCTTCTATAAAAGCTGATCCATTTCATTAGTATTCACCACATATATATGTAGTTGATGAGAAATAGGATCCACCCACTAGTTTATATTTTCGACTAAAGGAATTAAAACAGTCACCAGTTAAATCCAAACTCCAAAGAGAGGACATGATGGAGGGTCTGAGATGAACAGGAATGTCAGGGACAAATGTTAAGGACATTGCATGTGCACTATTCTTCACTATCTTCAGTGTATCCGATCATTGGCAGTTTATTGAGACACGTATCAATTCAACCACAGACCGGAGATACACACTCTAGTGGACCCAAATGCAGGTTGCAAAAATGAATAAACGACTCTTTAATACAACAAACTAACAAAATGCATAACGTAAAACACAAACAGAAAATCCTCGAAACACGGAGAGTAGGAATACAGCTAACAAAAACTCAGAGCAACAACATGACTCGAAACAAAGTGACCTGAATACACTAGGGACAGACACCACTGTCCAAACCAAGAGCGCCTGGATTAATTCAGTAGGTCCATGTTTGACATTTCACTTTTAGAAACAACTGCACACATTGGCATCATCTTTCCTTCACAATAATACTTCATTCCCCCCCCCCCCCAAATTGTTTACAAACGGAAGAGGTCTTAAAAAAATAAGAAGGTGAAGAATAAAAGCATCAAGGAAAGAAATACATGAAGAGGAAAACAGACAAAAAAGGAGTAAAGTAAAAGGGAGAAATATGAAGGATAAGGGAATGGAGGAATAAAAGACAGATAAGAAAATCATATAGATGAAAGGAAATGGAAGAAGGGAAATAATAAATAGGGAGTCGGCAGACCATAAGAGAAAGAGAAAGAACAGGGTCTCAGAAGCCGATACCCATGCAAAGCCTTGGGATATCATAACGACAATAAAAATGTGTAGATTTCTTCCTCTCTACTGTTCCTCATTCTCTGCCTGACTCGGGGGGCTAAATGTGTTGCTCTAATAATCCAGCCTGTATGGGGGTGCGTGACACAAGAAGAATGAGCCTCTCACCTAATTGCAGAGTATCACTGCGCTGCCCTGCTCTTGTTTTCCCAACTCCCATCCAAGTCCCCCTCATGCTCCCCCCACCACCACATCCACACACCCCCCTGCCGGCATTCCACTGAAGATTCTCTGCATTGCAGGTATTGTTTTTTTCTTTTCTTTATTTAGATGAATAATGTATAGATTAGTCCCCACACAGAGACACCCTGTACTAAAACTCAGTCCATGTCCATGCACAGATAAGTCGAGTAGCTTGACTATGCCGTTTAATTGGACTATTGGACTGTGGAATCAATTTAGTGACTAAAAAAGTGTGAGACTTCACTCGCTAGGTGGTAATTTGTCTCTTTTAACTTGGTTGTATCCGGCTTTTTCCGGTCACATGTCTTTTACAGTCAAATCACTGTCAGATGTGGCCACACAATTCTGATTAAGACCACATGCAGACAGAAAACGGCACAAACATGTAAACAATGTTTTTCTTTGCTGCGTCTTTTCAGGCTGACTTTTCAGGTTACTTTTCATTGACAGTAGTTGGTAACACTGTCAAACAATCTCCAAACACAAATACAATGAATGATAATGCAAGAGAGAGCTGGGAATATGACATCATCATTTTCCTAAAGTAGCGTATTCACTGTCTACACGGAAACGCGAGGCTGTCGTTTTGAGATTTTCAAATAAGGCATTTTCAAAAATTGCTGGAAGTGCCTACAAAAAGTTCACAGTCGTATTTTTATCAGATAGATAAAAAACTAGATACCCATATACACTTGAGAAAAAATGGTTTTGGGGTTTAGTTATGCTTTAAAGAAAGATAAACAGCACGTACCTTCATACAGAAGGAAAAAGAGTGTGTGTGTGTGTGTGTGTGTGATTCGCGGAGTAGCGGGGTTTAAAAAACTAGGTCACTATGGGCGATGGAGGTTCCACTTTCCACTTCCACTTTAATTCTAAGAGCTAACGGAGCATAAAGTCAATCTCTTTGTCAGTCACAAATGCACTGGTCTGGATGTCGCTGTTGCTTCTTCAGAGTTGGGAACCATGCACATGAAAATGAAAAGGGCCCAGGACAGTTTGAGTTCACTTGAACAAATACACAGTCATGTGACTCCCAACCCCATTAAATGGCTGTGTCAGTTTGACTTTGGGAAATTTCGTTTTAGTGCAGTTCCAGTCTGGCCAACGTGTTCACGTGGATTTTAGAGGTCCTGTTTTTCTCGGGTTGACACAGTATTTTGTTTATATTATCGTACAAATGTAGTGACTGTATACAGCTCACTTATGAGAACAGATCCAGGTCAGGCCGCCCCCCGTTTGATGTGTTGAGGGAGGGTGCGTCAAAGAAGAGAAGAATAACTAGCTCTCCGAAACACCACTTCTTATACCCTCCATCTCCAGATGATTCCCTCCACTGAGGAAACATGGGGTTGCCACTGGGGCCACATCTCTGAGTCACACATCAGCCACATGCATTACTGTGACAGCTTTATTGCCTCCCTTTAAGTAGATCCACACACATCTCTGTGCTGCCGCGTCCTCCCACTCCATGCCGCATGCTGTAGGTGTGTAACACAGCAGGGAGAGATTAGGGCTCTTCAGGAAAATAGCAACAACTCTCACAGACTAGTTGGACTAATCACCATGGAAACTGCAATGAGGGTAAAAGTGATATAAAGGTGATGTATCAGTGGCTGAGGACCGAGGAATGGCCAGTGTACACGTCATTTCACTCTTAATAAGGAAACCTATCACCAAACGCAGCATCTTCTACAATCAGGAATCGTTTAAAAACATAAAGCTTGAAATCCATCACCTGTGGAATAGCTGCCTGGAGACATCTTTGCTCAGATGCATGTGATACGCATTGGTTTCCAAGCCAAGCGTTCGTGCTCATTAAACGTGCAGAAATACATGCTGAAATATTCCAATTTCTTAGTTGGCACACGAAAATACGCGACCTCTGTGCTCTCATGTTCTTGTTCATGTTCTAATTGTATTTGACTTACATTGCTTTCCGTTTTCAGAGACGTCAACTACTCACAGATATTTCAGTGCAAAGGGCGACGGCTAGAAAATATGATTAACAAAAATAATAGATATAAATAAAGAAGCACAGATTAGATTTTCCTACAGTGTCAGTATTCCACCAGGTTAACAATTAAAAAGGTGCGGTAATGTAGTGTAGTGTAATAATTAGTGACGTAAATAATGGTTAAACAAAGTAATAATAAAAAAAATGGGTGGGATTAGGTAAATTGGACACTCTAAATTGACCATAGGTGTGAATGTGTGAGTGAATGGTTGTCTGTCTCTATATGTGGCCCTGTGATGGACTGGCGAACTGTCCAGGGTGTGACCCCGCCTATCGCCCTATGTAGGCAGAGATTGGCACAGCACCCCGCGCGACTCTCCGGGGGAGGATAAAGCTGTAGATGATGGATGGATGGATGGATGAATCTGGCAGGTTTGTCCTTTTTGGGCTGTTGTAGAAATATGCTGGCGCAAGATGGCCCTACGTGAAGAAAGGCCCCTGCCAAAGATCACATAGAAAGGCCACAAAAAACAAATGAATATTTTAAAGTACACTTATGGGCAGTATAATCAATCTCAGTCAATAAGCCCTCCTAAATAATATAGACTGGACCTTTAGATAAATCACACACCTGCATCTGTATCACCACCACAGTCATTTCTTGGGCCATAACCCATAACCCCATAAAATGTCCTCCATATCCATAATTTACCTTTTGAGTTATGCTGTCTACAAACCGACAGAGAAAAAAAACAATCATAACCTCCTTGGTGGAGGTGACAAGCAGGTTTCATATTTCCAGAGACCACCGCCAACTACAGAACATGCAGTGATGTGCGATAAATGTATTATTTCTAGGTGGAAGGTGAGACGTTCTGTATATCCATATTTCCTCAGCGAGGCTGCTTCATCGAGCTGTTCTCCAGGATATCACAGCATGTCAACGCTGCAGCTGTCATGATAGCGGCACTGCAATGATTGTGGTGTTTGTGTTTTTTGCAGATCTGCGTCTGGCTCCCGGAAGAAGAGGAGATACAGGTGTGTATGACAAAATGAAAAACAGCAGAGCCAAACGTGCTCTGCTCTGCTCACTGTCATGATGGTGTGAATCAAGGCAAAGTGCTCCCGCGTGGAGTGCGTGTGTGTGTGTGTCATTGTATTTTCTGCATTATTGAGTACTGTTTGCTCAAAAGACAATGCAGTCCATATGGGCAGGTACAGTGATTTCTGTTTTTACAAAGGGTAATTTCCATTGCTTTAACGTTCGTGGCTTCATTATCTTCACACGTGACATTTTGTTTCCAGATCGGGCAGCCCCAAGAACAAACACAAAGACAAGACTAAGCAGAAAAAGAGGTGAGACTCACAGTGAATCCCTGTGATGCCATTTACATGATAATGCTGAGCTGCCACAGCGGCAGCATTTTTTTTGCTTTTCGCAATTAAACAACGCCTCACATTAATTATTCGTGAAACTGGATGCTCTGTGCAAATTCAGTATGCAGTGTGTGAGGGATAATTATAGCACAGTTTGTCCTCCGTACACAAAAAACAAACAGTCACCTCACTCACGAACAATGGGTATAATAGGCCCCACATGCAGTCTCATAAATTTATATTGGTATTTTACAGCTATTATCGCTGGCCCAGACTCACAGAGAATGTCAACAAGTGGAAAGCACAGAGTGCATCTCCTCTTTATGTATTATGTGCAAGTTCAACACAATCTCACTGTAATATATTGCTCCCTGTCTTAATTAGAATATATATTGAAAGTGTGTGGCGGTGCATGAACTGTTTTACATTTCCATGGATTGACAATTGAGCGTGCTGTGGCGTCTGTTTCATGCATATATATACATTTACATTACTGTATGTGTGTGTGTGTGTGTGTGTGTGTGTGTGTGTGTGTATATATATATGCATTGCTTTGTGTGTGTGTGTGTGTGTGGTGTGTGGTGTGTGTTTCATCCATCAGGTCCCCTGGTGAAACCCCGGGTAGGAGTTCACAGCGTCAAGGCAGCTGTTGCAGTTCCCGTAGCGCCTCCCTGTCCTCCACTCGCAGCACCTCCAAATCTCCTGCGAGGTATGATCACTCGATACGCGCACACACACACACACACACACACACACACACACACACACACACAAACACACACTCTCTCTCTCTCGGGTTTGCTTTCCTCACCGGGGACTTGCATTGACTTCCATTTATTTGGACAGCCTAATTAAAGCGTCATCCCTGACCTTAACCTTACCATGATTCAAATCTTAGCCCTAAACTTAACCAGTTGCTCAGAATTTAGTTTCTGCCTCATTGGAATCCAAGAGGACACGTACACACACGCACGCTTTCACACATGCTTTGTTTTGGCACGCACTGATAACACTGTGTTGACTGTCGAGCAGTTTCCCTGGTGACTGACAGTCAGTCTCTTTCTCGTACGTCGTACGTCAAGGTCACCGTGACCTCATGAAACACGTCTCACACACATCCGCTCCAGATAATGCAGGATGATTCAAATTCACAATAAAACGAGTTATTAATATTTAAATGCATAGCAATATAGCCTGTTGATTAATGGCAACTAATCCCTGAAGCTTCTAATTCAGTGGCGGCTGGTGATAAAAAAAACAAACAAACATAAAAGTACAAATTGAGGTATAATCTGCCAAATATTACCATCTTAAATGAAATCAGGATATTTTGAGGTATAAAAAAACACAATTAAACACATGCAATATAAATATAAATATAATATAAATTACAAGTCAATAATATAGAGCAAATGTAATTAAATAAAATAAACACCTGCAATTAAGTTTTATAAAAACACGTATTAATAGTTAAAGACTAAAGCGAATGGTACTCCAGTTTATTATTACACCAAATTAAATACCAGGTCTAAAAGAAACCCACAGGGAGAGCTTATTATTCTCCATATTTTCCACATTCACTCTTCTCAGCCATGACTTCATCCACAGTTTTTTTTGCGTTTCTCAGAACAAAACATTGCACACACAACAGCTATTAACTGACAACGCTTACAGTCCGCCTACATGTCTGTTTATATTCTGAGGTCACGTTTCTTTGGGATCCCAAATCCCTCTAATCTCCTCCCTGAAATGGTTGAATTAAACACCATGCGTGCCGTCCTGTGTCTTGACTGGATCGTCTAGTCCTTGCTCTCTCGTTGTGTCTGTGGTCTGCCATGTTTTTAAAATCAAGTCCGAGGTGAAAACCCTCCAGCGTGGATCAGGCTTAAGGTGAACAATGGCCGATCGTTCACCCTCTGACCCAGTTTCAGGTTGCTGGTTTCACCTGAGTCAAGGTGTGAACGAGGGTCATCCAAGAGACACAGTGTGCTATTGTGTGGGTGATGGACTTCATTATTGTTGTTCTGTGTGTGGCTGTTGTGAAAAGAGCTCAGGACAGCATTGTAGGTGGCTGAGTGATGGTTTCTCCCAGTTCGATAGCGTCCTTCACTCCTCTTTCAAACCATGTGTCTTCCCTGGCCAGAAAGCAAACATTATCCTCCTCAGAAACATCTGAAGGACAAGGGACAATCTTTTTAGGAAACTCCACTTAACTATCACAGGTGCAGTCACCTACAGCTAACTAGAGATGAAAATTGGTAATCCAGCCTAATATTTAGGGGTTTATGAGCACAAGCTTATCGCGCTTCATCTCTCGTTTTTGCCGTGCGGCTCTGCTCTTTCAGACTAAACTCCAAGCACAAGACTGATGATCCAAAGGTGTCCGGGACCTCGCTGTCCACTGGTCCCCACAGCCTCACCACGTGGCACAACGGGGACCACACCCAGCGAAGCCGCAACGGCAAGGCCGGCAGACTCAACCACGCTGACGGCGAGAAAGGGAGCGATGTATGTAATCTCGTCTATTTTGCTCCCACTCCCCCCCCCCACCTACCCACTGCAATGGTATTCACCACAGTTTTCAAATCAGTTTGATCTCTCTCTTTTGTGTTTGGTTGAAAATTCCCAACGTTGATATTGAAAGGTTTTTTTGCTCTTTCATCAGCAATTCCAAGGATTTTTTTTTAATCATTACTAATATTATTTTTGATGTGTTAAAGGCAGCTCTGTCCTGTATAAACCGTGCTGCTCTTGCTGCTTTTATTTGTGGCTCTCTTTGACACCTCTGCCATCTTGTTTTTTTGTTTGTTCTTGTTGTTTACCGGCAACAGAGGGAGGGAGCAAAGACAACCAAGGTTCTAGTGTCTCTGTTCTGCACACATCCTCAGAGTCACTGAGTAAAACAGCCACATTGTCACACAATGTTCCCGAATGAATGAGCAAAACGACTATTGTTTCATCTGAGCGGGTGCCTGCTGCAACATAACACACACAAAATAATACTAAAAGAAAACACTAAGCCAAGAATAGAAGAACAGGTATGACAACATAACACAAACATTTGCTCCCACTGAAAGCTTCATGTGTCAGTGACTTAAAAAGATTATATTCCAGTTTGCTTAAATGCAGTTCAACATATAAACAAGGTGCAGTTCACCATACCAGGTATCAGCCATTTCTGCTGAGCTGTATGGAACGTTTAAAGTCCCTAAATAAGAACAAATCAAACAGGAAAGTGAAATGCAGTACACAACTGGATCTGAAGCTGACTTCCTTTTAGATTTTAGATATAGATTTTTCCTTTTTTTTCATTTTGTTCTGTTATATGTAACAAAAGGCAACAGAGATGAATGTTCAGCAGCACATTGCATTTCTGTGTTGTCCAGGAGACGGCAATGTAGACCTGCCAGTCCTAAATGTCATTAGATATCATTAAAACCCCTAATGCATTACACAATGAAAAATAACAATAGTGCAGTCACAGCTTCCATGACTTCCTGTTGGCTGACCTACTGCAGGGATGCTATTCCTATATTTAATTTAAATATATATATATAGAACAAACTGTTAAGTCAATAGTAAAAGCATAATATGTGCTTTTATTTCTTTGTTTGATTCGTTTTTGTTATGCCACGTTAACATTCTCCATAACACCATTTATGCTGTGAATGAATGGATGAACGGATGAATGGAATGGGCCTTTTCTTTAGTTTTGTTCTCAAAAAATAAAACAACCAATGCACAATATGCTCATAAAGCCTACGGTGTTATGGATTACTCATGAACTGTGCCTTGTTAGTATCTGATTATTTTTATTTAAAAGGCCTGACCCGCCCTTGGTCTAGTCGTCCATACTATAGCTTATTATTATGTATGCATAAGATAAAAATGAAATACATGGCAGCAAAGGGATCACCTGTGAAACAAAAAACTAATCATCATGTAGACACTCCCTCCAATGACTTGATGTCTCCTATTTTCTAATCCTTGCATGTGTCTACGAGCTGTCATCTGATCGCTCTCCCTCTTTCTCTCTCTCTCTCTCTCTCTCTCTCACTCTCTCTCTCTCCTTTCTTTGTCATTCCTGTCACTTATTTTTCCTTATTGATTTACGTGGTATTTACCCATGAATAAATGCCCAAATCTTTCTGTCTCGTTTATATAAAAAGCACTCAAATGCTTTGGAACTGGACCAAGTAGGTTAAACTGGGTACGTGCACTGGTTTATTTTTGTTAATACCGTTGTCTTTCTTCTCAAGCACATGCTCTGCTCAGTGATAGATCCTTTTCTCCTACAGGCAACAACAATCAAACAGCTCCTGCTCAAACACCAGGGGGGTTAAAACACAAGCTCCTTCCTACCGTTTTTACTTTACCATGTCAACGTGCATGTTACCCCTATAGGTCTATAGGTGGCGGTGTATCTCCTATCCCTGACGTTCTGTTTCCACTCTGTCTGTTAAGACCAGTGGAGAATGGCAAGGGATGTCAGAAGAATAATGTTCTCTGTTCAGACGGGATTCAGTAAAAAGAAGAGCATTTTAATTGGCTCTGTGTAGTATTTAAGATGATGCTGCCCACCACCCCCCAACTAGATTTAATCTCCTCCAAAGGCTTAGAAACTGTCCTCAAGCTGACATCCTTTCACAAGACGCTGGTTACAGTATGTGTGGTAAATCCTGGATCTAAGTGAAGTCTGATGTTACTGCAGCAGTTGTGTGGTTTAGCAGATATTCTGTGTAGCAGCTCTGGTTTTCTACCATTAATCGCAGTGTGTGTACATGTTAGTTTTCCCTCAAGGCCTATTTGAGACTGTCTCACCCTCTGCAGGAGACACAGTCCTGGATGCTTCCCAGAGAAAAGCTTGAGGAGCAGATATGCACTGTTCTTAAGCAGGGGTGGTTAAGTTAAGTTAAGTTAAGTATTTGCCTGAACGTCATCGGAGGCACAACATCAGGACAAACTTGTCAGCAGACAGAAATAGTGGAAAGAAAAAGCCCTTCTTCTATTGGTATTGGTCGCTTGTGGGGGTTTTTTCAGTCACTGAAGTAAACACAAATAATCCAGCTCTGATCCTTTGCGGTGCAAACATTCCATTCAGAGCTCAACTCTGTGGGGGAAAAGGGAAGCAGCATCAAGAAAGATGGAATTAGTTTAAGAATGTGTTGTAAGTACAAAAAACTGTTTAGAAATGATTTCAAAAAGGCAGTGCATAGACTGTTTGGTAAAGCCTTTTTATGGGAAGCATCCGAGACTGTCTCCCACTCAGTTGTTGAGACAGTCCCAACCAGGACAAGTCATCCTCTTGCTCATTAATTAAGGATGTATTCAAACACTTGAGACATAAGTACACGGACTCTCTTGAAAATAACGAGGACAACTCACGCTTTTATGAACATGAATGTTATTTCAAAGGGACCCAATCCATTTTGAATGCAAGTGCCCTCCCTTCTCTTTGAGAGTTTAAACAGCAGATCTGACAGAGCTCCTCAAAATTATGTTTTTTTTCTGAAGTGTTGTTGTATAAGGTACTGACACACAGTTTTTGCTGTGTGGATGAATGATCCTGTGCTATAAACCAGTCCGAGACAAGGACATTTGCTCCCAGTAAAAAAAGGAGACAACAATAGATTTTATGCACCACTTAATGTTATCATTAGACAGCGTTTTTTCCAAAAGAACACTAAGGTTTAAAAACTGCTTACTGTTTCACACCAAAGCCCAGAGACAAAAATCTGGATTTTTACCTCACATCTACTCTGCTGGTAAACTCTGAAATATAAAACGTATGAAATCTTAAACTGAAAGTCGCAAAATGACACATTTGAAGTTACTGGTGGGGTAAAATCGCTGAACTTCACTGTGGACTTTGGTGTGGAGAGTGTTACAAAGTACCATAACCTTCACTTTCCAGTCAGGATAAATTAGTTAAGAAATTCTTAGCGTATTGTAGGTTTAAATAGATGTGCCCAAAATCTGTTTTTGGGAGTATCCTTGTTGGCAGCCATGAGTCAGTCGGTGCGTTTACATGCGCGTTCAAAGTCCTGTTTTAGTCGAACTAAGATAATAATTTTCCTTAATGTCATGTAAACGTGCTAGTCTGACTAAAATCGAGTTAGTCTTAGTGGGACTAACATACCTGGATAATGCGGTTCATAGTCTGATTAAGCTTAGTCGGACTGGAGACAGACTTCAACCAACATTTCAGGCCTGGAATTCATACGGCGGCTACGTCTTTCTTCAAACAACACAATAACCACCAGAGTCATGCATCGATCTAACCTGGATCAGGATTAACACAATGTTTCTGTGACATAAATGTCAACAGGGAACTGATTCAATAGGAGTCAGTTTATAATCGGACTCTGCAAGTCGTCCAATTGCCTGTCTTAGTCGGACTAAGGCCTTAGCTCAGTTAAACTGTGCACGTAAACGTACTGACTGTCAGTGAGCTTTCATCTTCTCCTTTCCTTCTACTGGTTTTCAATTCTGGAGGCCAGAATGTGGTGCTCAGTGCAGCTCAGTCCTTGCCGACTATGTGTCAGTACCTCATATAACCACACCTCCCCCCCCCTCCTCCACCACAACTCTGTTTATCCTGATGAGTAAGACAAACATTGCTTTGAAGGAAGTTGGGCTGACATCCAAAAGAAATCATACAGAATGCAGAATTGCTGCTGCTGAAGAAGATCCAGGCCAAAATGAGACTGGGTCCCTTTCAAATGAGATTATTCTCTCAGTCGTCCATTGTAGCAGTCACTGTCCCCACCCCCCTGACACTCTTCTACCCTTGTCTCCTCCTCTCCTCCCTGGTCATCTGTGTCCTGTGTGACTCGCGTCTCTCACTTCTTGTTGTCCTGACATTTTTCTTTCATATCTGCCAGCTCTGCATGCTCCACCCACACCCACCTCCTCCTCCTCCTCCTCCTCCTCCTCCTCCTTTCAGCTCGACATGGATGTCCACTAATATGACAATTATCTCGACTCGCTTACCCACCCTCCATCCCCACCCTGTTTTGACACAAATATGGCTGCATTTGTTCAAGCGAAAAAGACAAATCAAATCATGTAGCTTTTAGATTCATCCTTTGTTTCTAATTTCACGTTGATTTTTTTTTTTGTTTTTATTTATTTTTTTTTCAATTCCATGTGGATTTTTGTTTCTTTATACTTTTCGGTTTGTTTAGTTCTCCTTAGTCTCTGGACTAAAATATGTAGCTTTGATACTAAAAGAGGTCATTGTCTTTTTCCCATTTCGCTGCGGAGAACATTCCTTTCTCCTTTTTTGTTCCTTTTTTCTTTCTTTCCTTGTTTCTGTTGATATTGCATACGTGTCACTGATTGAAATGGAAGGTAGGTAATGCTTTGCCTACGCACGTGATCTTTATGCAGATGAGAATGTGACAAGCACCCTAGCCTGAGTGACGTCAATGTTTCTCTCTCTCTCTCTCTCCTTCGCTATCATTCTATCTTTTCTCTTTATGTTATTTACCAATGGTCTCTAACCAAATTAATTTCACTTCATCAGTTATGATTTGACTCTTTAAAGATTGGATTACATAGAGCTCTGGTTTTTCTCTTTCCTCCTTAACTTCATTCTGAAGTCCAATATCCCGCTCTATCTTCCAGGTCCACTTTTTTGCTTTCTTTCAGTTTTTTGGTATAATGCATTTGTGTTTGTCCAGCATCTCTCTGTCTGTTGGTGAATTAGTACATCCTCCATATGATTTTCACCATATTGATTTCCACGACTGTTTCTAACAAAATGTCATAAGCACCAGTGGTTGTGTGTGTCTTATTATATCAGCACACAGACGTCTTCACTAGAGCAGAGGGGGGGGCTCCTCTCTGCCAGGATCAGTAGGTGTTTTATTTGCTGTACCTTCGGTCAAAAACCAGTCCAAGTAGCACATGATAATTGACGTGGAAGTTTCCAGCTAAATATATGCTGTCATTTAAAACACAATGTTTCCTCATGACCTGCTCGGAATGAGCAGCAAATAACTGTGGCTCATTTTTCGGTATCTAAACTTATTCACTTCAACAAACTGAAACTGTACATAGTTAAAATAATACGGCTGGCATTACTCTGTGTTTCCTTACTGTCAACAAATCTCTTGCAAAGACCAAAGCCAAACAATCTTATTCGTCTGACGATACTTTGGTTAGTTTCAGTTACAAACCATTCAGGTAAAATGTCTCATCTTAATTGCATTTGTGGGGCAGCCCATAACCAAGCAGGTAAGAGAACTTGGCTTGTGACCAAAGGGTTGCCGGTTTGAGTCCCAGGGGGGACACATCCAGTGTTCTCATTGTGGCTTGGGCCCAAGTCCGGATAAATGGGAGGGTCGTGTCAAGAAGGGTCACCAGCGTTTAAAAAAAACAACAAATCTCTGCCAAATCAAATATTAAGTCAAGCTTCAGTTCAATATTTACTGTGTCGTAGATTGTAAACAACGATGGAGAATTAGCAAATGAGATGCCATCTAAATACTAACTACAATACTCAGTCTTTGAATTGTTTCTAACAATTACAAGTTGCATTTTCTTAAATTGGCACAGAACAATCAAAGATAGAAGGATTCAATTATTGTTCACTAATTGCATTTTGTATTTTAAATTTGGAACATATTCATTGTTCAGCCCTAGTTACAGCTGTGTTGTACAATACATGGACTCATGGGAAGTCCTCATTCATTTTGCAGAGATTTGATCATAAACCACACATTGGTTTAAACTAAATAGAATAAAATGATAATTATTATTATAATAATAATAATAATAATAATAATAATAATAATAAAAATAATAATAATAATAATAATAATAGTAATTATGACTCAAGATGAAAGTAATCCTGAGGGTAATATCAACATATCTACTTTAAAAACCTACATGCAAATCCATCGTGGATGAGATATTTCACAGTCTAAGTCAAAGTTATCTCTCCATGTTGTATTATTATAGTGAATAATAGTAAACTGAAACACATTTGGTTCTCTAGTATTAAAAGAACAAGTACAAACCTTATGTCGCCACAAATTAAAAGAGTATGCGTTCATTGTAATGGAGGAACACGGCACTCGGGGCACAATGGTGTGTGTTTTAAACAACACAACTATGAACTATATCAAATAAATACATATTTGTTGAAGGACATTTTACCCGGGCAAAGGAACGACGACAACAACAATATGAAAACACAGACGGCAAAGAGCATACGGAGGACACACAATACACAGAAAACATGGGATTGTTAGTTATAGTTGACAGTGCATGAATACATAATACTGCCAGCCTTTTCCCTTTTAGTACAAATGTTACTTTAAAAACAAGTTTCAATTCAATCAAGTTTAGTAATAAAACAAAAATAAACCACATTGTTATTGTTTAATCAGTTCAGTACTTTTTAAGGTTCTTGCGTGAGTCAACCTCTCCCCAAAATAACACCCCGTGGTTGCCAGAAAAAGAGTCAGTCTCTGTAATAAACCAAGTCCGAGGAACTACATTAGTGGGGAACTCCAGTGTCTTGTATGAAGGAGGCCGTGAGCAGGTAAAAGCTCAGGTTTTCTACCTGTTGTAGATTCTATGGAGAGAGAAAAAGGGTCAACGGAATAAACCTTTAACTCTCGCCAGTCGCCAGTTGCTCTCTGATGTTCAGGACCATGAGCGCGCGCGGAGGATTGACTCTCTGTGTGAGGGACTCCCCTGCACATAGTGGTTTTCCTCTTTGCTTTTGAGTTCTTTTCCATTGATGTCCATGCATTGTTTCATGAGTCACTGGCAGGGAAGGGTTTTGTGTCTTTTTCTCTTGCATTTTGTGAATCTAATGATGCACTTATGTTGCCCCACTTTTCCCTTTTCTTCATACCTTACCTACTAAAGGAGGGAATACCACTTTATTGGTAAGTGGATGTTAACCAGAAGGGAGTAAATCAAGAGTAACCATTTAAAAAAAAACAAAAAAAAACAAAGAAAATGGGTCGCTGTTCACATCTCAGCAAATGTCTTCAGGAAAAAAAATCCAGACAGAGAAATTTGAGTAGCAGAAGATTTATTTGATTCGATTGATTCAATAATTGTGATCTTTATTTTGTTCCTTCCATTTCTGTGATGTTCTGTCAAGTTGTCTTCTCTTTCTGTTCTTTTTTTTTTTTCTTTTTTCTTTTAAATCATTACTAAAATAACTGAAGAAGTCCTCTTTTTCTTCTCTACACAATCTGTAGCTCTGTACTCTCTGCCTCTGCTCTTTAACTTATTTGGGTCACAGTTTTTCTTTTCTTTTTCTCCCTCTCTTCCTTCTCCTCTTAGTTTTTTTTTGTTTGTTTGTTTTTGCGATTATGTTTTCTTCAACTCATTATGGTTTTGCATGCCAAGTATTGCATGCGCTGCACCATAGAGGACTATCTATAAGCCATATGGAGAAAACCTAGCTCTTTTTCTTTTAGATGTTTACCTTCTTTTGGCAAGTACACCGTAGCTATCAATCACCAACCGGAAAACTCTCTAATGCTCCTTTTGTCCTTTTTCTTTTTTCTTTTTTTCCCCCCCTTTGTTGGTCATCATTTCTCTACAGAAGCTCCATCTGTTGACTGCTGCCTCTGCAAGCATCCAGTCCAGTACTCTGCTGAGAGAGCACAAGCTCCACAGCGCCCCCAGCAGGAGCCAAACGGGACCAACGTGTGCAGCAGGAGAGGCTGGGAGTGTGGACGGCAGGAATGCAGCTGTAGGGAGCTCCGTTTCCCAGACGACTGGGAGGAGAGGGAGCCAGAGAGGCCAGAACAAGAGCTCCCACTCCCCGGCTCACAGCAGCGACTCAGCCCATTCCCTGCACAACCACACTCACAGAGGGAGGAACTCCCGTCACCAGAAAAAGTGAGCTTTCATGAAACTTATCATAGCTGGGTAAGTCGACTTTAGCCGAGCTGCTTGAGATAATTACTCCGTATTTTCCGTCACTTGCATCAGGACGAAAGGAGGCCACTCCTCCAAGCGTCACCACCGCACCAGCCGCGGTCAGGCGCACCATCGGAGCCCGTCGGCATCTCCGGGGCGACACTCGCACACGTCAGCCCGGAAGAAAGAGGAGTCTCGGAGCAAAGCCAACCTCCGACAACGCAGCAGCTCCTGGAGCAGCGGCCGCTCGTCCTCACACTCGGCATCCAGAGACAGAGGCCCGAGCAAGGCCAAGTCCCCTCACAATCGACAAAACAACTCCAGGTGAAACATCGCCCTCCTCCTCCTCTTCTTCTTCTTCTTCTTCTTCTTCTTCTTCTTCTTCATCTGGCTTCAGGTCACCACAACAAATCCTCTCATGTCCTCTCCTGTAACACTACCTGTCATGTCCTCCTTCACAGCATCCATGGTCTTCCTCCTCCTGCCTCTTCAACATGCTTTGTCCAATATAATCAAATGTCCCTACTCGGCACGTGACCAAACCATCTCAACCTTGACTCTCCTTACTTTACCTCACACTGTTCAACCTGAGCTGTCCCTCCAATATTCCATCCATCCATCATCTATCACTTTATCCTCCACATGAGGGTCACGGTGGGGGGGGAGCTGTGTCTCAGCTGACATGGAGCAATCGGCAGGTTCCACCCAGGACATTTTGCCAGTCCATCACAGGGCCCCATGTAGAGACAAACAACCACTACACCAACCATGTGGTCTGTCCCTCCAATTTCCCGGTCACCCCCCGGCGAAAATCTAAGCACCTTGTCTCTGCCAGTGTCTTTTAGACAGTCCAACTCTCTCCAAGCCTTACATAGCAGGCCTCACTACCTTCTTATAGACCTTCACTTTCACTTATGCTGCTATCCTTCTGTCACACGTCAGCCGTGACACTTCACCCACTCTTCTTCACCTCTCTTATGCACAGAAACATCACTCTGTCTCTCTCACTCACTCACTGCTTTTTTGTTCTCTTTGTCCTGATGCACGTGCTTGTTGTGCAGAGAGAGGGACAGTCCCAACCGCTCCGACACCGACAGCCGGGCTCGCCGCCGCTCACGCAGCTACTCGCCCATTCGCAAAAGGAGAAGAGACTCGCCCAGCTTCATGGAGGCTCGCAGGATCACCAGGTAATATTATGTTGAATATACTCTGAATATAATGCCTTTTAATGTTTAACAAAGCGTGCGTCTTCCCTCCTCCTCCACAGACGAGTCGACGCTTAAATACTGTGTTTGATTGTTGTGCTTGACATGTTTGTGTTTAGTAATTAAAAAAAAAAGAAATAAAGACAAAAGTTTTCCTTGTCAGCTGTACTTTCTCATACGTGTGTGAGCAGACATGGGTGAAACACGTCTACCTTGTCATCTTTCACTTCAGTCTTAAAGGTCCTGATGCCAGGACAACGGGATGCTGCCGAACTGAGCTGCCGCAGGCTCGTTACCGTGGTAACAGTTGCTGCGCAGCAGGGACCCCTGTAGTCTTGACTCCTGAAACGCGGCTGAACAGCGAAAGGTTCCCCTGAGTAAACCTGTCCTCCTCTCTCTCTCTCTCTCTCTCTACTCCTTCCTTCATCTCTTCCCTGATATTTACACCTGTCCTAACGCTGCATCCCACTGTGATTATGCACTAACCAGGTAACACAGGGATACGGGGATGAAAGTGCTATCAAGGTGTATTAAAGCTGGTCCACACTTACTGCAGAAGCTGCAGGGACCAGGCGGAAACACATCAGCTAAACCTTGATGGCACTTGGCTCTCCTCACACTGCTGATTTCTTTCTGGGTGTCATTGGCCTCCACTGAGAAGAAGAGGTTCTTTCGGGAGCTAACCGCTTATTTACCTTTCAGGAAGCACTTGTTGAGTGGCAGTCTGAGCTAAAGCTTAAACTAACAATATACTTTTCTGTGCTCTGTGTGTGTGCGTCTGCTTGTATGTGTGTGCACAGTTGTGTAACCCATGGGGAGTGAGGAACATTTTGGCTGGTCCTCACATCTTTAAAGGGCTTTTCGGGGTTTAAGACGTAGTTTTAGGGTTAGGGTTACATTTGGGTTTAGGTCAGGATCAGACATTTAGTTGTGATGGTCAAGGTTACGGTAAGGGGCTAGACTCGCATTATGTCTATGAGGGTCCTCACTTTGAGCACCAATAATAATAATAAACTTTATTAGGCACTTTTCATACAATAAAAGAAAAATAAAATTAAAAAAGAAATAGATCCAAATACAATAATAAAAAACCTGCTGTTTTAATTTTGAAATAAAACAAAAGATGCAAATAAAACAGTGAAATACAACACAGGGTGGAATAAAATAGGAAAAGGCTTAAAACCCCGTTTTAACTTTAAAATAAACTAAAAATGCAAATAAATAGACTTCATATGAACCCAAAAGGCTTATGTGTGAAATACATTTACAAAGACAAAGTTAGTTTTTGTTGGTTTTGTAAACAGTTTCAGTTAGTTATTGTTTTATTTTTATTTCAGTTAACAGAAAACAGTTTTTTTTTTTTCAATTTTAGTTTTTACTTGTTTTGTTAGTTTTTGTTAACTTTAATAACATTGATCCTAACCACAATTCCTCTGGTTGTGTGTGTGTGTCACTACCTTTCAGATCCTGTACTGATCTCTCACCTCAGTAACCGTCTCTGCACTGAGCAAACAAATGTAGTCTTAAAGCATCACGTGATTGACATTAACTATCATTTAACATAAGTTTCAGATCACACTGACACTAACTCCTCAGACTTGTCGCCTCAGTCTGACGTAAACGTTGACAGTGTGTCCCCTCCCTCCTTTGTCCCCCAGTGCTCGAAAGCGGCCGATCCCGTACTACCGGCCCAGTCCTTCCTCGTCCAGCTCCGACAGCAGCCCGTCGCGGTCCAGCCGCAGCCGCAGCTACAGCAGCTACAGCCGCAGCCGGAGCCGCAGTCACAACCGCAGCCAGAGCAGGAGCCGCAGCTGGAGTCGCAGCCGCAGCCGGAGCTGGAGCCGCAGCAGGAGCCACTCCCGCAGTCACCACAGTTACTACAGCCGCAGCAGCTACGACAGCCCCGGCTTCTGAGGGAAAACAAAAGCAAACAGATAAGCAGCTCGAGTTGAACTGACTTTACTCCACACCGGTTACTCTATACCTTTCACAAGCTCTCGACAGTGTCCACACGCCTGCTCAGTCCGAGACTCCCGAGTCCTTGACCTGCGACTATTATCCCTCTCTTACACAGAGCCGCGGATCAAAGAGGAGAAGCTTATTTAACAGAGCACATTACTATAAATTAGGTGTCACTGTTCATATCGTCACACACCGTGTATTATCGGTTGTCATACATTGAATTGGTGGAGCCCAAAGAACAAATATTGCTGTATGTTAGCACGTCCTTTCCCTTCTGCCACAAAACAACCAAAATGAAACTTCCTTCTTTATCAATATACAGTATATATACATCTATATCCTAAAACTAGGAGCTGAGTAGAAGACATAAAGATGGCTTACTGTACTACTCCCCCCCCCCCACCCCTTCATCATGTACTCATCTCCCCCAAAGACTTTCATTTCACCGAAGCACACAGATCAACAGTGGTGAGTACAAAAGAAAAGACAGCCAATGAATTGGAAGCAACGAAAAAAAAAGCAAAAGCAAAAGAAAAAAGGGGTCTTTTTTTATGATGAAAATTGTACTGTATAGGTTTGTCTGTATAGATATAAGTTCCGGCTTTGTAAACTATGCACTGTATATTCCATATAGTTTTGAGGAGGTTTTGTTTCGCATGATGCATCAGCAGAGTCTTGCTGCTCGTAGGAGAGAAACTCTGGAAATGAAGGTGTGTGCGCTCACAGTCCTGCAAACGAAAAACTTGTATTATGTACTTTTACTCTTTTTCCCTATTTAAATTATTATGTTTATTCTGATAATCCTGTGTGTGTGTGTGCGTGAGTGTATGTGCGTGCACACATGTGTGCATCTGTGTGTGTGTGTGTGTGTGTATGTATGTAGCCTGTACCTCAGGCTGCTGTACGGTACTGTACAGGAAAACTGTCTGCAAAAATTCTCCATGCACTCATGTTGAATTGACCACGGCTATTTATGAATCTGTTGTATTTATTTGTTTTATTTATCAGGCTATTTATGAATTATTTAATGTATTTCTTATTTTTTTGTTGTAAAGCAGCGGGGATGTGCTTTGAGGATGAGATTGCTGCAGGTGTTTTACCATGTTTCACACACACACACACACACAGTCTGTCTCTCATTCACTTTAGCAAACAGCAGCAGCAGCAGCAGCAGCGTGTAGATTTGCTGCATCATGTTTACGATGCTCTGATTTTTAGCCAGTGGAACTTGAGTCTTCATCTGCCGTCATTCCCACCACCACCACTGCCACTATGGCACCCATGACCTACTCTAATGTTTTATTTTAAAGCGAGCCACGTCCTCTAATTAGCAGCGAGGTGTCAGTCTGAAGTAGAACTAAAATATCTCACGTCGTGTGTGGAGAGGATGGTCCATGATCCCTCTCTACTGTATGTTTCACCACCACTACACACTCTAACCCCTTTTAAAAATGGGTCACACTGTGTTTCCCTTGGTTACCAGCTTGAAAAATGAGGATATATACATATATATATATATATATATATATAACCATGTTGTGACCAATAGTTTAGGGAAGTTAAAGTCCCCAGGACTTTTTTTCAAGGAACTAAAAGGTTTCTGTTTTATTTGTGTTGCTACCTGCGTCCAAAGACCAGATTAAGCAAATAGCCTGATGATGTGAGCCACAACAAAATGGTTTGATTAATACAAAACTGCGTCATAGCAACACTTCAACGATAGAAAACATGGAGACTTAAATTGTGCTGCTGCTAACCCTGCTGCAGGAATAAAAACAAAACAAACAAAAAAAAAACTGAGCATTTGTAACAAAGTGAAACATGAAATGCTGAACTTTAATCGTAATTAACATTTTACTCGCCAGTGCTGGAGCATAATGGGGCATTTCATTTCTAATGCTGCAAGCTCCACACAAAATGTTCCAGAACTTTCAGAAAGTTGGGACTTTTTGGGGATAAAGATATTTCCCCAGAAACTGAATGTTGACACTGGTCCCTATTGTCAGATGTGCTGTGTTCCTGCTAAAGGTTCTTAAATATGGGGTAAAGGTCCTGTGGTCAAAAATGCTGCTTCTGTAACAGCGACTCTATAGCGCCCCCTCACTGTCTCCAGCTTCAGTGGTACGTTAAACAAACTGGCAAAACAATCAGGGATCACCCTCAGTCTTCCTTAACATTCGCCCAGTCTCACGCAGTGTTTTATTCCCAGTGTGATTCCCTACAAGTGTAATACTCTGCAAACCTGTTCATTTATTCCGAGTATAACATTAGACCTTTGGTTCTACACGTCTTTCTTTGTAATGTTCAAGTTACTCGACCTGACAATAAACACAAACACATGGGGAAACAAAAGTTCTTCTGCGCTCGTTCCTTTTCTATCCAGCGCTGATGTGTCTCTTTCTCGGTGTGGGGTCAGTTTATATATATAATATATAAATGAAATAAGCAACAGCACAAAATCAAAATACAAAAGGGGACGATCAATGACAACCTGAGAAAAGAAAACACAATGATTTATTTTACATTTCTCTTTTCTAATTTCATATATTTTATATATATCATATATTTCATATAGATATATGTTTGACTTATATTTCTGAATTGTGCTGGCAAAGAATTAAATCTTAATCTGTTTAATTATAACCTTTCAGTGGACAATTTCTCAATATTTCCCCCCTAGTTCATTGCGTTGTGATGTGTTTTAAACAAGATCAGTGTGTGTGAAAGTGTGCGAGAGCGCTCTAGTGGCCATTTTGAGAGGGAATTACCCACAGTTCATAAGGTGCAGGTAACAATCTAATCAGAGACTGATGTTTTTTCTGCAATGAGACACTGTAACGTTATTAAAACGTACGTATGAATCTTACATGATCCAAAAAGTAGACCTACTCGAGAGCAAGCGCAGCCTTATTAAATCAGACCACCAATACATCCATCATTTTGTAAGAGTTTCAGGGAAGCATCTCGTTTCATCCGTGAGTTGGTGAATCCTCTTTTAGCCTCCACAAACCAAACCTGGTGCAAGGACTGCATGTTGTTTGAAATCCCAAAGTCATTGGGGGTAGAAGAGGAATCCTCAAGAAGTAGCTGTGGACATTCCCACATATGGTGGAACAGAGACCTCTTCTGGTGCCTACATTTCATGTCAGGATGGAATGATATCAAGTCTCTTAGCTATTCAGTTGACTGTTTGGGTTAAAGAACAAGCCTCCGATTCTACCTCCTGTGTATTATTCACCTTTAGAATAGTTATCTACAAACAATTGATACTAGTACCTCGTCGTCTGAGGGTTCTATATCACTATTTTCTTAGTTCTTCAAATGACAATGATTAGTTTCTTCTCATTATAAAGATCCGACACCTTGACTACACCTTGGTCAGACCACATTCTTAAAACCTGAACAGGTCCATCCATCCATTTTCTCCGGTGTTGTCCTCCACATGAGGGTCGCAGGGCTGCTGATGCCAATCCCAGCTGACATAGGGCGATTCACTCACATACGGGCAATCCCAAGCGCAGATAAAAGGGTGGGTTGCATCAGGAAGGGCCATGGGAATAAAACTCGACCTCTAGAGATGGAGAAGCTGAAAGAAAAAAACAAACTATCCTGTTGAACGCCTTTTCTTCGTCCAACGAAGGCTATGTGTTTCCCCAAAAAAACATTGAAAATCCATCTTACATTATGAAAGCAATGCCTGCTTCATCTAATCTAATTAAGAGCCACATTCCCTGGTATCACTAGTAATGTCATTATTGCAATGTTTAGTGAGGGGCGAAGAGAACCCTTTGCAAGCAAACGGTATTAATTTAGCCTTTTCAAATGTTTATAATTCAGTTGGGAACCCCTAATGAACCCACCCATTAAGGGGTTTTCCCTCCCTTTAAGTCGCAGGTGTCAAAGAAAGCACTTTTCATTTGAAATTCTGTGAAATATCATCACAAATATCAAAGTCTTAGGCCCCAAGATGACGGTGGAGAACACATCTGTGAAGTGTCTGTGTCACTTCCTGTCGTTTCTCTTAATGACTTTCACATGGGGTCAATTAACCCCGCCCACCAATTAACCCCGCCCACCAGCATCTCCTTGAGTCTCTCACCTGGCCTTTCTCTAATGGATGACGCATTAAACTTGAGGTAGAACTACTTTAAACTCACTTTATTCAAAAATGTGCGGTGTCTTGATAAACAAATATCTAGAGGAGTTTTCTCATTGTAATGTATTATTGTTATTTCTGTCGTAATCTACACCGAGAATATCTTTTGGAGTTATATTTTACCCTACATGGGATTATGTGTTTGTCACCGATGGCTTTTATAATCTACCCACGATGCAGAGTCACACAGTAGTGGCTGCAAACAGTGTCAGACGAGGAGCTGCTCCATCTGCTGCTGCCTTATATGGTAAACCTGTGTCTCCTGTGTAAATCTCAACACGGTACAATGTTTTCAACACGTAAGAACCACATGGGAAGTCAGCGGTTATTGAAGTTATAAGTCACATGTGACTTCATTGTATTGTCCGTATTCACATGTGGTTACAGGGTCACTCTTAAATACTGGGGAATCGTTGTCGTGCCTTCAGTGTTTTGGTTTTTAAATAACTTTTATGATGTTGTGTTACTTTGCATTCATGGCCCAAGTTGTCATTCACCAGTGTAACTAATATGTGGCTGATGATAAATCTGTCACGTCACAGCCTATATTGGACCCCGTGCAGGGCCATGTCAGAAATAGCATGTTCAGTCTGAGGCTGCATGTGCGTGGAAGACTTTAAACAGCCTCTCAGATTGTTCTGGCAGTTTCTGATGTCCAGTGTGTGTGTGTGTGTGTGTGAGTGTGTGAGTGAGAGGGCAGGTTCAACAGTACAGCTGTTACAGAGGGAGGGAGGGCCTTCCTGTTAGATTCCATTCATGTGCTTCGCCTGCCACAAATAGACATTCGAGTAACTTCTATAATGGTGTTTGGGGGGGGGGCTGAGAGATGTGAGGGCCCCGAGTCAGAGGGGAGGACTCTCAACTCTGATGACAGGGTGGTGGCTTCTGTGTGTGTGTGTGTATAAAAGCCCAGCTGAGAGGCAGACGCCACACTGGAGAAACCTTTTCAAACAGGCCAAAGTCAGCAGCTCTTTATCACAGCAACAATAACAACAAGCCCTAAACACAGCAGCCATGGCCGAGAGACGGATTCCGTTCACGATGCTCCGCACCCCGAGCTGGGACCCTTTCCGTGACTGGCACCACAGCCGCATATTTGACCAGGCCTTCGGCATGCCGGCCGTGCCAGAGGACATCGCCGCATTCCAGGGCACCCACTGGCCGGGGTACATGCGGCCCCCCATCCTGGCCCCAGACATGGGCGCCATGATGCCCCAAAGCCCCATGATGTATCCTGGTGCCATGATGGCCCATCAGGCACGCGCCCTTTCCCGCCAGGTGAGCAGCGGCGTGTCGGAGGTCAAGCAGACCCTAGACAGCTGGAAGGTGTCGCTGGATGTCAATCAGTTCTCACCTGAGGAGCTGGTGGTGAAGACCAAGGACGGTGTGGTGGAGATCGTTGGTGAGTGTTTCCCTCAGTATACTGTATACAGTATGCATGCACTATAATCCTCGTCCCAGTATACAGGCACTAGATGGGAAACCAGTTATTGGCTGGAGTGCATCTTCAAGTGGGTGAAATTAATGTAAGGCTGTTTCCAATCTTCTTATTGTCCATTAACTTAAAGATATTCAATTATTTAACCCTTTAACACATAAGCCTTAAAATGTCCGTCTGGACTTTTTAGCTTCATTTACCCACAAATGGACCAGAGAATGTCCTGTGAGCTAAGTGCTGTCGCCCAGTATAAAACATATTTTACAATTACATTTTTTTGAGTATTTGTCTCTTATTGTTCAAAAACAGGCCAAAAAATGGAAACTTATGTACAGGAGTTCTTCCCACTCTCTCCTCCGCCGGCTTCCTGAAAGAGCACGAGTGAAATTACCATAAAACCACATGTTAGCTTTGACCTGCAACTTGTCAGATTTCAGAAACGGTTGGAATTTCGGTTGGCACATGCTCAGAGCGCCCGCCCCCTCCCTGAGTCTCACTCTGGACCAATCACATTATCTGAGTGAATTTTGATTTAGCACAGTTTTAGTTTTGTTCCGTTTATCATGTAAAAGTACAGAATGTGATGCTGACTTCATGCTATTGTGTGCAGCCACTATTTCACTGACTGAAGTTTATGATTATGTCGTTCCACCCACCAATAACACAACTTAGTGGCACATCAACGTCCTAGTTTGCCAGAAGAGTCATTCAAACACAGCGAGCTGCAGCTGTGGGTCAGACATGCAGAATGTTAAGTAACATTAAGTGCAGTATTACACTTTAAAGGCCTTGCATCTCTACCACACAAGCAAAATAAGAGTCTGCATTAGAGATGGATTTACAAAAAAAACATTTGGAATCAGAATTTGAAGACAGATGCTGACGTTCGAAGACAAAGTGTTTTGAATGTGGACTGCAGTGCCCACTTTCTATGTTATTATGATATTAAATGAAATGAAATATCCGAGGTGATGGCGGTAATAACATAGGGCACTTGGGTGTACTGTGTTTTTACCAAGTCAAAGATGCATCGCTGCAGAGTTGCACAACATCCTTTTTGACTGATTATGTGGGATCCAGTTCATTGGAGGGCGGGAGGCGTTTGGATGCATGCCTAGAGTCTGTGCAAAACAATTCAATGTGTGGGAGTCGACTCTTACAGCAGCTCACAGTAAAAAAAAACAAAATTCTCAACATGAAATGTATTTTTTTTGTTATTTTATTGTCGTTGCTTGTGAAGCAAAGCAAAAGCTGCAAACCTGGAGGTGTGGAATAGATGGCGTAATGACTCAGCTCTCTGAAACCTCAGAGAGGTCCCTTTGGGCCTCTGTGCCCTCACTCTCCCCGTGTGTCTTGCTGCTTTAAAAGGATTGCTGGATCGCGTCCAGGCGCAGGGTTCAGGGACACACTGTCTATCGCAGACTCTCTCACAGGCCAGAGGCCGGACACGCAGGGGACAACAAAGACAAACAAAGCCTGCTCATGTCTTTTATGTGCCGGCGGTAACGGGTTATCATGTTCGCTCTTTATGTAAGACTGTAAGACGTGACCAGATGAGTTAATGAGCACAATTAAAATGCACCATACCTAATTTATGCCACTGTGGGTCTAAACAATAGCAACGCCTGATTTCAGGAATCAGTTTATAGGATCATGGGATGCACTGTTGTGTTGAGCTCCGAAAGTGCAGCAAGTGGCAATAAATTATCGTGATCCAAAATTGACAAAAGACAACTTCTTCACTCTGATGTTTCATAGCAGGTTTGCCCCAGAAGTTAACAATGCAATTAAATAGCAATTTAAATGGATCTTTATGGGTTTAAAGTAAATATATAACATTGGTGTTGTGATTTTTAGATATTTCAATGCGCAGATGTTGCATATTGTATCTTTAATTATCTTTTCTGCTAATAGTTAGTCGTTTTTTTATTATTTTTATCCTGGAATTTGCACCATTTCACTCATCCATTGAGCTGGGTGCTGTGGTAGCATGACTCCACATACGCACAGTGGCTCAACTTTATTATTTCTGGTCAATAGTACAAGAATATCACATACAAAAATGACACACTACACTGAGCCTTCTATATATTGCACTGCATGACAGCTGCCGTCCGGGGGTTCCCACACGTTGGTTGACATCAAATTCAACGTTCCAGGATCAATTCCCTCAAAATTCAAGGACTGAATGTGCCGACACAGCTTAAGATGGGAGGGCCATTGTAAAGGGAATTGTAAGCGCTGCTTCGCCCATGGTGTCTTCTTTTATTGATTTGCAGCACGCCCTGCATCTGGCCAAGTGATTGTCCTTGGGATCTTTCATTTGGTGACTCTTGATCTCTTGATCTTGGAATTTGCATTTCCCAGGCGTCACGTCATTTGCTCTCTGTTGCCGCGCGTTGCTTGCTCATTGTCCTGCATGGAATCAGTGTAAAGTGTTCACAACACCGCTAGTAATTAGGACTCAACGTTTGTTTTACGTAAGGCCAAGTCTCCATACATCAAGCAATGCAGGGCATGATGCAATAGGTGGCGTCATAACAAACATGGGAGATATTTACCTAAATATCAACTTAACTTCTTTCTTGCACAACATTCAAGCACTTTAGATGACCCATGTCTTTTTTAGGATTTTCAAAAACTTTCCAGGGCCTGGAAATTTCCTTTTCCAATTCACAAACTTTCAAGGAACTGACCACGGGAACCTTTACCAACCCGTTGTCATAACAGATGTATTTCTGTAGAGCCGTACGCACGGCGATTTTTCCAGCATTACAGTCGAGCAATCTGAGCCCTTGAGAGACTGATGGGACAGGATTAAGACTGCCGGGATCTTCAGTGGCCGTGCAAGATAAAAATACCACCACAAAAGATGCCTCTACCCCCGTCACCAGCCTCTGAGCTAAAACTGAAACGGCTCCTGTCTCTGGCTAAATATAATGTAGTGATTGTACTGGACAATTTGTTGAGGCAAAACTATGTGAAGAATGAGACTCGAGCAAAGCGTCCGTAGCTTCATAAACCTTTCAGCATAATAAGAGAGATCTGCACCTCCTAAATCTGTAGGGTCAGAGAGCGTGGGGACTCACAGAGTCATCTGTCCAAAACAAGTGTGGCTGTGCAAGTGTTTGTCACCAAAAATGTGCAGGGCTGTATAATTAATTGCATTAATTATAGTTGTGTTACTGTATTTACACCAAAGCAGTGTCCCTCTTGTTTTTTATATCCTTAGAGGGCAGTAAAATCGCAAAAGTGTCCTGGTTTTAATTAGCATTTTTGTGGGTAGAATTATTTTTGAATTAAACAAGAAAACCAGAAGAATGACTGATTATGTTTTACTATTTTTTTTATTTTTATTTTTTTAACAATTAAGCAATAAAGTCACGACTACTCATTATTATCGTAGTTAATGTAAGAGTTGTAAAAGTATTGATTAGAGTGTAAATACATTTGGTCTGGAATTTGCTCAACACCATTTATTTCTTTTCCCCGTGACATATTCTTTATGCATCTTACAAACAGAAAATATTTCTTCGTACATTATAACACTTTATTTAGAGCTTTTTAAAGTGAGCTCATACTTCAGATAAAGTAAACAGTGTTGCTTGTGTCCTCAGGCAAGCACGAGGAGAGGAAAGACGAGCATGGCTTTGTGTCCAGAAGCTTCACCAGGAAATACACGTAAGTTACTCCATTTAATAAATAAATAAATAATTATGACTTATTATTGCAATCATATTCTCTGCTGTTCAACTCGTAGACAGCTCACAAACAGATTTTCCTAATAAAAATGGGTTTGCTGCTGTGGCCTGGTCTGCAGAAAGATGAAGTTCATGCTCTGAAAAGCAGCAGCAGCCTCCTCTTCTTCTTCCTCCTCTTCCTCTGTCTGAGTTTGTAGCTTCAGTGCTCTGCTGCCATCCAGGGGCCACAACACGCATCATTCACCAGAGGCCTCACACTGTGCATTTTCCAACATTTCCTCTGTGTCCTCACTGTGTCTCCTCCTCTTCCTCCCAGCCTCCCGTCCTCCGCTAACGTCGAGCAGGTGGTCTCCTCTCTGTCTCCCGAGGGCGTGCTCACTGTCGAGGCTCCTTTGATCAAACCAGCCATCGAGTCGTCAGAGATTACGATACCCGTCACCGTGGACAACAAAGGTGGTGTGGTGAAGAAGTAGGAGGAAAGAGCCGGGGTGCAGCGTCTCCCTCAGACACGGGTGGAGATGAAAGAACGAGGGATTACCCTCGCCTCCCCCTCTGTCTGAGGTGATGAGTTAAACCCAGCACTGTGTAAACACGTCTGCACCAGTGTTGAATGAAGGAAATCTTTGCCTCCTTTCTCTCCACCACACCTTCCTCACATCACCTCCATGCTGCCTTCACAAACTAAAGACAAGAGCAAAGTGGACAATGACGGCAGGGATCATACCATCACGTGTTTTTTTTCTATGTGCAGAACAGTAACTGTTAGTGATCCCACTGGGTCCCCCCCCCCCCCGACTGGAAATAGACTGTTCCATCTACAGTTGCCTTTGGAAGTAACCAAATAAAGAACAATAAACACACAGAGTCTCTAGTCTCTTCTTTTTGTAAGCTACAAATGTTCTTCTTTGTATTCTGGTGACATGACGTCAGTGGTCTTCCTCTCTGTGGAAGGGGCAACCTGATTCAGCTCCATCTGTTTAAGGTCCAATGAGTAAGAATAAGTGACATGTAATGGTGGCTGGAAGTGACAAAAAATGAATGGTGGTAAACATTTAATGTGACATTAATAAAATGCAGTGGTAAAAATGACAGCATTTGATCATTGAACTCATCTTACATTAATCATTTATCATTTACAACACAAAATTGCTACGATAAGTTGTTCAGTTCAGAATATGGTTCCGAGACATCAAAATGATGACGTCCTCAAATGTCCTGTCCATAAACCATATGACGACAGCATTTAAGGAGGTAAAAATCCGAGAAATAGACCAAATAAATGATTTACACGTCTGCAATTCATTCATTGATGAATAAGTGATTAACTGATGAACTGTTGCTGCCCTAGTCCACGGGTACGAGGAAATGGAGCATCCCCCACGTTGAGCTGCACTGAAACGTGTCAAACTGCTTAATAAAGAATGTCTCTGTCGAAGTATTTGTGCATTTTTGATGAAAATGCCCTTTACTTTGTGAGGGTGAGAACACGACAGAGGAGGCAGAGGCCAAAAGGTGTGGGGGATTTATACTGGGCTTAAAATGAAGCTATGTTATTACTTTTATGAGTATTTCTTTTCTTTTCTTCTTCTTTTTAAAATCAATTATTTGTGTGTGTGTGTGGGGGGGTACTCTAAGGGGGTACCTTGGAATACCCAATGTTTTACTATTGCGTTATTTACTTGTGCCATTTTGGGGGGATTTTTGTTTTTTTACCTCAGAGGGAAATAAAATCAAAGTATTTTAGTAATTTAGTATAAATCTGCACTTTCATGATATTGAATTTGAATAAAACAAGTAAACCGGTTTGGTGACTTGGGGTTTTAAAATAAAATAAAATAACTTAACACTATTTAGATATCTAAAGATAAAATGTTGTTGTTTTTTCTCCACACACTATATTTTAGAACAGTACTTTTACTTACTAAAATACATTCAAAGTAGTGGTACTTTTACTTGAGCAGAATATTTCAGTACTCTGCAAATAACTTAATGTAACATTAATTACAGGTCAACTGAGCCCAGATGTTCTTGCTGTATAATCATAAGTGAAATACTGGAAGTGTTTTGTACCTTTGTAGATCCACTGTGATCGGTATGTTGTAATGCACATGTGTAAATGGTCAACTTAAGCATAATATTTTCAGATTAATTAAACTAAACTAAAATAAATGAATTATGCTGTTATTTTACTCGCCCGGCCCACTTGAGATCAGACTGCTCTGTATGTGGCCCCTGACTTACAATGACTTTGACACCCCTGCACATAGTTGGTGCATGCTGCTGTCTGCAACTCTCTGTTTAAAGCGACCATAGTGCCTCCTTGTGGCCACACATGGTATTTTAAAGTCCCAGGCTGAGCAGCAGGGGAACTTGAAGCAGGAGAGAGCCCCAGAAATGAGGTTTGAAGTGTCCAGAACTGTTTGGAACACACTCTTACATCAATCAACCACTTTCTGTTATTGGATAAACACAGACCCAGGAAGGAGCTGAAGTAAGTAAAATCATTATAATGAACAACTCAGTATGTGAAATGTTTGGTTTTGTCATGATTAACGTTACAATAAATGTTTGGAGAGAATGAATTATCACACAAAACTGTATTTTGCTCTAGTTTCTGAGTGAAATGTATTTCCATCTCACAATGAATAATGAGTATGTTGTGTTTTCTTCTTCACACTTCAAATGGAACCAGAGGAAGTCAAAGATACACACAAGACAATGGCGATGGCTCCTATAGTGAAAAAGAAAACAGGTAAGTCAAGTTAATACAATAGTGGTTTCTTTCTACATTGTCATTTTTATTTAACGGCGTTTCTCAACACTTATGATGTTTCCCTGCTCCAACACACCTGATTCAAATGATCAGCTCGTTATCAAGCTCTGCAGAAGCCTGCTAACGAGCCATTCATTGAAATCAGGTGTGCTGGGGCAGGGAGACATCTAGAACATGCAGGACAGTGGTGCGACAGGATTTAAATCAACTCAAATGACTGTTCTTGTCACCTAGTAACGCACTGAAAATGCACAACTCAGAAACAGGCTCATACTATGTTGGCTAGCAATATAGAAACCTTAATTATACAAGCCAGTGGTGCCCAAACTGTGGGGTGCACCCCCTAAGGGATGGAGTAATAACAAGGGGGCAAGGCCAGTGATGCATGCAAATGAGGCAGCTGCACTGCTCGCAAATGTGGGATACATTTGTGAAAGGAGTAGCAGGTATGTTTTTTTATTCTAATGAAAAGTGTCTTCCTGCTTCCACTCGCTCTCCTTTATGCTGATTTAAACGTTGCACTAAATGTGTCCACATAGGTGGGTTCACAATACATGTACACTCTGTATGTGCACTCTGTGTTACAAACAAAAAGAAACCATTCATCATTTTACAAGTTTTTTTTTGTTTGTTTGTTTTTTTACATAATCTTGTAAAAACAGACTCAGGAAAAAAAAATCTCGTAAAAACGCCCCCGAAAAAATGTATCGTAACAGACCCCGAAATAAAAACATCCTGAAAACACACCGTGAAAAAAAATCTCGTAAAAATAGACCCTGAAAAATAAATCTCGTTTAAAAAAAGACCCGTAAAAAATTATTTTAGGTGAATGCAACACGCGTCCGTAAGTTGTTGATGGGACAGAGGATTAAAAGACAGTGGGTTCACCAGCCCATGACACGGCCACATACCTGTCACTCAGTGAAGGGTTCTTGATCCATCTCATCAGCAGAGAATCGTTCACTGCTGCTGTTTCCTGCATTTACCACTTAAATAGCAATGCGTGTCGAGACGTGCTGTGTATCTAGCAAAATGAGAGTTGGATATGCCCTAAAGCTGTACTGCACACTTTACACCCTGCTCAGAATGTTTGTAATTTTGGGTGTGTACTTGCTTTGGCATCTTTTCAGGATGATCTTTGGTATCAACAATGCTGACCTTGCCAGTCCCACACCGAGACCCAAACCTGGTTCTAATGAAAAGGTCATTTCTAAGGCTGTAGTTAAATGTGAATTGTTGTGATATGTTTAAGGTTAGGGGTATGGCTTTGGTTGAGGGGGCTTAACATTTGGGAGCCAAACTGATATAACTTTGCATTTGGTCTTCATAATCCATGAATGTGACAATTATTTTCTTAATTGCTTGGTCCATGAAATGTCAGAAATGATGTCCAAAAATCAAAGGATTCAGTTTTAATGATTTCATTGTTATGTGGAGCAAAGAAACCAGAAAATATAAACTTTTAAGAAGCTGATAAAATCCGATAATTAAAAAAAATACACTCCATCCATCCACTTTCTACCGCTTTATCCTCCACATGAGGGTCACGGGGGCGCTGTGCCAATCTCAGCTGACATAGGGCGATAGGCGGGGGTGCACCCTGGACAGTAACACTCAAACTGTTTATCAAAATAGTTAATTTAGTAATCGATTACTCTACATTACTTTTGACGGCACTATAGATTCAGGATAAAGTGAGGAACTAGGCCAGGATCAGCACGTGAACATCACATCAACAATCAGTAGCTGTGGGCTGTGGCGCAATCAATACACGGCTCAGCTGTATGTCATGTATGAAGCCAGGTCTTCTTGTAAATCTGTAAATATCTCTCTCAGTCAGTCAGTCAGCGCAGGATTAAAGCAACTTTTTTTTTCTTTATCCCTTCTTTTCCTTCCTTCCTGTCAACTTGGAGCCAGTTCATGTTGCGTGCCAGCCCACTAATGCACATACTAACTCTACTCTTGACTGGCAAGCTGCAGGGGAGATCTATTTATAGAGTGCTCTGCTATGCAGCGAGCCTCCAGCTCGTTGTATAGTTACACAGCGTAGATAACAGACACGGACCAGTGCTGATTTCCCCCTCTACGGTTCCAGACCTGTGGTGACAAACTAACTTGTTATTAGCCGCCATTAGCTCGATCTATTTGTGTGTCGTTGGGTGTGGTGAAAATCTGAGAGTATGTGTTCTGTTGTCGTGTATGTGAGCACGTGATATGTCCAGGGCTCATATCGGCTACAGAGGAGCGGCTGTGTACTATTCATGGAAGCCACACAGACATTGGGTTAACACAAGGCAGCAGTCTCTGAAAACCACTTAGCATTTCAGCTTTTCCTCTTCCATGAGTCACCATTTCCTTCCAGTGTAATGCAGGCCTAAATTATTCATGCCAGTCCCCATCAATTCACGAGCTATAACCAGGGAACCGCCTCATGTGAAGCACTATTGGCAACCAGGCCGCTGATTGGACGCTCCCTCATCCACTCTACGCAGCCGACATGAGACGAGCTCCTCAGTCGGAAAATCATAAGTGTTATTTAGATCGTCATCAACATAAATATTGCTAATTATTGTATATCAGCCAGTACTACAGTGTTTCTTCTTGTATACAGACATTTTACTAAGAAAAGCAACGTGCTTAGTAAAGGCACCATACTTTATCTTAACTGGTGATAAAAGATGGGATTAGTTGGAGTAATGTCATTTTACCACAGGACATCTGTAATATTAATGACCAATTCACACTGGATAAGAAATCTCAGTAAAACTACCACAAGTGGGAGGAGTAAATCAATTTACACGCCACTGTCACAATAAAATGTAGAAAATAATACTGTGTTTGGTCATGTATAGCGAGGTGTGTACGTAACTTATAGACACTTAACTAAAGCAGTCAGAAATCCTGCTGTCTTCTTCAAGCTCCAGGAAAATCCACGGAGAACTACTTGTAAACAGGATATGACAGAATTATTTACACTCATATTTACTGCTGGTCTGTTCGCACAGGATTAGTATTCCCTATTTCTCCGGACCTTTTTCTACCGATCTTATATCAACGGTAATGATTAATGGCAAACATGGCACATTCTGACAGACGGGACTAAAGTCACTGAGAAGCTCTGGTAATGATTATTTTACCTCACCTCTCCATGTAAGACTAATCCTGTCCAAATAGGGATTTAGATGGCCCTGAAAACATGAACCTTTTGGACGGATTTTCTAGTAGTTGTGATGGACAAATAAGTCTGGTCTTGATGAGATAGAACCTCTGGTTAGATGTGAATCATGGTTAGTTTAGGGCATTTGTGTTTATAAATGAACCACTGTACATTGAAAATGACCAATATAGTGAAGTCAGATGTTCACAAGTGTGAATTCTTTCTTACTGTTGTCTTTCTACGGTGGCATTTTATATGATATAAGATATCAGGAGGTGGCAGTGCTATAATGATATGTTCATTGGGAGTGACCAGGATGGAGGATTAGGATTAGAAATATTTTCAAGGGACAGCTCAGGTTGAATGGTTATGGAAATAAAGCGAGAGAGTCAAGGTTGAGATGGTTTGGTCACGTGCAGAGGACGAGGGATATGGGATTATATTAGACAAAGGATGTTGAAGATGGAGCGGAAAAGAGGACGAGCACAGAGAAGGTTCATAGATGTTGTGAAAGAGAGGACATGAGGGACAGACGGGGCAAGACAGAGGCAGATGATCCGCTGTGGGGGTGAAGCCAAAAGAAGAAGATATTAGAGCTCTGTAGTTGCTGGCTGTGTTTACTTAGTGGTTTATTAGCCTGAATCATGTTCCACCCATGTTGTAAATCAGTGCCAAACACTCAAACACCAGCCCTCAGTGAGTGAAACATGGCCGTCGTCGCCTGTCAAAAGATGCAACACCAATGGCGGCGGTGGCTGATCCCTGCAGGTGGTCAATTATCATTTCTTAGAAGATTTGTCCTTGTAAATATCAAAAATGTGTGCGTTCTGAAACAATGGGGACGTTCCCTTGTTGAATATTTACCACTCGACCGCCGATGTGACTGTGCTCATTGATAAGGCCTGCTGATAGGCCGTTACGACAGTAGGAACAGGGACCAAAGTCTGACAGTAATAAACGCGAAACAAGAGCTTAAGATAAGACTGTGACACTCACACAGGGTGTGGCGCAGCAACAAGTTATGTGAGATATTTTACTTCGGTTTCACAATCGCACAAACCTCACGACCAGTTATTGAATTTCATTTAATCGTTTTATCTTTTAAAACACTAATGAATCATGATGATCTTTGCCTCACTTCTGTCTTCACAGGTGGGTTCAGATTAGATTATGTCAACTCGTTACAGAGAGTTTTCTCACATGTTTTGAGTTGAATCTCATTATAGTATGGAAGACCGTAAATGACACAATAAATGAATTGACGAAGACCAAAACAAGTGAATGACTAAATAAATAAATAAATAAAACAATGAATTAATGAAGACGTAAATGAATTAATAGATAAATTCATTTAGAAAATAAAGAAGCACATTGAAGAAATGTATCAATGTTTTTTTCCACTCATTTTTTTTATTTCTCTATGCATTAATTCATTCTTTTATTTTTTATAATGTCATTTATGGTCCGCTATATATTGAATACGTACTGTTCTCGGCAGGTGTCCCGAACTTGCAGCCCCTCAATATCATTATAATTTAATATCATTTTAATTTCTGTCCAACTTTGTTACTTATAGATGAATTTTTGCATCATACATATGTTGTTTTTTTATTATAAACTATATGTAGACCAGACTAGACACCCCCCCCCCCCCCCCCCCCAGGTGAGTGAAGTTTGAGACCCCTGTCTTAAGGTGATAGTTCAGGTGTTACTGTATATGAGGTAAACATAATATCACAGAGGGCGTCGAGGACTCCTGCGAGTGAAAAATACTGATTCTCTCTGTGGACTTTGGTTC